>NC_064926.1:237205121-237805121 GCF_023897955.1 Schistocerca gregaria
TTTACCACATTGAACGTTATATTATTTCTCAAAAAGCAGAGCTTACGGCTAGTTATTATCTTACTGCAACTGGCGTTGTTTCAGCATATCGAGCTGAGATGTCTGCAAGTGGGCTGAAGATTACATGTAATACTTTTGTAATATCTCTTTATATTCGATGAATTATTCTAATACAATTCTACTCTTGAATGACGTTTACTAATTTTCTATCTTCATTTCCACGCCCTGGTTCCCGGGTTCGATTCCCGGAGGGGTCAGGGATTTTCTCTGCCTCGTGATGGCTGGGTGTTGTGTGATATCCTTAGGTTAGTTAGGTTTAAATAGTTCTAAGTTCTAGGGGACTGAGGACCACAGGTGTTACGTCGCATAGTGCTCAGAGCCATTTGAACAATTTTTTCTATCTTCATACTCGCAGAATCCATGCGCAAAGTACTTTCATACAATAGCTATGCCATGAGCGCATAATTATTCTTTGTAGTACTCTCTCTGGTGGTTGTTAGAAAGAAGCTTCCGAGATTGTTTTCGTGCCGATTAGCCTGAGCATTGTTTGAAGAACTGTAATCTGAATATTGAGATTTATGACAAAAGATAAATGATACCAAATTGTACGATTAAAAGGGAAATATATTTATATTGCCCCTTCGTACAAAAGGTGTGTAACAATTTACATTATTTGACATTCGAGAATTAATGATATTCATCGACAAATTGCGTAGTTGTTAATCAGAAGAGAACTTCCGAAAGACTGGATACGAACCTGCATTTAATAATCTAAGAGCTCCATTACTTCTTCGGAAGGTTAAACTTCATCAAAGCCAAATATCCGCTTGATCTGAGGTTTCCCGACTGATTGTACAATGCTCCCAAAAATACTAGGCATTTTATTTGTACAGATTAGCAGCTTGCCGCAAAGCACGAGCCTGCAGAGAAGAAGAATCATCACCTGATTTCATTCTAACAAGTAAAATTTCTGAATCATTTTGAGTGTTTCCTATTACGAATGATTGATTCCTCGAACGAATTGAGAACTACGTAGTTACGTAATTACATAGATACGAGCAAAAATTGCACTTTAATACTATTTTAAAGCTATCCATCTGAGTGACCTGCATGTTCTTGTCGGGTGCGTGGAAAATATATTTGGTAAATAAGAACTCTAGGTAGTGGAGTGTGAACACTGTAGACTACCTGCATGAAGAAACTAACCGCGATTAGATTGCTCTACACTAAACTCTAATTAATTTTCTGTTTCCCGAAGTGTAACACTGAACTGCCGAGATAAAAAGGACCCGGCACAATACCTCTGTTCCTCGCAACGAGCGAGATGGTGCACACTTTTGCAAAATGGACTCGCATTATTGAGGACGACGATTCAGATTCCTGTTCAGCCATCCATGTTTATATATTCCGTGGCTCCGTTAAATTGCTCCAGACAATTTCCGTGTTCTTTCTTCAAAAAGGACACGGCCAATTTTCTTCTCTAACTTTTTGTAAACAGAGTTTTGTGGTCCTTCTATAATGACAGTGCTGTCGACGGCATGTTAAACTCTGATCTCCCTTGTTTTTTGTCCATCCTCTTTTCTTGTCTATCCTCGCATTATATTTTGGAACTGTCAAGTTGATCCAAGTTCACAAAATTTAAATTATCGCACATCACCAGTCGTTCGCTACAGACTGGTCTCAAGACAATCTTTTGATATATCTCTACCTAATGAACGTTTATAAAATTTTGCCTCACAATGTGTGTGACAGGGATTAGTTGGCTCTGAGCACTATGGGACTTAACATCTGAGGTCATCAGTCCCCTAGAACTTAGAACTACTTAAACCTAACTAATCTAAGGACATCACATACGTCCATGCCTGAGGCAGGATTCGAACCTGCGACCGTAGCGGTCGCGCGGTTCCAGACTGAAGCGTCTAGAACCGCTCGGCTACACCGGCTGGCCAGGGATTAGTCCAATCAGTCAAGACTGCCGGCGAGATTTCAGAACTGGTCGGTTAAGCCTGAATTATAGATAGGGGTTTGCCAGATTATAATGCAAACAGACAGAAGCAAAGTGCAATTCCTTACTCTGTCAGTAAATTTCAATGTTTTGACAATCGAAGCCAAATCTCTCATTCATCTATTCGTGTGGCTCAGATCTAATAACAGAGAATTCCATTTACACTAACTAAAATATTTCTAAAATTTATGTTTTCGCGTAAATGATGCATTTCTATGTTTTGTGTAAATGGAAGTTTCGATCCACAGAAAAGGGTGTAAAAATCATCCGTATTTTGCACTGAAATATAAAACAAAATAATAAATGAACTGCTGATTTTTAACAATATGCAATAAGAGAGTGAAAAACTTTAAATTTAGTCTTCCTAAAAATAAACCTCATGTAAAAGTAAATGAGGCGTTGTTTGTTAAGCAAACACCCAGCCTATCAGATCATATCTTGACGGATTTTTTATACCAATATTGGCATCATGCTGCATGTAAGACTGAATGTAGAGGATGAATTATGATGCACAACTAATCAGTAGTGAAGCAGATTCCTGTGACAAAAAAATAAATAAAATTAAAAATAAGAATAAAAAATAAAAAACAGTAATAAATAGTGTGGCTGTAGATCTGTGATAAAAATACGCCTGTTGTTTTCTTCTTATTGAGGAGACCGTTTCATTCTAATACAAATTCACTAGTAATTGATGTTACATATCTGTTTTCCAGTTTTCATAGCTTCTTAACTATTATGAAAGTTTAACTTGACATGTTAGGCCGCAGAGGTTGATGGCAGTCTGTTGTGTTGTGGATATCAGTCTTGATCACGCTTGAGACTTTTGTCACTGGTAAACTTCGTACTTGATATTTATGGTATGTGCATTCAAAAAAGAAAATCTCCGTCCCCCTCCCCTCCCTCTCTACTTCCCGTAAATCAGGGGCACTTTAAAATTTTATTATGCTCTTTTCCGGAGGGAAGGAAACTCTTTGAAGCGAATGCTTTATCTTTGTCGATGGAATCATTTTAATTAGTAGAAAACTTATGTAGTATGGATATAATAAGCAACTGATACGGAAGTTCTTATCTAGTTGCGCTATAGAAGTCTCACTACAAAATCTCCATCGAAGCACGTTGGTCAGGACTTCGCACAGTGCCATAGAAGATCTTTCTCGGGCAATGCTTTGACAGCTAGCGACGCCGTTGGCATGACTGAATGTTTGATAGGACGAAGGGCGCTTTTGTCGCTCCTTGGGAGCGGACGGCTGTTCATTATGGAGAGTCTTCCATATTATATCGACTGAAATTGCTTGCTGTGTGAAGGGAGCGCTATGGAAAGGAAGAGAAGTGGCCACACACGGAGTCAGAATCAGGCACTGCTGTGACGTGACGCAGTTATCCAACATGACTGAGACTCGCAAACATTCACAGAGTTGCCGTTGTCGCCATTTCATGAAAAGTTTTCGTTCTCGGCGGAATGACGCGAAGTGCCCATTAGTTAATTAGCAGTGAAATTGGGTTACATAGGCTAAAGCGTGAAGATCTGTGAAACTTGTTCTCGTCTTAACTAAGAAGGGGAATAGTCATTAGCCTTACGCAGCGAGTGCAAGGTACAATCTTTCTTATATGATCTCCACTGTCTCTGACGTGCGAAGGTTTGTTTACTTCGGTTACCATCACTCTACTATTTCGTATGAAGATATATTCTGGGGCAACTTTGTGCTCTCAACAAGACTATTTTTATCCCAGAAAATGATGGTTGGACTTATTAGAGGTATCAGTTTGCGAATTTTATGTGAGCCGTTGTTCAGGCGTCTCGAAATTTTGACTATGTTATACCTTTAGGGGAAGGTGGTGCAAAGTACCACACCGGAAAGAAGGGCAGTTGCATATCCTATGCTCTGAACAGTGCTACAGCCTGCCGAGAAGTCGTCATACCCACCATCAATATTATCAGTGAGTTTTCAGGGAACCTTGTTTCGTCGTTTTTCCTATTTCCAGTTGACTTATGCAATGTAACATTTACTAGAAGTGTCCAATAAGTAACACAACACATTTTTTCTCGCCAATTTCGACTGAAAAAATGCTGACTGTGGTGTGAGACATCGTCGAATATTACCGCTTCAGTAGCTATAGTTTCATGGAACAAAAAGGTAAGCTATCCGGTAACTAAACAACTTTCACACACCATCTTTCATTCTGGAGTGCAGATTGCAAAATGAGGGAAGCTGACTGGATGAATGTCGACGTGACGACTTGAAGTGACGATTTCGGCTATCTTGAAGGCCACCTCGCAGATGCTAGCTGTGGTGGTGGTGGATGCCGAGAAGCCCACTTTCGTACATCTGTTGAAACTGTGTGATGGTTCTCGTCATCCTGATATTCCTTCACTAGTTGTTATTGATTAGTCGTCGTCAGCGTTGTATTTCTTCTGATATCAGGGCATGGTACTTGTAAATTTTCTTTGCGAGAAGACGCCACAAATTAATATCTCTAAAATTTGTCGTAAAACAGGGTTCGTAGTATAACTAGAAATTTCTTATAATCTTTTTATCTTTAACTTTGATGCACTAATCGGTGAATAAAGACGATAATCTTTGAGAAATTCCTTTCCAAATTAGTTTTACACTCTTTTAGGTAAGTTCAATACACGTGAAGAGTTATATTGCGAAGTATTATAAAGTCAATGGTCATTAATGCTGGCTGTCAAATATCATGTGTTAATTTTAATGTGTTTATTTTTCGTTCGATTTTACTAAAAAAATTGACGGTCGCTGATCAGGGCTCCGTAATATTATTCTTAACATAACTATAAATTTCCTTATCCTTATCACTTACGAAATACTGTGATAACACAATAGATTATGTAACTTTATAAATCTTTTTCTCTATGGCCATTCAACACTCCTTCAATTTATGACCACATCAATGATGAGTCTTTATTACCATCAAAATCACGACATTCACATCTGAAAATGTCTTCACACTGACTTCGTTTACAATTACTCATTACCTAGTAATAGCTCGTCAGTTTAAAAAGAATATTGTTTATGGCATACTGAACAGAATACGAAGCGTGTCTCAATAACCCTTTGCGTCGTGGGTATTATGTAGAGACATATTAGAGCATAACTGTTGACAAATAAAATCAGAAGAGACTAATCACTGTATTGTTTGCCACGGCGGCCATTGGTTGCCGATTAAAACTAACAAGTGGCCCCCACTACACATAGGGCCGACATTGAGAAACGAAAGAAAAAATTATCGTCATGATGACACTTGCAAAATTCTAGACACAAGTAAAGAAACGTACATAACGTTGGTAACACCAGTATATACTAAAATATAAAGGGAACTGTCGTTTATAAAAATCTCAAGCTTTTTTAAATTTTGACACCATATTCCAATAAATATTCGGACGGACACGAGCTATATATTTTTTAAACAATAATTTTCGAGAAAGAAAATGTTGTTGTGTGCTGTGAAAGCATGCAGTTTCCTTTTCTCCCTTGCAATCGTTTTAACTACAACAGCAGGGCATTTAAACCATTAGACATGTTATTTGTTCCAAATATATTATTTCTAGATATTTATCATTTTTTAAGAAAAAGTTTATACACATCAATGTACTGTATTTATTCTTCCTCGCCGTTAGTTTTAACAGAAACCTGTTTATTAGTTGATTGATATATATGACTTATCGGCTCGTAACACTATCACGCATTTTGATTCGTCCGAAACTTTGAAATGTTACCCATTCGCAGATGAAAGTATGTGAAATGTCATTGAAGCTACTATCTTCACAGAGCCGAAATTTGCGTCCTGACGAAATTCCCACGGATAACCCAGATTACTACGTGTATCCAGTTCTCATACAATTTTGTAAATTACGGGGCATTGCCGGATTCTCTAGCATAAATATGAAATTCACAAAACCTGTCAAGATTAAATAATAAAATGATTGCTCATATGGTAGTACTTAAAAATTAGGCGCAAAGCAAAAGATCAGGGGCGAAGCCATAAAAGCAATAGAAAGCGAAAATGGGAGTGTACTCTGGGATGTAGAAAGGATCAGGATTATATGAAAAACTGATTCAACACATTATTGAATTGCAAGGAGGTAATAGAGGATGAACAGGAAATAAAATATTCACCAGAACCTGCAGAGGAACAACCACCTATTATCTAAGCAGAGACTGAGAATGCCTTGAAGCTGACGAAAGGAGGCAAACAGACCGGCCACATGAATTGACATGATCAATTCAGCAGGCATCCCATGGAATACAATGGCTACAGCGAACTCTGGGAGTCATTTGAATGGAAAATAAAGTTCCAGATGACTGGCAGAATGGGATTATGATACCAGTGTTCAAAGAACAAAGTTATAGAAAGTGTTTTAATTTCAGAAGAATCACGCTGTTATCACTCTAAAACAGTGGAACAGGTTACTGAGGAAAGATAAGCTCGTTGTTAGAAATCCAGTTCGAAGAGGAGGAACATTGTTTTTAAGAGCAGCAGCAGAACAACAGATGTCATATTTTGACTGAGACAGGTAATGGAAAGGTATTGAGAAAACGGTAAAGATATCATAATCGTATTATTGCATTTGGAAACAGCATATGGCTGTGTGCCCAGGTGTCAGATCTTGGAGTGTTCAGAAAAACTAATCGTTCCAAGTTTCCTAATAACGAAGGTGTAAATGCTATATGAAGGCTATATATTGATAATGGCAGACCGGAATGGTTCGGGAAAGAGAGAAAGGTACAAGAGGTAGTGCGCTTTCCCCATAAACCTTTTTTATGCTTATGGATGTGATCAATAAGAAAATTAAGGATGTAGGTAATGGTGACCTAAATGTTTCTGTCTTTGCTAGTGATGTAGCTTTTTGGAAGAAGCAGAACTAGAGGTACAGGAAAAATTAGTGTACATCGAAAAAGTTCAAAGAAGTGCATCACTTTTTGTATCATCGCGAAACAGGTGAGAGAGTGTCACTGAAATGAAACAGGATTTGGGATAGATGTCATTAAAACCAAGTCGTTTTTCGTTGCGGAGGAATTTTCTCACGAAATTCCAATCACCAACTTTTTCCTCCGAATGCAAAAATATTTTATTGACACCGACCTACATAGGGAGAAACGATCACCTCATAAAATAAAGGAAATCAGAGCCCCTACGGAAAGATATAGGTGTTTGTTCTTTTCGTGCGCTATATGAAATTGGAATAATAGAGGAATTTGAACGTGGTTCGATTAACCCTCTGCCAGATACTTAAATGTGATTTTCAGAGAATCCAGGTAGTTGTAAATGTAAAGTGACCATCTGACACTAAACAAGATGAAAACTGTAGTAATGATTATGAACAGGACAGATGCCCAGGGCAACCTCATGCTAAATGCAGAGAAAATCGAATGTGTGGAAGCTTTTAAATACCTGGAAAGTACACTATCAAGAAATAGAACTGCCAGACCAGGAGTACAAAACAGAGTAACAAAGCTATCCATTTTTTTTCGGCAAATGCAGAATTTTGTATGGGACAAGGGAGTTCCAATGAGAGCCAAACAGACCATATTTAAATCGCATAAGCAGGCGACTGTGCTGTATTATTAATAAGGCAGATTTGAGAAGGCCACAAACACGCGAAACGAAGTTTCTGCGGTTCAGCCCCGCCGAAGGCTAGAAAACACGAAATTAAGATTCAATACATCAAAGAAGAGATGCAAGTGGATCTTTCAATTACTGAGAAACAGAGTACAAGAATAAAAGTGCTCAAGTGTTTGGACATGTGATGAGAATGAAGGATAACCGCCTGCCACAACAATACTTGGATAGAAGTCTGCAGAGGAAAAGACGAATTAGACGACCCAGAAGAAGATGGCTGGACCAGATACAGGAAGATCTAAAAAATAGAACATAAAACTAAGCAACAATATCAAGACATATAGTATATCAACCAAGAGAAAACTGGTGGCAAATTGTTCATAACCACAATATCGGGCTCATTGCAAGGATATAAAAATGATCATGATGAAGATAAGCTATTTAAAATAGAGGAGAAACCAAGAAACGTATAAAGGGCGATCAAAATGTTTCTGTTCTATGTCCATTCAGTCCATAATCAGCATGCCAGTCAGGTAAAATCGCGTTGACCGTTGAGCCAATCATCCCACCAATGTACCATGTTGAAGATACCTGTTTGGTAAATCACTGTGACCTACTGCGATAAGTAATCCAGAACTGCCTGCTGGACATCATGGTCCGACAGAAATATCGACCATTCAAGGCCTTTTTTATGGGGCCGAAGAGATCAGGACTATAGGGCAAGCGCTCGAGTGTCTCCCATTTGAGTTGGCGTAACTTCTGTATTACGATATTAGCGAAATGTGGACGTGCGTTCCCAGTGGTGGCGCCAGCTTATATCGCCTGCAACAATGCGCTCAAGGAACATGTTGTCTTTAACATTGAAATGTATTAGGTCCTTCAGGCAAACGGACATCTGGTTTGCTTTTTGTTCCGGATTCAAAGCTCGTGGTATCCACTGGATGCAGACCTTACGGTACACTGGATTTGCATTTGGGAGGACGGCGGATCAAATCCGCGTTCGGCCATTCTGGTTTAGATTTTCTGTGATTTCCATAGATCGCTTCAGGAAAATGACAAGAAGGTTCCTTTGAAACTGCGCAGCCGATATCCTTCCCCATCCTTCTCTAACCTGAGCTGCTGCTCCTTCTCTAATACATCATTATCCATGGGACATTAAACCTCAATCTCCTCCTCCTCCTCACGGTAGGCCAACCCCATGCTGCATAATGTGTTGCAAGCTATCAGAGCTGATGTATACATCATTTACTAACACATGAATGGTTATGTGCCAGTACACCCTAACTGGGTTATCAACTGCCCACTAGTTGCCTTTAATTGATGAAACTGGCCTCCCATGGTCGATCGGCGTCTTGTGTCGAATCGCGACCACCATGGAACATGGCGCACCATCCCAAAACGGTGATTTTCAGCAGATATGCTGTCCCATACACATTTTTCATTCTCCAGTGGGTGTCCACCAATGTTTGTACTTCGCCAGCCAAGAAATGAATAAGAGAACGTTGGTCCTATTTGGACACATTTGATAATAATGTTGCCATAGTTCACGTTTCTGCATTTACTCCACACGGTGGAAAAAATGGTTCAAATGGCTCTGAGCACTATGGGACTTAAATTCTGAGCTCATCAGTCCCCTAGAACTTAGAACTACTTAAACCTAACCAACGTAAGGATATCACACACATCCATGCCCGAGGCAGGATTCGAAACTGCGACCGTAGCAGTCGCACGGTTCCGGACTGGAGCGCCTAGAACCGCTCGGTCACCCCGGCCGGTACACAGTGGAAAGACATGAATGCAACACTAATTATTGCCTACCTGTCGGTGCTTATATGCCCACATCAAAGTCGCACTACTTTCCCCAGATGCCGCCGCAATGCCCTCAAACGGAAAATGTTAGATCGCTCCTTATAATTTCTGTATTCCTGAACAGATGAAAACGTAATTCCAGTGCTTCAACATGATATTAAAATTGTTGTTTTCCATCGTGACTGTGGACCACCGTCCTGCAAATATGCTTTCCAATGTCGATGTCAAAGTACGAGAGCAGTTGACCACACGGAAGACAAGTCTGTGTCGACAGCCTTCTGTGTAGAAAACATTCAGGATTAGGAGTTTCGAGTGAGTCGGTTATACTAATTATATTAAAACATTAAATTTGCGCTATTTGAAGTACACCATAAAAATTATAAAATAATAATTCTGGGTGAACTGGCGTTGTTCATTGAGTATTAGCTTGGAAGAATATTCTGTTTTACTAAAAATTTCAATTTCTTTCAGAACACTGCATCAAACAGTCGTTAAGTGCAGCATGCAACTTTTCCATATTGTGGTTACTATCTTAAACACAATGTTTTTCTGTAGTAATCTAATCACGGAAAATTGCCATATTTTAGGATTGGGTGAGCTCCATAAATCGCGTTTCAAACAGGCGTCCCGTCTGACCAATGTAATATTCGCCACAGTCACTGCAGCTACGTTTATATACTCCCGAAATAAGAAGATTAAAGTTATTTTTATTTCCATGGAAGACAAAGGACACGTTATGATTCTAAATAAATAGAAGACGTTTGTCAGCGGCAGGTCAGCTATCTGACTGGCTACAAATGCGTTCTTGTTTGTAGTATACGATGTACAAGACTTCGTACCACTTCGTAGCCACAGGCCGAAACGGACGCTAATGTAACTTTAATAGAAGGTGCAATAAACTTCAACTTGTATAAATAAACTTACAGCCTATTATTAAACATTTAAGATTTTTTAAATACGTCTCATTGCAAATTCAGGTTACTGCATTTCTTTTACTAAATAATATCCGTATAAATCCCATAACTTCATATACCGACTGTTACGTATGAACGTAGTCGGTATTACGCAGATGGTAAAAATATATCGCCTTCGTTTCTTCGCAGCGTACTAGAAGGTAACTTCAAGACTTCGTACCAAATAGTTTTTAAATATGATACATATTTCATCGAAGCAAATGCATTTTAAAATAGCCACAGGCCGAAACGGACGCTAATGTAACTTTAATAGAAGGTGCAATAAACTTCAACTTGTATAAATAAATTTACAGCCTATTATTAAACATTTAAGATTTTTTAAATACGTCTCATCGCAAATTCAGGTTACTGCATTTTTTTTTACTAAATAATATCCGTATAAATCCCATAACTTCATATACCGACTGTTACGTATGAAAGTAGTCGGTATTACGCAGATGGTAAAAATATATCGCATTCGTTCCTTCGCAGCGTACTAGAAGGTAACTTCGAGCTTCATACAATGTCCACAAAGCTTTCAATTCTTGACTGAGATTTGCTCGTGTTTCCCCACAATTTAAATACTCAGAAATTGTTGCAGATTTATCAAAGATCTTTGATGGCAACTACCAGAAGTTGGTTCGTTGCCAAAAATAAGATTGTATACTGCAGGAGGACAAAGATCCGACGAACTGGCAAAAGAAGGAAGGTGTCCAAACACGGTTCAAAGGGCTCTGAGCACTATGGGACTTAACTTCTGAGGTCAACAGTCCCCTAGAACTCAGAACTACTTAAACCTAACTAACCGAGCACATCACACACAACCATGCCCGAGACAGGATTCGAACCTGCGACCGTAGCAGTCGCGCGGTTCCACACTGTAGCGGCTAGAACCGATCGGCCACTAAGGCCGGCTGAAGGTGTGCAGTAACTGGATTGGTCCTCACAGTCGCCTGATTCTAATCCTAGTGAATAAGAAGTTTCGAGGGAAAAGATCTTCACGATGAAACAGCTGTCAACGCAAATTCGATGCATTTGAAAGTCTTTTCCTTGTGAATACGCCGGAAACTTGGTTTCAAGCATGGCTCGGAGATGCCAAACAGTTATAGACGCTGCGGGTGACGGGACGTATTATTAAATGTAACTGCATTCTTCTTTTGCTTATAAATGGTGAATGTATGTATTTTAGTTTCTTGTCAAATAAATGTTTTTACTGATTAACTAGACAACGGTCTTATTTAATACACCATACTTTCTGCAATAGGCGCAATATCCGTA
The DNA here is from genome assembly GCF_023897955.1 of Schistocerca gregaria. Lineage (NCBI taxonomy): Eukaryota > Metazoa > Arthropoda > Insecta > Orthoptera > Acrididae > Schistocerca > Schistocerca gregaria. Next base: position 237,216,747 of record NC_064926.1, read on the forward strand.
AATACTCGAAAGTAGTTAGCAGATTACCCGGAAAGGCGCTACCACTGCCATTGTTTGATACTGCCGATTTTCCTTCTGTCCGGAATAGGACTGAAGTTTCGCCCTTGATGGTCGACTACAGTACTGCTTATCTTTTTTCCATGTGATCTTTCTTCTTTTCGAACAGAAAGTAGTCTTAATAACACGATCTCACAGTGCATGCGTCGAAAGGTTTTGTTCCATGCTTAAAACTCCAGTTACTATATTACCAAGGAAGAATGAAAAATAGGACAACAATAAAAATCAGACGATACGAGAGTTTGCTCTGCACTGGGGAGACAGACAACAATGTAGACTACGACGCATTTGGTTAACGTGGTAACTAGCACTTTCTGACCTTCAGAAAGGCTACGTCATAGAACGATGTTCTTCGAGTTGTTGCGGAGTATTTCAGAGAGCGATGCTTAACGCAAGGCGGTGAAACCGCTGTTGAGGCACGTCTCCGGTAATCTGGAGACGTTGATTGTAGAAAAGTTTTTGTTGAGTGACAGGGAGAACGAGGGTCGGGGAAGCGGCTACGGGGAGTTCGCTGCCCGGATGTCCGTGCAGAGCGCCGACGTGCCGTGTCAGCGCGCGCTCCACGTGTCGGAGGACGCGTCGCTGCTGGTCCGAGCGGCGGCCGCCGCTTACCATGGCTCCACCGGGACGGGGGCTTACGAGGCGCCTCGCACCTCCCTGGCCGCTGGCGCCAGGGCCGCCTACGGGGTGACGCACTTTCGGCGCTCGCTGTGACCAACTACTGCGGCCGTAAGTATGTCAGTTGTTATATCCGATTTATGTCTTCTTTTCCCGTCGATTTTGACAGGTGGTGACCCAGATGTATTTTAAATGTTTATTGCCAATCTTTATCGACGTCAGTGCAATGTGTGTGTTATTTTACTTTTCGGGAGACGTAGTTTTACCAGAAGATAATTTTATTTAGAAGGAAAGTTAACAACAATAAATAACGGTCTCTTCCGGGTAACATAGGAACTAGTTTCGAATAGTTGCAGAAGTAACACACCTCGTGAAGAAAACACGCTTTCGAGTCACGTCAATGTGACCATCTGTCAAACGCCTGAACAATCACCTTTGGCTGCGCGTGCCGCTACGAGACGTACAGGAAGAGTCAGTGAGGTTATGGAAGGTACCGACAGGTAAATGGAGCCATGTCGTCTCCAGTGCTGTGGCCAGCTGCTCTATGTTTCTCGCTTGAGGATTTCTGCCGTGAGCAGCCCGATCGACGTGGTCCCACAGATTCTCGATTGGGTTTATATACTAGGAATCTGGTGGCCAGCACAGTACGGTAAACTCATCCTGGTGCTTTTAGAAACTGAGACGCGGGCTGTGGGTTGTGTGTCACGTCGCGTTGTCCTGTTGGTAGATGCATACTTGCGTTGATCCTTAGTGCCTTGCAGAATGACGGGAATGCCCTCATGCGTGGACCTTTCCTAGGATTCACCGATCGTTGTGGCACAGTAGTTAGCATACTGTACTTGCGTTCAGGAGGACAACGGTTCAAACCCGCGACCAGCCATCCAGATTTGCCAAAATCGTTCAACGTAAATGTCGGGATAGTTCCTTGAGAGGACACCACCGATTTTCTTCCCCCATCCCTGACACATTCCGAGCTTGTGCTCCGTCTTTAATGACCTCGAATGAGATGGGACGTTAAACCCAATCTTACTTCCTTCTCTCCTTCTGACGATTCTTGCAGGGTTTTTGCTTTCACGCCGCATGCCCCAATGGCCATCAGTCGCATGGAGCACAAATCGTGATTCATCAGAAAAGACCACCCGTCGCCACTCGCTGGTCGTCCAGTTTCGGTACCGGCGTGCGAATTCCAGCCTTCGTCACCGATGAAGAGCAGTGCATGAACTAGGCGCCTACTGCAGAGGCTCATATTCAGCAATGTTCACTGAACACTCGTTGAGGAGACGCTGATGGTAGCCTACTGGTTCACTTGAGCGGTCAGTTGCTCAACATTTGCACGTTCGTTCGCCTGCACACGTCTTCATAGCCGTCTTCGGCCCTGTCATATATGGCCCATTGCGCAACGCAGCTGCCTTGGCGCCGATTATGGATAGCAGCGCCATCTAACCGTGTACGGTATACTTTAACCAAGATGGCACACAAAGAGTTTACTAATTTCAAAATTTCGGAAATGTTTCCACACTTGGCCCGAAAGTTAATCATCATGCCCTTTTGGAGTACAGGTAAATCTCTCCGTTTCTACAGCCACCTGCCGTCTGTTTGTGGTTATTGCGCACAGACGAACATAGGCGGTGGTCACATTAATGTGACTGGGCTGTGTTGTTGTTGTTGTGGTCTTCAGTCCTGAGACTGGTTTGATGCAGCTCTCCATGCTACCCTATCCTGTACAAACTTCTTCATTTTCCAGTACTTACCGCAACCTACATCCTTATGAATCTGCTTTGTGTATTCATCTCTAGGTCTCCCTCTACGATTTTTACCCTCCACGTTGCTATCCAATGCTACATTGGTGATCCCTTGATGCCTCAGAACATGTCCTACCAACCGGTCCCCTCTTCTGGTCAAGTTATGTCACAAACTCCTCTTCTCCCCAATTCTATTCAATGCCTCCTCACTATTTATGTGATCCACCCATCTAATCTTCAACATTCTTCTGTAGAACCACATTTCGAAAGCTTCTATTCTCTTCTTGTCCAAACTATTTATCGTCCATGTTTCACTTCCATACATGGCTACACTCCATACAAATACTTTCAGAAACCACTTCCTGACACATAATCTACACTCGATGTTAACAAATTTCTCTTCTTCAGAAACGCTTTCCTTGCCATTGCCAGTCTACCTTTTATATCCTCTCTACTTCGACCATCATCAGTTATTTTGCTCCCCAAATAGCAAAACTCCTTTACTACTTTAAGTGTCTCATTTCCTAATCTAATTCCCTCACCATCACCCGACTTAATTCGACTACATTCCATTATCCTCGATTTGCTTTTGTTGATGTTCATCTTATATTCTCCTTTCAACTGCTCTTCCAAGTCCTTTGCTGTTTCTGACAGAATTTCAAATGTCATCGGCGAACCTCAAAGTTTTTATTTCTTCTCCCTGAATTTTAATACCGATTCCGAATTTTTCTTTTGTTTCCTTTACTGTTTGGTCAATACACAGATTGAATAGCATCAGGGAGACGCTACAACCCTGTCTCACTCCCTTCCCAACCACTGCTTCCCTTTAATTTCCTTCGACTCTTAGAACTGCCATCTGGTTAGTGTACAAATTGTAAATAGCCTTTCGCTCCTTGTATTTAGAATTGGACGGTGTATATATGGTAAATGAAGTTTCGTGCGATATTATTTCGTAAGCAAACTTTTATTTTCAATGAAGCGGTACTAAGTTAAATATTGTGTACATCTACAATCTACATGATTTTTATTCATACAGCCATTTTCAGACAGTTTTTCGAAATTTCCAGTACCTCATAGGAAAAGTGAAAGCCTTAATTTCCCTTGCAAGCTCTGATTTCTGATGTTTATTACGACGATTATTTCTCCGATGTTGGAAGTCAAGAAAATATTTTGGCATTGCGATGGGAAGCGCGTTTAATGAATGGCACCACAACTCTTTTGGTTCTGTTTCGCGATAACACAAAACTGGCTGCCCTTTCTTTTGAACTTTTTCGATGTCGACCATCAGTCCGCTCTGATAAGGTTCCAATAGCGCGCAGCAGTTCCCCAAAAGTAGGGTAGGCAGTCTCCTCAGCAGATTTGTTGTAGTTTCTAAATATTCTGCAAATAAAACGCAGTCCGTGGTTCACTTTCCGCAAAATATTTTTATGTGTTGATTCCAGTTTTTTTCTGATTCTGTAGCGTTTTCCGAGGAGGCAGTCTGATTGGGAGTTAACTGCACAACTCAGTTTTCTGTGAGTGAAACGAGTGACAGTGATAATTACAGTTAGGAAAATCACATACTTTTGTCGATTCTTTCCGATTATGTCGCGATTTCGGAAGTGATGGCTACGTTGGGACCGAATATTGCATCTTAAATTGTACATTCAGATATAGTATAGGCTATTTCATTATAAAACCGCGTATCGTTCGACAGGTAACACGATGACGTTTATTGAGCTCAGTTCCGTCTTTGGTTCACCGTTTTATGCAATCAGTCAAAATCACCCGATGTCAACCGTTACCCCATATTTTGCACATTTTTCTTTAAAAAATGGTTTTAGCGTCTGGTGGTCGGATTTTTATATTGTGGTTAAAGGCCAGACTACAGGTCCAAAGATCCAGAGATTGATACCCAGTTAGCTCTACGATTTTTGTCTGTCATATATCACCTCTCTCACACTTGCAGATGTCTGTTAATACGAAAATTAGCAAGCTACAGCGTGGTTCGGATTCCACATAAAAGTATAGGTCTTCCTGGCTGTGTAAATCAATTCAATCATGAGGGTAAAATAAGGAAGGCACATCACCTCCATTAGAAGCACGCCTAGAGAATCGCTGTGGTGTTGAAATTACACTTCAGTTTGGTAAGGTCTTTACTTTTTATGAAAACATTTATGATTTGTAGACACTCGTCTTGTCTACATTTTAGTATCAAATACACCAATGTAATATATGTCCATGTGTTGTAATCGGTTTCGAACATCTGCTTAACTTTAACAAATTGCCCTAGTAACCTAAAAGAATACTATTTGTTACGATAAGTTTTTGATGTGTAACATATACCACTTATGTTATATGAACTGGCTGCACGTTGTACACGCCAAATGCCTATACAACAAACATAATAAATATATTTACTCCCTTAGGCCTGTTCAACAAGGACGGACATCAACCACTCGTCAGTGCCACATAGCAACCGCACTGTGGGTGTGAAGTTCCGTTCGCCAACAATGATGGGAGGCTGCAGTAGTCACCGGAGAAAGGAAGAGAGGCATAGCGCAACGTCCCGATGACATCACGGAACGCGAACTCTAAATCTTTCAAGGATGGGGAAGGAAATCGGCCATGCCCTTTCAAAGGAACCATCCTGGCAGTGCCTGGAGCGCTTTAGGGAAATCAAGGAAAACCTAAATGTGGATGGCCGGATGCTGATTTGAGCCATCGTCCTTCCGAATGCCACTCCAGTGTGCTTGACCACTGCGCCACCTTGCCGGTGGCCTCTGGAGCGCAGATGTCAAGCTGGTTGCACCGTGGCGGCCACCTACAAGACCTTCTCGACAGACATCGTTGGACGCACGGTAATCTCCGGAAGCATACTTAACGAGCAGAAGACGTGTTGAGCGCTGATATATATACTCTGGTCGTTTACACCACGGCTTGGATGACTTGTTAACGCTCTAAGCGGACTTTTACGTGCACACTGCGAACTGTCCGGTGACTTTTTACCAAGCGTCACTTTAATGTATGTAATCTAACTGTGTGAATTTTGTCTAATAAACGATATGTGATTCATACTATAACAGTCTCGTTGTGTCATTGAGGTATACACGAAAAAAAAATCATTCTAAAGTTTGAGTGCCCAAATATCAAAACAATAGTACATCAATATTCCATTCCTAATGACGGAAATCAAGATCACCTTGAGAATTACAGAAAGCCAATGTTTAAGAATTTTTATAAACTGAACCACTTTTTGATCGCGAATTTATTTACTTCTGTTACCTGTTCGAGTTATCGCCAGATTCATCCGTCTTCTTACAACCATCATGAATTTCTACTAAGTAAATAAAGAAATTTGCTATCAATGACTGTTAGTTTCTATGAACTATTGCCCACATCTCGTGGTCGTGTGGTAGCGTTCTCGCTTCCCACGTCCGGGTTCCCGGGTTCGATTCCCGGCGGGGTCAGGGATTTTCTCTGCCTCGTGATGGCTGGGTGTTGTGTGCTGTCCTTAGGTTAGTTAGGTTTAAGTAGCTCTAAGTTCTAGGGGACTAATGACCACAGCAGCTGCGTCCCATAGTGCTCAGAGCCATTTTGTCATTACATTTTCACGCAATTTGAGCGCATAGATCCTGAGAAATCAGTACACAGAACAACCACCTCTTTCCGTAATAACGGCCTTGATACACCTGGGCATTGAGTCAAACAGAGCTTGGATGGCGTGTACAGGTATAGCTGTCCATGCAGCTTCAACACGATACCAGTTCATCAAGAGTAGGGACTGGCATATTGTGACGAGCCAGTTGCTCGCCCACCATTGACCAGACTTTTCAGTTGCTGAGAGATCTGGAGAATGTCCTGTCCAGGGCAGCAGTCGAACATTTTCTGTATTCAGAAAGGCCCGTACAGGAACTGCAACATACGGTCGTGTATGATCCAGCTGAAATGTAGGTTTTCGCAGGGATCGAATGAAGTGCCGTCAATGCGAACAAGAAGTGGCCGAGATGTGTAACCAAAGGCACCCCATACCATCACGACGGGTGATACGCCAGTATGGCGATGAATACACGCTTCCAATGTGCGTTCACCGCGATATCGCCAAACACGGATGCAACCATTATGATGCTATAAACAGAACCCGGATTCATCCGAAAAAATAACGTTATGCCATTCGTGCACCCAGGTTAGTCGTTGAGTACACCATCGCAGGCGCTCCTGTCTGTGATGCAGCGTCAAGGGTAACCGCAGCCATGATCTCCGAGCTGATAGTCCATGCTGCTGCAAACGTCGTCGAACTGTTCGTGCAGATGGTGGTTGTCTTGCAAACGTACCCATCTGTTGACTCAGGGATCGAGATGTGGCTGCACGATCCATTACAGCCATGCGGATAAGAGGCGTGCCATCTCGACTGCTAGTAATACGAGGCCGTTGGGATCCAGCACGGCGTTCCGTATTACTCTCCTGAAACCACCGAATCCATATTCTGCTAACAGTCATTGGATTTCGACCAACACGAGCAGCAATGTCGCGATACGATAAACCACAATAACGATAGGCTACATCCGACCTTTATAAAAGTTGGAACCGTGATGGTACCTATTTTTCCTCCTTACACGAGGCATCACAACAACGTTTCACCAGGCAACGCCGGTCAACTGCTGTTTGTGTATGAGAAATCGGCTGGAAACTTTCCTCATGTCAGCACGTTATAGGTGTCGCCACCGGTGCCAACCTTGGTGAATGCTCTGCAAAAGTAATCATTTGCGTATCACAGCATCTTCTCCCTGTCGGTTTAATTTCGCGTCTGTAGCACGTCATCTTCGTGATGTAGCCATTTTAATGGCCAGTGGTGAATAAACTCTGCATTCGGAACTGCTCACTCAACTTGTAAGTAGGCTGTTTAGGTTTTTTTATTGGTAACGCCGCCGCCACGTAGCGCTCTGTATAAAAATCACTGACTGTGCCGTGTGCAGCCTGTGGCTGGTTTGCATTGTTGTCTGCCATTGTAGTGTTGGGCAGCGGCAGCTGGATGCTAACAGCGCGTAGCGTTGTGCAGTTGGAGGTGAGCCGCCAGCAGTGGTGGACGTGGGAGAGAGATGACGGAGTTTTGAAATTTGTAAGAATTGGTGTCATGAACTGATATATATATTTTGACTATTAAGGTAAATACACTGTTTGTTCTCTATTAAAATCTTTCATTTGCTAACTATACCTATCAGTAGTTAGTGCCTTCCGTAGTTTGAATCTTTTATTTAGCTGGCAGTAGTGGCGCTCGCTGTATTGCAGTAGTTCGGGTAACGAAGATTTTTGTGAGGTAAGTGATTTGTGAAAGGTATAGGTTAATGTTAGTCAGGGCCATTCTTTTGTAGGGATTATTGAAAGTCAGATTGCGTTACGCTAAAAATATTGTGTGTCAGTTTAAGCACAGTCTTGTATAAGTTTTTGTAATGGGACGTTTCAAACTGTAGCAAAAAGGTTACTAATCTTGGAATCGGTAACTAGATATGGTCTACTTAGAAGGTCTTAGAAGGTCAATTCTAATTCCCGATTCCAATTTTTGTTATACTTCGGAGCAGTTTTAGAGAGCTGTTTCAAATGTAAAAATGGTACTACGTTTCACTGCATACAACTGCAAAAACAATATGCGTATGGATCATGGAACAGTTGAAAATCGCAATGGAATTTACCTACATAGGTTAATTCTAGTTATAGATTCCAATATTATTTTTTTTTTTGTAGATATTCGCTTATCATGTAATGGCTTTTCTTTTAGAATTTGATGTGTCGGTTTCTCCACACTTTATGCTATTGTTTCGTATTTGTTGTCATTCATTTCACCTTCCAGTTTTTCTGATACATTTTAGTTTCTCCCCACCCAAAACTGCCACCTTCTTGTGCTTCTCCAGTTAGAATCAATAATTAATGTAAAATTAACGCTTTTTTATAACAGTATGACTTCGCCGTGCGCTGTACCGTAATACAATTTAAAGGTACTCCGTGATTTTCTAGTCGCATAAATTACGAGAATACTTCTTACCACACATGGAAATCTGTTTTCAATCCTTGTTCTTAATTATTTTCGTTATCTTCAGTTTGTTTCGATATAATGCATGACTAATAAATAACTGCGTAATTCTGATTTTATCATACGCTACATTCGTTTGTTTACGAGCATGATCCGTTGCTTTCATAGACTGACCTTACGTAGCGTCTTTGTCTTAGTTACGACGTCATTGCTGAAAGCCGACGAGTGGAATCGGACAGTGAGATGTATCCAATAAGTGCTCTCTCCCTTACACAGGGTGTTCCATGAGGAATGGTCATTCGAAGCAAAAATTTCTGGTAAGTCTGGGCTCTAAAATGCATTCCTTAAAAGCTCTGATCACTTTGCCTTCTGTACCGATACGCGGGTAAAAATATTAAATCCTGCGACGACAATCGGACACAAAACAAAGTAAAATGAAAATTGTAATATTCTGAAATTGCTCATGCAGTTAGCTGTCATAACGGTGATCTGTAATGAAACGAAATAATAAAGGTAGAAACAGAATTTATAAGATAACTGTATAGAATCTATGTAGTAATTTAATTGTACTTTTACTCGCTGGCGCAAGAAACCAAAAACACCAGCGTTATTACACACTCTGTGTTCTACTCGTGAAGATGACACCATCTACGGTGACCATTTCGCATTGTAAGTTGTGAATTTTAAATAATATATTGTAATTTAAGCTAATTCTGCATTTTCTTTCATGTGTATAGTGACCTTTATGCTGAAGGAAAAATAAGGTTTACTTTCAAGATTTGCATTACAACTGGATAAACAACAAAACGGCTAAACAATCGGCTATTCTCGTCAGACATCTTGCGTAGGAATAAAAATATTTCGAAATTTGTGGCAAGATCTTATGGACCAAACTGCCGAAGTCATCGGTCCATAAGCTTACATCCTACTTAATCTAACTTAAACTAACCTACGCCAAGGACAACACACACACCCATGCCCGAGGCAGGACACGAACCTCGGACAGGGGGAGCCACGCGGCTCGTGACAAGGCGCTCGAGGCCGTGCGGTTACCCCGCGTGGGGAGGGGATAATTTCATTATATTTTCGTTGCGTTAGATCGTCAACGGACGCTTTAAAATACTCGCATCATAGTTAGTAAAGAAAAGAAAGTGAATACTTTAATTTATTTCGTATTAAAGCAATAACTAAGAACATTAAGTTCAGTACGGACATTGGCCCCTTCTCGGCAAAACAAAGATTGTTCCGTTTAAAAAAAGGAAATATTTTCTTTAATTCTAAGGTTCCTTTCAATTAAATTTCACTATGGTAAAGATATCTTTCAGCAATATATGTGGTAACATGAAATATAATCCCTGATGTTACGTTTACGTTTTTTTTACGCTATGAACGCTGAACATAAACATAAATTACAGCAAATTCTAAAAGCGCCTCACGCAATCCTATATTAACAAGGCGGTGAGTCGCTTGCTGTTTCTCGTGTCCGCTCCGCCAAATAAGTGCTCTATTCACGCTCTTGCCTTGCGTAAATATCAATAAAGTTAGGCGTTAAGTTTTCTTACACTTTCTTCGTCACATTCGTTGAGTACACCGTAAGAATACTTGAGACAGTGTCCAGACCTGGGCGGTAGCGGTACACTTCGGTACTGTGAAATCAGCCTCTTCCAGCAGACTTTTTTGCTTGTAATGATCATTCCTATAAAAATCCTTATATATTGATCATTCCTGCTAGGTCACTCTTCTATTTTTCTTTATTTTTTTTTACAAAAAATAAGTTGGAGCAATCACACCGGGTATGTTCGATGTATTAAGAACGCTACAACACTAATAGCCAAATGATAAGACATTGAAATCATTGCTCGAAATAACGTGCTGTAATTATGAATGAAAAATTGATGTTATTTTAGTGGCAATGGAACAGTCATAAAAAAAGTTGTGATTGGCAGACGTGTCCATATATGTCTATACTACGCAAGAGCGTTAAGGTGTGTGGTGGAGGATTGTTTGTGTATCATCGTCACTGCCTCCATTTCCTATCCCAGTCGCGAATGTTCCGCAGGAGAAACGACTGTCGTTTAAGTCCCTGCGTGCTCCCGAGTCTCTTTAATTATACCTTCACGGTTTTTTTTATAGATGCAGGTAGGAGGAAACAATATAATGACCGACACTTGTAGGAAATTTCGGTGAATGTATTTTAACGCTAAATTACACCATTCTGCACAGTGCCTCTCTTACAACATCTGCCACTGGAGTTGGATGAGCTTCCTACATCTACATCTACATTTATACTCCGCAAGCCACCCAACGGTGTGTAGCGGAGGGCACTTTACGTGCCACTGTCATTGCCTCCATTTCCTGTTCCAGTCGCGTGTGGTTCGCGGGAAGAACGACTGTCTGAAAGCCTCCGTGCGCGCTCGAATCTCTCTACTTTTACATTCGTGATCTCCTCGGGACTACTGCTTTCGCAGTAATAGCTCATCCAAAAACGCACCCTCTCGAAACCTGGACAGATAGCTACACCGCGATGCAGAGCGCCTCTCTTGCAGAGTCTCCCACTTGAGTTTGCTAAACATCTCCGTAACGCTATCATGGTTACCAAATAACCCTGTGACGAACAGGCAACAGAGCATGCACAATGTCGGCACTAGTACAGTGTATATCCACCTTTCGCAGCAATTCAGGCTGCTATTCTCCCATGGAGACGATCGTAGAGATGCTGGATGTAGTCCTGTGGAATGGCTTGCCATGCCATTTCTACCTGGCGCCTCAGTTGGACCAGCGTTCGTGCTGGACGTGCAGACAGCGTGAGACGACGCTTCATCCAGTCCCGAACATGCTCAATGGGGGACAGATCCGGAGATCTTGCTGGCCAGGGTAGTTGACTTACACCTTCTAGAGCACGTTGGGTGGCACGGGATACATGCGGACGTGCATTGTCCTGTTGGAACAGCAAGTTCCCTTGCCGGTCTAGGAATGGTAGAACCATGGGTTCGATGACGGTTTGGATGTACCGTGCACTATTCAGTGTCCCCTCGACGATCACCAGAGGTGTACGGCCAGTGTAGGAGATCGCTCCCCACACCATGATGCCGTGTGTTGGCCCTGTGTGCCTCGGTCGTATGCAGTCCTGATTGTGGCGCTCACCTGCACGGCGCCAAACACGCATACGACCATCATTGGCACCAAGGCAGAAGCGACTCTCATCGCTGAAGGCGACACGTCTCCATTCGTCCCTCCATTCACGCCTGTCGCGACACCACTGGAGGCGGGCTGCACGATGTTGGGGCGTGAGCGGAAGACGGCCTAACGGTGTGCGGGACCGTAGCCCAGCTTCATGGAGACGGTTGCGAATGGTCCTCGCCGATACCCCAGGAGCAACAGTGTCCCTAATTTGCTGGGAAGTGGCGGTGCGGTCCCCTACGGCACTGCGTAGGATCCTACGGTCTTGGCGTGCATCCGTGCGTCGCTGCAGTCCGGTCCCAGGTCGACGGGCACGTGCACCTTCCGCCGACCACTGGCGACAACATCGATGTACTGTGGAGACCTCGCGCCCCACGTGTTGAGCAATTCGGCGGTACGTCCACCCGGCCTCCCGCATGCCCACTATACGCCCTCGCTCAAAGTCCGTCAACTACACCTTCGGTTCACGTCCACGCTCTCGCGGCATGCTACCCGTGTTAAAGACTGCGATGGAGCTCCGTATGCCACGGCAAACTGGCTGACACTGACGGCGGCGGTGCACAAATGCTGCGCAGCTAGCGCCATTCGACGGCCAACACCGCGGTTTCTGGTGTGTCCGCTGTGCCGTGCGTGTGATCATTGCTTGTACAGCCCTCTCGCAGTGTCCGGAGCAAGTATGGTGGGTCTGACACACCGGTGTCAATGTGTTCTTTTTTCCATTTCCAGGAGTGTATATTGTGAAAAGCAATGGTCCCATAACAATCCCCTGTGGCAGGCCAGAGGTTACTTTATCGTTTCCATTGATAGCAACATGCATTGTTCTGTTTGCTAAAAATTCTTCAATCAAGCCACACACCCGGTCTAATGTTCTGTAGGCCTTACCAACAATTAATTTTATAAGATCATTCCACTTCAAATCGTTCCGCACGCATACTCCCAGATATTTTACAGAAGTAACTGCTACCAGTGTTTGTTCCGCTATCATATAATCATACAGTAAAGGATCCTTCTTTCTATGTATTCGCAATACATTACATTTGTCTATGTTAAGGGTCAGTTGCCACTCCCTGCACCAAGTGCCTATCCGCTGCAGATCTTCCTGCATTTCGCTACAATTTTCTAATGCTGCAACTTCTCTGTATACTACAGCATCATCTGCGAAAAGCCGCATGGAACTTCCGACACTATCTACTAGGTCATTTATATATATTGTGAAAAGCAGTGGTCCCATAACACTCCCCTGTGACACGCCAGAGGTTACTTTAACGTCTGTAGACGCCTCTCCATTGATAACAACATGCTGTGTTCTCTTTGCTAAAAACTCTTCAATCCTGCCACACAGCCTGTCTGATATTCCGTAGGCACTTACTTTGTTTATCAGGCGACAGTGCGGAACTGTATCGAACGCCTTCCGGAAGTCAAGGAAAATAGCATCTACCTGGGAGCCTGTATCTAATATTTTCTGGGTCTCATGAACAAATAAAGCGAGTTGGGTCTCACACGATCGATGTTTCCGGAATCCATGTTGTGTCCTACAGAGTAGATTCTGGGATTCCAAAAACGACATGATACGCGAGCAAAAAACATTGACGTAAGAGATATAGGTCTATAGTTTTGCGCATCTGCTCGACGACCCTTCTTGAAGACTGGTACTACCTGTGCTCTTTTCCAATCATTTGGAACCTTCCGTTCCTCTAGAGACTTACGGTACACGGCTGTTAGAAGGGGGGAAAGTTCTTTCGTGTTCTCTGTGTAGAATCGAATTGGTATCCCGTCAGGTCCAGTGACTTTCCTCTGTTGAGTGATTCCAGTTGCTTTTCTATTCCTTGGACACTTATTTCGATGTCAGCCATTTTTTCATTTGTGCGAGGATTTAGAGAAGGAACTGCAGTGCGGTCGTCCTCTGTGAAACAGCTTTGGAAAAAGGTGTTTAGTATTTCAGATTTACGTGTGTCATCCTCTGTTTCAGTGCCATCATCATCCCGGAGTGTCTGGATATGCTGTTTCGACCCACTTACTGATTTAACGTAAGACCAGAACTTCCTAGGATTTTCTCTCAAGTCGGTACATAGAATTTTACTTTCGATTTCACTGAACGCTTCACGCATAGCCCTTCTTACGCTAACTTTGACATCGTTTAGGTTCTGTTTGTCTGAGAGGTTTTGGCTGGTTCAAACTTGGAGTGAATCTCTCTTTGCTTCCGCAGTAGTTTCCTAGATTCGTTGTTGAACCACGGTGGGTTTTTCCCGTCCCTCACAGTTTTACTCGGCACGTACCTGTCTAAAACGCATTTTACAATTGCCTTAAACTTTTTCATAAACACTCAACATTGTCAGTGTCGGAACAGAAATTTTCGTTTTGATCTGTTAGGTAGTGTGAAATCTGCCTTCTATTACTCTTGCTAAACAGATAAACCTTCCTCCATTTTCTTATATATTCCTATTTACTTCCATATTCAGGGATGCTGCAACGGCCTTACGATCACTGATTCTCTGTTCTGCACTTACAGAGTCGAAATGGTCGGGTCTTTTTGCTATCAGTAGGCGCAAGATGTTATCTCCACGAGTCGGTTCTCTGTTTAATTGCTCGAGGTAATTTTCGGATAGTGAACTCAGTATAATGTACTCGATGCTCTGTCCCTACCACCCGTCCTAAACATCTGAGTGTCCCAGTCTATATCTGGTAAATTGAAATCTCCACATTTATGTGAAATGTATTCCAAATTTTCTCTCAGTTGTTCTGCCACTAATGCTGCTGACTCGGGAGGTCGGTAAAAGGAGCCGATTATTAACCTCCAACCATAACAATTAACAGCAACTATCCACTTCTACTTCACTACAGGATAAACTACTACTAACAGCGACAAACACGCCGCCACCGGTTGCATGCAATCTATCCTTTCTAAACACCGTCTGTGCCTTTGTAAAAATTTCGGCTGAATTTATCTCTGGCTTTAGCCAGCTTTCTGTACCTATAACGATTTCAGCTTCGGTGCTTTCTATCAGCGCTTGAAGTTCTGGTACTTTGCCAGTACAGCTTCGACAGTTTACAATTACAATACCGATTGCTGCTTGGTCCCCGCATGTCCTAACTTTGCCCCGCACCCTTTGAGGCTGTTGCCCTTTCTGTACTTGCCCGAGGCCATCTAACTTAAAAATCTGCCCAGCCCACGCCACACAACCCCTGCTACCCGTGTAGCCGCTTGCTTCGTGTAATGGACTCCTGACCTATCCAGCGGAACCCGAAACCCCACCACCCTATGGCGCAAGTCGAGGAATCTGCAGCCCACACGGTCGCAGAACCGTCTCAGCCTCTGATTCAGACCCTCCACTCGGCTCTGTATCAAAGGTGCGCAGTCAGTCCAGTCGACGATGCTGCAGATGGTGAGCTCTGCTTTCATCCCACTAGCGAGACTGGCAGTCTTCACCAAATCAGATAGCCGCCGGAAGCCAAAGAGGATTTCCTCCGATCCATAACGACACACATCATTTGTGCCGACATGAGCGACCAACTGCAGATGGGTGCAACCTGTACCCTTCATGTCATCCGGAAGGACCCTTTCCACATCTGGAATGACTGCCCCCAGTATGAACACGGATTGCACAATGGTTTTCTTCTCCTCTCTTCCTGGCATATCCCTAAGGGGCCCCATTACGCTCCTGACGTTGGAGCTCCCAACTACCAGTAAGCCCACCCTCTGCGACCACCCGGATCTTGCAGACTGAGGGGCAACCTCTGGAAGAAGACAAGCAGCCATGTCCGGCCAAAGATCAGCATCAGCCTGAGACAGAGCCTGAAACCGGTTCGTCAGACAAACTGGAGAGGCCTTCCGTTCAGCCCTCTGGAATGTCTGTCACCCCCTGCCACACCTCGAGACGACCTCCCACTCTACCACAGGTGAGGGATCAGCCTCAATGTGGACAGTATCCCAGGCAGCCACAGTCGTAGTCCGATCGGGGGATGCGTGGGACGAGCTGGCCGTCCCTGACAAACTCCCATCCAGACCCCCACAGTTATGCCCATTGGCAACACCTCAAGCTGTGTGACAAAAGCCAACACTGCCTGAAGCAGGGAGCGAAGGGATGCCAACTCAACCTGCATCCGAACACAGCAGTTGCAGTCCCTATCCATGCTAAAAACCGTTGAGCAAAGAACGTCTGAACTAACCTACAGAGAGCACAAACAATTAGACACAGAAGTTAAAGGGTTATTAAAATACAAGATTGCCTAGTAAATGCAGTAATGCTGCTACTTGCGCACTGCTGACCCACTGCTCGGCAGCAGAAGAAGGCTACGCGATTTTACACTATTCAGGTACTAAAACGCGATGCTACAACTCTCAAATACTATAATACGCCCTAAATTTATGAATTAAACAATGCAAATACCAAAAACACGCAAATAAATTAAGAAATAAACAATGTAACAATTAAGTGAGCTAAGAGTATACGACTTGCTGCTGCAGCTGCTTATCCAACGGCACATCTGCGCTTACTAAACGAGCCTGTGACGAAACGCGCTTCTCTTCTTTGGATTTTTTGTATTTCTTGTATCAGTCCTTTCTGGTGCGGGGCCTACTGTAACAAGCAGTATTCAAGTATCAACAGTACCGGGATTTCGGAAGCCGATTCTTTCGTGGGTGGTCTGCACTCTTGAGGATTTTTGCAATGATTTTCACTCTGATATTTGTGTTTTCTCTGATTAGCATTATTCCGTTATTTTGGTTTAAATCCCTCGCTGTGCATTCTCCTGAACCACTTCTCCTGACGTCACTACTTCCAGTGCTTGTTCAGCAATCGTGTAATCGTACAGCAACTGGTATTTTTCCCTATTTGTGCGCAATGTGATACGGTTCTTTTGTTGAGTGTCAATTGCCAATCCCTGCAGCTAACGTCGATCCACTGCAGGCATTTCTGCAGCTCGCTACAATACCTAAGGCAGCGACTTCTCTATATAGAGAGTGTTAAGAGTAAACTGTAATTATTTTTATCGGTGACAGTGAGGGCAGTACACCGAAAAACAATACACCAGTATTTATTTCATTTGCAGAACAGAAATTACAGCTATTAGTAGTAGTACGTTTTTAGGTTGGTCAGTACCTACAAGTACACGTGGCAAGAGGACGCAATTAACGTTTCTGTTCTCCTGGGCAGCAAGTAAGGTGTAGAAATGTGGACGCGAAGGCACAAAACGGTTAATCTTCATCAAAAGGCGTATTCCGCATTAGTGGTGCAATTACGACGATGCAGAAAACTTCAAGTAGTAGCCAGCCGATGTGGCCGAGCAGTTATAGGTGCTTCAGTCTGGAACCGCGCGACCGCTACAGTCGCAGCTTCGAATCCTGCCTCGAGGATGGATGTTTGTGATGTCCTTAGGTTAGTTAGGTTTAGGTAGTTCTAAGTTCTAGGGGACTGAGGACCTCAGATGTTAGGTCCCATAGTGCTCAGAGCCATTTGAACCTTTCTTTTTTTTTTTTTTTTCAAGAAGTAAATTACGTGAAATGTGTGCAGAAGACTGTTAGATGCAGAGAATACCAACTAACACACAAAAATTTGTTACAAATTAAGGTACCAACGATCTCAGTATCTACTCTTGTAACACCTAGTACGCAAAGGGCGGCAAAATATATCCGGTCAAAGGCCAACAGTTCAGACTTGGTATGTCAGTCAGGCAAAATCGCCGTGAGCACTGAGTTAATCATCCGACCAACGCACCACGTTCAAGGTGCTGATTTACTAAACAAGAATAATCACACTGACAGAACCACAGGCACATAGACACAGGCAACAGAGCATGCACAATGTCGGCACTAGTACAGTGTATATCCACCTTTCGCAGCAATGCAGGCTGCTATTCTCCCATGGAGACGATCGTAGATATGCTGGATGTAGTCCTGTGGAACGGCTTGCCATGCCATTTCCACCTGGCACGTCAGTTGGACCAGCGTTCGTGCTGAACGTGCAGACAGCGTGAGACGACGCTTCATCCAGCCCCAAACATGCTCAATGGGGGACAGATCCGGAGATCTTGCTGGCCAGGGTAGTTGACTTACACCTTCTAGAGCACGTTGGGTGGCACGGGATACATGCGGACGTGCATTGTCCTGTTGGAACAGCAAGTTCCCTTGCCGGTCCAGGAATGGTAGAACGATGGGTTCGATGACGGTTTGGATGTACCGTGCACTATTCAGTGTCCCCTCGACGATCACCAGAGGTGTACGGCCAGTGTAGGAGATCGCTCCCCACACCATGATGCCAGGTGTTGGCCCTGTGTGCCTCGGTCGTATGCAGTCCTGATTGTGGCGCTCACCTGCACGGCGCCAAACACGCATACGACCATCATTGGCACCAAGGCAGAAGCGACTCTCATCGCTGAAGGCGACACGTCTCCATTCGTCCCTCCATTCACGCCTGTCGCGACACCACTGGAGGCGGGCTGCACGATGTTGGGGCGTGAGCGGAAGACGGCCTAACGGTGTGCGGGACCGTAGCCCAGCTTCATGGAGACGGTTGCGAATGGTCCTCGCCGATACCCCAGGAGCAACAGTGTCCCTAATTTGCTGGGAAGTGGCGGTGCGGTCCCCTACGGCACTGCGTAGGATCCTACGGTCTTGGCGTGCATCCGTGCGTCGCTGCGGTCCGGTCCCAGGTCGACGGGCACGTGCACCTTCCGCCGACCACTGGCGACAACATCGATGTACTGTGGAGACCTCACGCCCCACAAATGCTGCGCAGCTAGCGCCATTCGACGGCCAACACCGCGGTTCCTGGTGTGTCCGCTGTGCCGTGAGTGTGATCATTGCTTGTACAGCCCTCTCGCAGTGTCCGGAGCAAGTATGGTGGGTCTGACACACCGGTGTCAATGTGTTCTTTTTTCCATTTCCAGGAGTGTATTTGTAACATTACAAGTATATATTGCGCGCGCGCGCGCGCGCGTGTGTGTGTGTGTGTGTGTGTGTGTGTGTGTGTGTGTGTGTGTGTGTGTTGTCTTCGCTAACGGTTGAAGAGGATGTTGTGGCAAAAATATTAACTCAAAGAGAACATCCTAATCGTTCTCTCAATCATCTAAAGCAGACATCAGAATGAAGAGAGTCCTTTGGAAGGAATGGAACGTATGCAGGAAATCATGGAAGTCACGTACAAGCTGTAAACGCAGGCGTCTGTAAGATACAGAGAGCTGCTCTCAAAGATCTGGAGAGGACTGTGAGCAGCTTCACCTCTTCCAAGAACATCCAAGTGTATTCTCTCAGATGACCGATGATGGGATGACTCCTGTGGGTTCGAGATTTGTGGCCTTGTAAATTATCACCAGCTATGAGAATGCAATCATATGATTCAGATGGTTCAAATGGTTCTAATCACTATGGTACTAAACGTCTGAGGTCATCAGTAGCCTAAACTTAGAACTACTTAAACCTAACTGACCAAAGGACATTACACACATCCATGCCCGAGGCAGAATTCGAACCTGCGAGCGTAGCAGCGGCGTGGTTGCAGACAGAAGCAACTAAAACCGCTCGACCACAGCGGCCGGAATCATATGATTACTTAGGGGAAAAAAGTAAATTGCCTCAGACCGCAATTAAATTATATAATTTCCATTCTGGAGCTTCTAGCTTGTATCTGCTCCTAACACAAACACACAATAAACCAGTGCAACAGACAATGTTGTAATATTACGTCATGATGAGGATCGTGAGCCTCGACGTAACTTGTCTAAAATGCCTGATGTTTGCGGTGTCCTCCCCCCTCTCCCCTTTTTAGCATAAAACGACAACGTAAACTGTCCTTTACATCCAGTTGATGAACACTTTTAATCAGTTATGTACTAAGGTGTTCCAGGCTACCTTGGGATGCGTGGTTGTTTGTTTTATTTCACCTCATGCTCCAAACACTTAAATAAGTTGCCACGTGATCACTCCTTTTATATGCAATGAATCTTACTTACTGATTATTCGCTCGCCGTTAAGTATCATTCATGAGGCTCCAACTAGTCTGTTGTCCTGAATCCGTGTGCCTTCTTCCTCAAACTTGGCTCACCATTCGCCTCCTTACAAGCTGCACATAAAGCTTCTGAAAATTAACTTCTCGTCCTCATTCACTCCACTACATAAAAAAGAAGTGAGATTCAATTCACCTTCTTACATTACCTTAGAAATTACAACTCAGGACAGCTACCAACTCATATATTGCCTCTCTGCACTGAAATTCAGCTTGATAATGAAGAACTACAGTACAGTACTTTATTATCTTCAAACATTTTGCCTTCTTAGATTTCATGCACATCTTCCCTCCGCGCCGCCCGCTCCACGGATCTCGTATCTCCAACTGAGCGGTAGCATCGTCTGACTGCTATCTACTTCCGTACAGTCACTGGGTCGTCAGCTCTGGTATCAGCACCTTCGATTTAAAACACCTCCCAACAGTGGGATGCTCACCACGTATCGCCTACTCTGTCACGAACATATTTTTTCTGACTTACGTACTTCAGGAAGTGATACCTTTCGTTGAAGGAATGAGATGCGTCACTGCAGTACGTTAATTCAGCTTGACCGTGTCAGACTTCCTTTCCAGAGAATATGAACTACATCAGTGGACTTTCAGATTAACTTTCTGTAAGGTCGGATGTAGAGAGAAACAAATTTTCAGTCACTTAAGCATCAACTTCTCCACAAACGTCCGTGCCATCCAAAAATTAAGAAAGTTAATTGTGATCGCCAATCTTGACTTTAAATACACTCCTGGAAATTGAAATAAGAACACCGTGAAATCATTGTCCCAGGAAGGGGAATCTTTATTGACACATTCCTGGGGTCAGATACATCACATGATCACACTGACAGAACCACAGGCACATAGACACAGGCAACAGAGCATGCACAATGTCGGCACTAGTACAGTGTATATCCACCTTTCGCAGCAATGCAAGCTGCTATTCTCCCATGGAGACGATCGTAGAGATGCTGGATGTAGTCCTGTGGAACGGCTTGCCATGCCATTTCCACCTGGCGCCTCAGTTGGACCAGCGTTGGTGCTGGACGTGCAGACAGCGTGAGACGACGCTTCATCCAGTCCCAAACATGCTCAATGGGGGACAGATCCGGAGATCTTGCTGCCCAGGGTAGTTGACTTACACCTTCTAGAGCACGTTGGGTGGCACGGGATACATGCGGACGTGCATTGTCCTGTTGGAACAGCAAGTTCCCTTGCCGGTCTAGGAATGGTAGAACGATGGGTTCGATGACGGTTTGGATGTACCGTGCACTATTCAGTGTCCCCTCGACGATCACCAGAGGTGTACGGCCAGTGTAGGAGATCGCTCCCCACACCATGATGCCGGGTGTTGGCCCTGTGTGCCTCGGTAGTATGCAGTCCTGTTTGTGGCGCTCACCTGCACGGCGCCAAACACGCATACGACCATCATTGGCACCAAGGCAGAAGCGACTCTCATCGCTGAAGACGACACGTCTCCATTCGTCCCTCCATTCACGCCTGTCGCGACACCACTGGAGGCGGGCTGCACGATGTTGGGGCGTGAGCGGAAGACGGCCTAACGGTGTGCGGGACCGTAGCCCAGCTTCATGGAGACGGTTGCGAATGGTCCTCGCCGATACCCCAGGAGCAACAGTGTCCCTAATTTGCTGGGAAGTGGCGGTGCGGTCCCCTAGGGCTCTGCGTAGGATCCTACGGTCTTGGTGTGCATCCGTGCGTCGCTGCGGTCCGGTCCCAGGTCGACGGGCACGTGCACCTTCCGCCGACCACTGGCGACAACATCGATGTACTGTGGAGACCTCACGCCCCACGTGTTGAGCAATTCGGCGGTACGTCCACCCAGCCTCCCGCATGCCCACTATACGCCCTCGCTCAAAGTCCGTCAACTGCACATACGGTTCACGTCCACGCTGTCGCGGCATGTTACCAGTGTTAAAGACTGCGATGGAGCTCCGTATGCCACGGCAAACTGGCTGACACTGACGGCGGCGGTGCACAAATGCTGCGCAGCTAGCGCCATTCGACGGCCAACACCGCGGTTCCTGGTGTGTCCGCTGTGCCGTGCGTGTGATCGTTGCTTGTACAGCCCTCTCGCAGTGTCCGGAGCAAGTATGGTGGGTCTGACACACCGGTGTCAATGTGTTCTTTTTTCCATTTCCAGGAGTGTATATCGATCGCTGACTCACTTAGAAATTCAATAACTTCCGAAAGATCTCAACAAGATTCGATCCTCTAAATTAAACCCCTCTCGATGGATTGAGATTAAAATTTATATTCCTTTTCAAAATATAGCCTCTTTAAAATTCTTGAACCATAAGTAAATAAATTTTCACTTCACCGATGTATTCTATTACACGGTACGGCATAGAATAACATCGATGTCAGTCGTATGAGATAATGACATGAACTAACTTAATCATCGCTACATTTTCCACGCACGCCAACAGAATCTTCTTCCGCACGACAGCTTACGTTCACCTCTCTATCGTTCGTGCCTGTGGTAGGAAACATTGGAGTAACTTTATTGATATTTGATTATGCTACACGCTGGCTGG
Source organism: Schistocerca gregaria (assembly GCF_023897955.1). Lineage (NCBI taxonomy): Eukaryota > Metazoa > Arthropoda > Insecta > Orthoptera > Acrididae > Schistocerca > Schistocerca gregaria. The sequence continues at coordinate 237,238,897 of NC_064926.1, forward strand.
ACCTTCCGACCCCATTTATTCAGATACTTAAGTCACAGTTCGCGCAACGGATCAAAAGAAAAGATACCCTCTGTAAATGAATAGTGGCTGCCAGTCTTACAAAACTATTAAACCATAGGAGCATTAATTGTCTACGTACAGAGTTAGCTGAAGAGATCCAGTCATACCCCATCTAACTGACTCTAGTAAACACACACGCAGCAAACTGAATGTAAAGAAAATTTACACAGAAACAAACCATCAATATACCTGGGGAAGTATTGAATAATATAGATCATACTTTAGAAGCTTGTGTGTAGGCCGTTAGGCATCATGGAGGTGAAACGAGAAACGTGGGCTCCAGAGGACCATGTTCGCATTTACATTCAGTAATACTGGAGAAATAATTTCAATGACCGCCCTATGAGAGGGGTGTTAATCAGGAATGCAAACGAATTACTTACAATTATTTGGCACTGGAACGAGAAGTCACGTGGAAGTATGTGATATTAACAATATCACTATCTGTGTAAGTAATGTTTATCATTTTTAAATACTGTGTGCTCTCATGGATTGTCTAAATGACTATGAATATAAATGAAAACGAATAGAACTTGTATTTTCGACGAAATATTGAATCTGTTACTAAAGGGTGAATTGTAAAGATTTGGCAAAGTGTGCGAATGCTGTGGACACACGGAAAGAAATGTTAGTGCCAAACAATAAAAAAAAATATGTGCCACGAACATTTCCGGGTGAATTGTGCCGTCCCAGTGACATTTGTGCCGTAGACATTTAAGACAAAAGAACTTGGAACGAGAAGTGTATCTCACGGTGGAATAAATGTACACGAACCTTATGTTTTTCACCGACCGCATAGGAGGCGTAAAATATCCATGTTTTATGGTAAATATTAAATTTTAATCTCAGTATCAAAGAGTAAACTATTTATGTAATAACCTCTCTGATATTAATAAGGGAGAAGAACGCTCTAGATTTTTATTAATTTTTATTAAGACGTTTAAAGCTCCGCAATTTTAGCGACCACTGCTTCAACGGACGCCATTACGTGTCGATGTAAAAAGCGAAATTATAGTGGAAGCGCAGAGACCGCCCGCTTTAACATTTAACAAACATTTTTTCACAGCGATGAGCGGCAGCGAAGAGCAACATTAGTTTTAAGATATTACTTTTCAGCTTACGCCGAGAGCCAGGATTCGACTACCGCATCCCGAATATAATGTTAAGAGGAGTATTCTTCGAGTGTTGCGTGGATCCACAATGACTTCAATGTCTGAGTCGATGCTCTTTAAAGTACGAATACGCCGAGGCTAATTATCATACTGTTATATTTTCATTCTCAGGTAATACTCTTGAAAGTAAAAATCATTTAACAATTTTTGCATATTGGACCACACAATTACATTTACGCATGTTTTTACAGACACTGAATAAATAAATAAATATACTACTACCCTCTCCAGGAAGAGCCATTCAATGTGTTTAGTGCTTCAAGGTTCGTATGAGCCGTCCAGGGTTCTCCAGTATGAGTGCAAGCTGGTTGTTACACCTGCAGACTCAAAACATAGCTAATTCGATCAACCATTTCACGCCTTGTAGGTTTATGGTTCAAATGGCTCTGAGCACTATGGGACTTAAGTTCAGAGGTCATCAGACCCCTAGAACTTAGAACTTCTTAAACCTAACTAACCTAAGGACATCACACACATCCATGCCCGAGGCAGGATTCGAACCTGCGACCGTAGCGGTCGCTCGGTTGCAGACTGAAGCGCCTAGAACCGCTCGGCCGAACCGGCCGGCCCCCTTTGTAGGTTTACAACACCACAGAACGACACCGTCAGTGATAGACACTCACATTACTCAGTGCAGACGTAGGTGAAGAAATAAACCCCCAAAATTCACAAACAAAAGGAATGAGACAATTATCTTTCCTGTTTAATGAAAAAAATGTTGCAAATAATGGCATCTGTTTTACATCGGAATGCTGCAACAGAGATTGTATAATTTATTTCGGAACGTCCTTATACAGCAGCTCAAACGTTACATTACAATTTGTTTTGAGAATTTATGACAGCCATTATTTTACGTCGTACCCTGCTACAAAATTAAATAGAAGTAACAAAGGAGTGATTCGATGTAAAACAAGTTTTGCAACCAGCGTATACTAAAACGAATGAATAAGACAAAAATGGAGGTTAATGACCTTTGAAAGTCTGAGCAGCTAGCAAATACAGTAATACTGGAAAAGATCGACTCAAGGTCCAAGTACAAGAAATGCACTACAAAAAGGAAACTCACATCATAAAATAAGCACGCAAACTGTCAACTGCTCCGAGGAAAGGCAGCGCAAATGCCAACCACAACACTTACTCAAAAAGAACAGCGAAAGGAACATTAGACAAGGGCAGGACACCTTGTAATATCTCTGCGACAAGAAGTCCTACAAATGGTGAGCACCACGTCCTCCAACCCGACCCCATCTGAGTGTTCTCTCCTACGTTCGTCACCGCTCCTCTACGTTACCGGTGGAGAAGAGAAATCATGAGCTTTGTCACCGTCGTAGCCTCAAATTGAAAATTTCAGGGGAAGCCAGCAGAATTTTTTCCAAAAGTGCTTGTTGTATTTTTGTAAACTGATTAGGCGTTGGCACTGGACGGGCTTTCACCCCCATTGGCTAAAAATTCGTCTGGGCTCAAAATTCAGGTCGTTCCCATGCTGTGTACGGTAATTTGGTGGTGGCTCTTTTTCTGCGTATGCTTGCAGGAAATGCCGAGGGCGAGGCAGGATATTTCCGAAGTTCAGAGTTGGAGAGGATAACTCATTTATCTTGTCTTTTGCGTAATGAATTACTGAACAGCGGCGAGAATTGCTCGGTGCGCAAATCCCGCTGTAGAAGAAAATATCCTCTTCCTCGGTGATCTAAGGACTCTCTTTATCAGCGGTAGGTCCTAATTAGATGCGGAAGATTCTATATGAACTCCAAAGGATTCTTCCGACAATAAACGCACCAGAGCAAATACCTCTAACAACCTCTTATTGAAACGTGGATGAGACCACCTGTCTCCCACAACGGTAAAATCCCGTAGGGTCAAGCCAAACAATGATTACAAGACACTTTAGGACCTGACAAACACATACACAAAGAGGATCCATATGTCACGTCTCCTGACAAGACATTTGCAGAATCGTAGCAATATATGTGAAAAAAGAAACATCTAAATGTATTATTCTTATTATTTCACTTCTGTATGAAAGGTTGTCTATTATGTAGATTCTGTAAAAAAGGAAATAATCATTTTTCATTTTTGTGTTTGTTCAATATTTATGTATCTATATCAGTATTTGATCAATGCATTCTTCCTGTGATTACGTATGGCTGCGAGACATGGACACTGAACTCATTTACAAAAGGGAAACTTAGGACAGCACAGAGAGCCATGGAGAGATCAGTTCTGGGCCATACAAGAATGACAGGAAAAGGGCAGATAACATCCGGTCTGTGACGAAGGTTAACGACATCTTAGAGAGAGTAGGTCCCTTGAAATGGCAGTGGGCTGGCCACGTCGCAAGAAGAAAAGACAACAGATGGACGAAGCTAGTACTGGAATGGAGTCCGAGAGAGCACCGGAGGCATAGAGGAAGACCACCAGACAGACGGGACAAAGACATCAAGTAGATCGCTGGTAACACCTGGCAGAGAACTGCCCAAGACCGTCCCACTTGGAGAAGACTTCTGAAAGCCTACCTGAATCCACGACTCGAAGAGGCCACATCATCTAATGATTGAATTGGCTGATGATGATGATGATGGCGATGATATTTTGCTAATAACGTCAGTGGTCGCCGAGTGTGGAAATCGAAGCAGACAATGATAATTGAAAAAATTAACAAAGATATTTACTAGCGTATTGAATTGATTATAAATATTGGAGGCTTAAATTTTACTCTCTCTGTCTTCTTGTAGTAGTTAAAGTTGTAAGAGCCTGAGACGCTCGCTTGAATGCTTGGTTAGCTTTCTTTTATTCTTTGTTCGAGAAAGACGGCATTTGAGGCCGATGTGTAAAAAAAAAGGTGCGTACTTTGAATTTATGTTGATTTTTGAATATCTAACTTGTTAAAATTACTTGTAATGATTGATTGCTAGCTTGCCCAGTATTTCATTCCACATTTTTAGCCGTTTTCTGCATATTTAGAATTTCTCATGAAGCAGAGCTGCGCCGCGATCGCGGGAGCCGCTGCCGCGGCAACTTCAAATTGAAATTGAATGAAAACAATTTTCCCGCAATTAAGCGGGCAGGTAATGGTATATTAAAATTATTTCTTTCAGCTTCCCGGACACCTCTGAGGTGAATGGTGGATTTTATTATGTCATTTTCAGGTGGACATGGACAACTGCTATTACAATATCAGTGACGTAAATAATTTAAGTACATCAGTGCAATAAAATTTTACTTGTGTGATATCAAAGACTGCTGTGATGAAACCTGTTCTGGCTAGTAATACAAAAACCAAATTTCATTTTTAGTTTAATGCTCTCGTGATAGTCGTGGCAATCAATCGTGTCCATATGTTAAAAAAATCCACTGCAGCTTTTATGTTTAGCGAACATAGCATACTGTAACTTCTGTACATGTAAATGTGAGTAATTTTCAGTGCATTTCAGAGAAAAATGCCTCTGAGCACTATGGGACTTAACATCTGAGGTCATCAGTCCCCTAGAACTTAAGACTACTTAAACCTAACTAACCTAAGGACATCACACACATTCATGCCCGAGGCATAATTCTAACCTGCGACCGTAGCGGTCTCGCGGTTCCAGACTGAAGCGCCTAGGACCGCTCGGCCACATCGGCCGGCGCATTTCAGAGTTGAAAGTAGAGAAGCAAATTTTTAATTTCATAATTAGTTACAGTAATGATACCGTCGTCCATTTCTTACAGGCCAGATCAGGGTTATGTGAAAATAGTTTGCAAATTAAAGATCACACTTTCACAGCAGGAAATAATAGATCGAGGTGCACAAAGTTAACGTTTTTCAACTGCAGAAACTAATAGTGAGAATTGTATGTTATCTTTTGTGCCCGCAACAATAAGCAATATAGGCCTACAGTTAATTAAAATGTTATGCAACATAAACTGCATATAAAATCAAAAAGTACGCGGTGGGGAGACACGAAACACCGTATTAAAAGTGTATAGGTACAAATTTTAAAGAATGGGATTAAACGATACATGACATTATGTTACTTTTCACTGTGGTTTCTAGTACGTCTGCCACGCGGGATAGCCGCGCGGTTTAAAGGGTCCTGTCACGTTTCGCGCGGCTCACCCCATCGGAGTTTCGAGTCCTGTCTGGGGCATGGGTCTGTGTGATGTGCTTAGCGTAAGTTAGTTTAAGTTGGATTAAGCAGTGTGTGAGCTTAAGGACCGGTAACCCCAGCAGTTTGGTCCCATAACATCATACCACAAATTTCCAAAATTTCTAGTACGTCTGAAATGAATAATCGTCTTTCATCAACAGAACTGTCAAACTTGGCGGTAATTCTTGTGACTTGTCGCTTTTAAGTAGGGATGGGAAAAAACGACCGGTATCTTATTTCTGGTTTACCGGTATTTGTTTATTCTCTGTTATAACAGGTTTATTTTTATTTTTGCCAATAACCGTGTGAAAAACCGAAACATTAATTAGCCATAGCAGCAGTGCTAACATTTTCATGTTTTAAATAAACCTTTTTAAAAATAGGACTAGTTTTTATTCGTAAAACTTGCATTCGTCTGAAATATTGAGTTATCACAGAAAATGGGAAAAACGATCAGTGCTATTTTAATAACAATGCCGACAAAAGGAGCAACAAACACATAGCGTAAGAACTGGTACGGCATTGCTGTTACAATAATGTCCCTACTGCCGTTCATTGTAGCTTAAGGCACGAGTGTACGTGCAGTCTGGAAGGCTTGCACCCACCTGGTCTACAAGGTAGTTTCTCGCTGTCCTCACAGGACATCCACTGTATTGCAGAATGGCACAAACCTCAGTCTGGAAAAGTTTTTATGGTGTGATTTAGCAACGAAGTACAACGCGTAGTTTGGTCTAAAATTAAACATTTTTCTGCTACTTCTATGAAACAATAAAAGGGGAGATAAATTGTGGTAACAGTAACAAATTAAAAATTTAACAACAATTCATTCACAGAATAAAATAACAATAGAAATAGCTGATCTGCTGCCTGTGTCTACATAATGTGCCTTTATCTTCTTGTAGCCCATGGAAACAGACATATTAACACGAAAAAACGGAGTTCTTCACGCCGACGGCCTTGCCGCGGTGATAACACCGGTTCCCGTCAGATCACCAAAGTTAAGCGCTGTCGGGCGGAGGTAGCACTTGGATGGCTGACCATCCGGTCTACCGAGCGCTATTGGCAAGCGGGATGCATTCAGCCCTTGTGCGCAGACTGACGAGTTACTTGGTTGAGAAGTAGCGGCTCCGGTCTCGGAGACTGACATACGGCCGGGAGAGCGGTGTGCTGACCACATGACCCTCCATATCCGCATCCAGCGACGCCTATGGTCTGAAGATGACACGGCGGCCGTCGGTACCGTTGGGCCTTCATGGCCTGGTCGGGAGGAGTAAGGTAGTGATGAGTAAGAGTTCTTCAAGCTCAGTTTTCATCCCTTAGCTCTGCCCGAATGGCGACATAATTCCCGATTTTTGGGCATAGTCTCAAAAAATTTGAATCAGTAGGAGAATACTGGTGATCTTTTTTGACAGTATTCAACCACATACGACTTTTAGCGAAAAATCAGAGAGCAGCGGACGGACTACGTTTTCTTTTATATACCTACTTAATGTAACATTATTATTATATTCTGTGTATTCTGAAACACAGAGTTAAATTTTTTCACCCTTTTCTATTTATATAATTATTACAGAAAATAATAGGAATAAAAAACTGCAAATTAGTAATTTCAGAACCTGGTTATTTTCAGTGGTTTTAACAGTAGGTTAAAGTGGTGTAGAAAGAAACAGGGATAATCGAAAACTAGTTGTTTCAGCCATAACCACCATCCCTTCTTCAAACTCGATTTACAACAGTCGAAAACAAGCGTAAACACCTGTCTGGCGTAAGAACAGACAAAACATTATGTGTGTACACGGGCACACGTACTCACAAATATACACGCTACACACACAAATACATATCCAGAAACTAAACAGGCAGATGTATACACAAAACAATCACCCACAAACGCTGAAAACTCAGCAAAATTGGACATTGACAAACAATGAGAATGTAACCTATAAGTAGTACTATATACAGATTATGAGTAAATAGTATGTGACTACAGAACTACACATTATGTGGGCCTCGATCTCGAGTAGCGTTTCGTGTTTCAACAGGATCCCAAGACTCATTCTCTCGCTCCGTTGTCTACACAAGCATCCAATTATTTTCATTTGCTTTTTCCGCAAATGGTGGAGACTTACTATCACGCCACTAAAGTGTCGAATTATGGCTCCTATAGCCATTGCCATACTCTACTGTTTTTGCATTTTAGTGCTGGCGTTACCTTCGTTTTTATTTTCTCGTCTTTCGTTTTCCATCCTCGAATTGTGTTACCCTCGCTCGTATTCCTCGAGATCAAAATTAACTGAAATGCTTCTAGATCCGTCTTTTCTACTCCCATGAGTGACCACTTGTGTTCGGTATGCATCGAGTTGATGAATAATTGTATCAAATCCCCACTTGTGTATAAGTTATCCAAATGCTGATTTCGCTTTAAGATCTCAAGGCACATTGCGTACGACATGCAACACAATGCCAATAGGAGCGGGTCAGTCTTTAATTAAGCTCAGACGCACCCTACTTTGTTCAACCACCGACCAGTGTATTTTAGTTATTTCGGATTCAATATCCTTGACGGAGCTCCAACTCTGGACAGCCATTCGAGTCATAGCAAATGCTGCAGCGCTCAGGTGACTTGTTATGAATTCAGTTTCCCTGTGAACAGGCCAGTGGTTCGGCAAGCTCTTTCTGAATTACGCTAATCATATTTTTACATGCAGCTACCCCCCTCCTCGCCATTGAACTTCAAAAATTTTCTTAATGAGGAAAAGTGTTTCTCATCCAAAGCTAGGTCTAATCTAGAGACCGGCACAGATGAGACGGAGTCCTCCCTAATTATGCCAGATGGAGCCGAGCCATTCCACCTTAAGCCACCGCTCGCAACATTGGCACCATTTTCGTCGCTAATTCGCCTCTCTCGTAACGATAAGAACGGTTCCGTCGCCTGCGGAAGCCTCATCTCTTTCTTTGTCTCTTCCATATCTTTTTTAATGAGACAAAATCATCCGATTCCGTAAGCCGAGCTGACTATCGCTTCACAAACCGGATGCTTCTCTAAACTTTGCACTCTTTGCGCAAGGTCTGAGTTTGTGTTTTCGATTTTTTTTTTATTATTATTTTCTTCGCAAGGGAAGAGTTAACTTCGTCCACTCTCTTTATTTTAACTTTGGCCTGGCAAACTCCATTCTGAACTGTTTTATTAACATCATTTGAAGTTTACTAATTGTTTTGAATATGAAATCCATTTCATACAAGTTCTTTAAAAAAATTTACCTGCCTACATTTCGCTATCTGTGTCTGCTTTCGTCCTATCGGTTTCTCCTTTCTTCGTATCGACGTCTGCCTTTTTTCTATCGGCTTCTGTTTCTTGTCTATCGGCATTTGCCTTTTTCCTATCGGTTTTCACTTTTTCCAACATTATTCTACCCCACTTCAGCACATCCCCCAGCCTTTCAAACACTGACTGACTGGACTTCCGTTTGACTATTTATTGCTACTTTCTTTACGATCCATATCGTTCTCTTGCGTTTGAGGCGCGGTTCCTTTCACGACTGATTCCTCCACGGGAGGTTCTGCAAAACTAAACCCGAATTCTAACGGAGTCTCATCACATGTGTTCTTTCTCGCTTCACGAAATCGAGCTTTGTTGGCGCGGTCCAAGATTCGATTAATACTAAACTGGCTTTTCGCTCACTAAATTTCTACGGCCAAACATTATAATCCGCAAATAAAGAGAAAAATAAATATCTAATCATATATGAAGTTTTCACACACGAATACTTATTGATCACACGTGACGTAAAACAATATAGCGTCTTAAGGCAACCCCAAATTGCACAAACAATTATAACTAACAAACCTACCGCTGCCTAATGGAAACTTACTCAAGTAAAGCGCAGAGTGGCAGCTATAACTCAACTCTACTCACTAAACGATGCCGTTCTGATTGCGCCTAGGATGACAAACTAAGGGGACGGGTCTGGATCAGGGACGACATGTAAGGTTATGCACTTTGTGTGTGTAGTGCTTCAAGGTTCATGTGAGCCGTCTAGGCTTAGGCAGTAGTGAGTGCAAGCTGCCTGTCACACTTGCAGAGTCAAAACACAATTAATTCTACCAGTTATTCGACTCCCTGTCCGTTTAGAACACCACAGAACGGCACTATCAATTATAATCACTCAGGCTTTTCAGTGCAGATGCAGGTGATGTTTAATCATCAGTAAACAACCCCACAAAATTCATAAAAAAGCACGAAACAGGTACTTTTCCTGGTGAATAAAAAATGTTCCAGATAATGGCACCTGTTTTACACAAGAACGCCGACACAGCGAGTACATAATTCACACATATAGAGCGTACTGTGGTGTTTATTTAGAGAAAAGGGTGGTTGTAGGACAGGAAACGTTTATATTCGTTAATCTTTAATCTATTGACTCAAAAATAACATGATTCACAGATCAAGGGAAATTATTGTGACAATTCACCATGTCATGGATGAAGAAATAACTACGTATGGACTTTTATTTAATTTATTTAATCGTATGGCTAGGGCCCCCGTCGGGCAGGCTGTTTGCCGGATGCCAGTCTTTCAATGTGACGCCACTTCGGCGACCTGCAGTCAATGAAGATGATAGGATGATGATGAGGACAGCACAACACCCAGTCCCTGCGCTGATAAAATTCCCCGAGCCAGCCAGGAATTGAACCCAGGCTCAGAGGATTGACAATACGTCACCCTGACCATTCAACTACCGGGAGGACATATGCATGGATCTACAAACAGAAAGAAATTACCCAGTCATGAGATAAAATTCCAATATATATTGACTACACCGAATAAATGGTGAAGGCATCTAAATGCTCCGTGGAAGACCGCTACTCAACAAGCCAATGACCTCTCAAAATCTGAGCAGCTCGCAACTGCAATAACACTGGAGAAGATCGATTCATGATTCCAGTAAAAGAAATTCACCATAAAAAGGAAACTCCCGGCATGGAATAAAAACGCAAATTGTTGGTTACTCATAGCAAAAGCAGCGCAAATGCTAACCGCGATAGTTCAAAAATAACAGCGAAAGGAGCGTCAGGCGTGGCCAGACAGCTCGCAATATTTTCCGTGACGAGACGCCCCCAGACGGTGAGCATCACATCCTGGAAGCCAACTCGATTGCGCTGTCCTCTACTATGTTCCTAATCGCTCCTCAACGCTACCGGCGGAAGGGAGGAAACCCATGTTTTGCCACCATGACAATAGAGAATTTCTTCTCACACAAAAAACCGCGAGGGAAGCCAGCAGAATTTTCTCCAAAAGCGTTTGTTGCATTTCTGTGAGATAACTAGAAGTGGTACTGGACTGGATTTCATCCCGATTGGCTGAAAATTCGTCTGGGCGCGGGATCCAGGTCGTTCCCACGCTGTGGATAAGTAATATGGCGATGGCTCCTTCTCTTTGTATGCTTCTAGAAAAAGCCAACGGCATTTCTAGCTACCTTCCCTCCCCCCCCCCCCCCTCCCCCAAGGCACCATTTGTTTCTCGCAAAGCTCAGAGAAGGCATCTTACGGTACCGTGGCCTGGGAGCATCTTTGCCTCAGCCAGTCTTCTCATGAGGCGCTAGTGTCTTTGGAGGAATTCAAGGAAACGTCCGAAAATCCTCTCCTCAGGCACTCAACGCCTTATAAGTTTGCAGCTGGCTTTTCTCACTGCATAATGTGCTCAATACTCTAGTCTCCAGAAATACTGTTCCTCTATCCAGAAAATTTCGGATGACGCAATAGCAGTAACTATTTATGGTTGCTTAGCGACTGTGACTAAGCAGCTACGTCACAATAGTAAGAGTTTCAACGTGATTAACCAGTCAGTTACTTCACAACAGTAACAATAACAAACGATACTCTTGCTTCTAGACTGCCACGTAATAGTTACTACTATTATTTGAATTAAAATATTTGCGAGTTTATGTCGATATTAAATCAATAAAAAACTATTTCCTTTGGCTGTACTTAAATAAGATACATGTAACACTTTGATGTTATACCAATCTTTGTTCTCTGACAATATTTGTTCCCTCTGTGATAAATACAACACTATATTGCCTTTTTCTTATCGATCTGGCATCGATGAGATACTGATGTAAGCTGCACTAGTTGTATCTTTTTGTCAATAGTAACTGAAATATTGCATTTCAAACTTGTTTTTAGTCTGTGAAACAAAAGATGTCTCAGTTTTCCTGTTTTAATTAAACCATATCGTTCAATTCCTACTTTTTTAAGTTATGGGGAAGCAGCTTCTTAGGTAAACCAATGATTGAGTTTCTTAAACATTCCATAGTTATTTATTTTATTATAAAAAGTCAAGCTTGTGTCTTAATGTGAAGTCCAACTAATAAATTCTTTTGTATGAACTTTGACTACTTACGCGGTCATTTGGAACAAAGTGCACAACCAGCCAACAATGATCTTTTGACCTGAAGCTAATTGTCATTCAGTCCATTAAGATCAACGAGTATATTTTCGCCTGAAGTAAACATAAAATTTCAAGTTCTCATGAGAATAGTTGCACTCTGCTTTTTTTGTCGTCTTTGAAGTGGATCCATTTTTTTGATGCCTTGTGATAGCTTATAGCCTGGGCGATTAGTCAGTTTAAAACAAAGGATCCACTTCCATGCCTTTTCAAGCCCTCCTCTTCCTCCTTCTTCCTCTTCTTTGCTCAAGCATTCCTACTTCAAGATATCATCATCATGGAACACATCAAGCGTGAACAGAAGCAGATTACCCATGTTAATACTCATGAGGTTAACAGTAGTAGAGTAAGACTGATTCCCATACCACTCTCCATTGTTGCCAAAATTACTCAAGATGGCTACTGTCCCCCCACCTCCTCTCCTTGGAGGTAGATGCAGCAGTGTTGCATGATGTTACCACCTGTGCTTCTCCTTTCCCTAACTTCCCCCTCCCCTGCAACTTCCTCACCCCTCCCACACTTGTGGGCAAAAGGACACACTCTGCGCTGAGGTGCTGGAAAAGAAGGATATTATGTGGTGACTTTATTCATTTACTTCAATTATTTTTGAGGGGGTTATTCTACTGCTGGGTTGTCCCACAGCTGATCCCACATGCCGCAGCTCCTGCTCCAACTTTGCTCCCCCCCCCCCCCCCCACCTCCCACTTTTATCCAACTGTGCATTTGTAAGTTCACTTCCAAGTTTAAAGACCGACTGCTGTAGTCCACAACACCACCACCAGAAGTGCTCAGCAACGCAGATTGGCCAAGTGGTTTGAGGTGCCATGTGACCGATTGCACAGCTCCTCCCACCACTGCTTCAAGTCTTCCCTCAGACATGGGTGTGTATGTTGTTCTTAGGATAGGTTAGTTTAACTAGAGTGTAAGTTTAGGGGCCGATGATGTCAGTATTTTGGTCCCTTATGAATTCACACACATTTGAACATTTTTTTGGTAGTGCTCAGACTACCCTACAGCCACCCCCACCTACCCCCTCTTTTGGTCAACCGTGTCCCGATTGTAAAATGGGGGGAAAGGCTGGAGTGGAAGGTACTGTCTTCATTTTTGGCAGGAAATGTGAACAGCTGACGATCAGTTGGTGTTGGACAGAGAGGAGTTTACCCAATAAGTGTATTACCAGTAAGCATACAAGTGAAGACTGCGTCAATAGCCTCCTGTATGAGGAATGGAAGGAGGTGATAATAGATGAGCGTAGGGGGAATACTTTTCAGTAAATACTGGTGATGTAGACAGATGGGTGGAGGATACTTCTCACAACTCATAGAGACTACTCTGTGTGCTGGAGCTGTTTGTGTTTTTCGAAATGGCCAGTCGATCCACATTGCAGGAGACGACTTCGTTCTATTCCACTTTTCCATACTGCATGAGCAAGAAGTGCTCGCTTTGGTGTATAGGGCTCAACTGAAAACAATCTAAACGGGTTTTCCTCCATTTTGCGATCATTTGTATGTACGTGTTCACATTGCTGTGTGCTCTAGTACACAATACCACTCGAAATCTAAGGGGACCTGTCCTGCAGCCACTGTGAGAATAATTACCTCCTACCGATCTACAAGTGCATAGCTGCTGAGGAACTTGTATTCAGACACATGTTAAGAGGTAATAGGACAGAAAACCATCACAGAAGTGTGGAAAAAGTAGTCTCCTACCGATCTACAAGAGAAATGGCTGTTGAGGACGTCGTACACACAAACATACAAACAAAATAAGAAGGGACAGGGCAACAACTATCCCTGAAGTGTAGGAAGAGTTGTCTCCTACCGATATACACGACAAATAACTGCTCTAGAACTTGTATACAGATACATGGTAGGAAGGTATAGAACAGCAAACTATCACTGAAGTGTAGGGAGAATTGCCACCTCCTGATCTAAAAGTGTATAACTGCAGAGGAACTGCTACACACATACATAGTTAGGAGGGATAGGCCAGCAAACTATCACCAAAGTGTAGGAAGGCCAATACTTATTAAGACAACTGGTATAAAAAATTTTCAATGCTCTAATTACACTGTTGTAAAAAAAACACCATTCATAAACAATGGGTCACACACACTGGAAACTGAGGAAAATTATTGTAATATCACACCTACCACAGAAACCGACCCACAAGATCTCACCAGTATACAGTACCAGATGCTGAGTGTATGCTCACTTCGATCTGTGGATAGAGACTTATCATTCTTACCTCCATTCCTACCTCTCTCCACCATCTCTCTCCTCCTCCTGTAGGTAGGGATACCAGTTTTCCAGGCCTGTTCTACCCTCTCCTGATGGTACACAAACGGATCCATCTGCTGGCAGTGATATACTAATTTCGCTCTGTAGAAACTACTCACATATGGACAAAATACTCGAGAACAGGACGCTTCATGTAATCCATTAAACGTATTTCTCGGGAAGACTAACCCCATAGAACAATAGCGAAGTATGTGACTATTTGTCATGGATGAATAACTGAATAGTTAACAGTAGAATGCTTTCAAACGTTATAGATGTGCTGACACTGTCCGAAAGTGATCCTTGGCTAAGTAAGAAATATAGGTCTTACATAGGAAAAATTATGAAATAATATATCCAGAGTAAATGAGATGCACACGACATTTATACTGGGCGTCTCACAGCTCGCGAATCCACTCACTCTGTCCCGACATGTGGTGGACAGCTTCTGCCAGTTCCTGGCACGAATCCGCCCGGCGGATTTGTGTCGAGATCCGGTGAGCCGGCCAGTCTGTGGATGGTTTATCGACGGTTTTCCATCTGCCTCAGCAAATGTCGGCTGGTTCCCGTTATTCTGCCTCAGCTACACAATGTCGGCGATTGCTGTTCAAACAAGTTTTGCCACATACGCATACACCACCATTACTCCACCACGCAAACACAGGGGTTACACTCGTCTGGTGTGAGACGTTCCCTGGGAGGGGGCGGAGGGGGGGGGGGGGTCCACAGGGGGCTGAACGGCACGATAACCCAGGGTTCAGTGTGGAGCAGCGGAGGGGTGAAATGGACTGCGGTAGTCGTCGTGGGGTAGCGGACCACCGCAACTGCAGCACGGACGGAGCCTCTCCCTCGTTTCTAGGTCCCCGGTTAACATAACATAACTGTAATGTTGGCTCATTTATTTAAAAAAGCTTCTGAATAAACAAGAACACTCGTTTTCTGCATGAAGTATTACCACTGTGTATTCTCCAGGTGGGATTCTTCTGTTTTCTACTACGAAGTATTGCACCCGTAAATCTCACATCACATTTTGCAAAGTGTGTTAGTCTTACACTTTTAAAATGAATACTCTGATGGCAACAGTGCAAATAGTGGATATAGTTTCAATATCAATGAAATCTTCAGCTAAATAAGTGTAAACTCACACTCGCAGTATGAACTTATGCTTGTTTCATTGATTATTCAACTGAGAACATTGGATCTTGAGCTGAATGTACTACAAAAAGAAAAACACGTAACACCATCCAACAGTCCTTAAACAAACATTCAGCTAGCGAGTTCCAAGTACTATGGTAAACAGAAGACTCCTCAATAACATAATGTTGGTAGGGCCAAACAACAACACGATAATAAATATTGAGTGAACATGCCCGAATGGATAGACGCGATTTTCTTGTGAGTAGTATCAGTTTGCCTTTAGAGGAGAGAGACATAATCGCCTTACAAGCGAGTAACTATCAAAAAAAAAAAAAAAGAAAAGAAAAGGAAAGAAACGACTATGATATGCTAAGAGTGCATTCTTCCCTAGGTTCTACAGGAACACAAAAGATTGTAATAACATCACACAACTACCGAAAAACGAACCTCCCACCAGAGAAGTGTCCGCCCCCGGTAGCTGAGTGGTCAGCGTGACAGACTGTCAATCCTAATGGTCCGGGTTCGATTCCCGGCTGGGTCGGAGATTTTCTCCGCTCAGGGACTGGGTGTTGTGTTGTCCTAATCATCATCATTTCATCTCCATCGACGCGCAGGTTGCCGAAGTGGCGTCAAATCGAAAGACCTGCACCAGGCGAACGGCCTACCCGACGGGAGGCCCTAGCCACATGACATTTCATTTTCACCAGAGAAGTGCATATGTTTGCACCTCGATGTGTAGATAAAGACTAAGCAACTTAGAACTCGTCTTACCTCCCCTCCTACCTCCCTGTCCTCCCCTCCTTAGTCAGGGATTCTGGTTTCTCCAATATCTTCTACCCTGTCACTGATGGCACACAAAGAGCTCCACCCACGGCTGGTGCTCCGCTTTTATTAGCGTTGGGTTGACAATGATATACTGTTCCCAGTAGCAGCTGGACCCACCGGTACATAATGGTTATGTTTTCCCAGGCCTCTTCTGTCCTACTGCTGATGGTATACAGAGATCCATCTGTTGGTGATTATCTACTACAGTCGGTGTCAGGCTGACACTGACATACTGTTACAGGTCTGCAGAAATCAAACGCATTTCTAGGAAATTCTGAACTCTGGAAGAGTGGCAAACCGCCTGTCTAATAGTCACGAAATGTCCAACAGCATCCTATGGCCATCACCTATTTCTGGTGGTGGGAAGAGGTAAAGCTCGCTGGAGGCGCAGATACTATGACAGGATGGGGCCAGTGACCGGACTCTATTCAATGCACTGGCGCGACCACCCCTTTCCTGCTGATCACTTCCAGCAACCTCCCGTAGCCAACACTCAAAATTAGTGTGTGTGGAAGTCTTGTAAATAAATTTCATGCATGTGGGTATTGGTTCAAATGGCTCTGAGCACTATGGGACTCAACTGCTGTGGTCATCAGTCCCCTAGAACTTAGAACTACTTAAACCTAACTAACCTAAGGACATCACACACATCCATGCCCGAGACAGGATTCGAACCTGCGACCGTAGAAGTCGCACGGTTCCGGACTGCGCGCCTAGAACCGCGAGACCACCGCGGCCGGCATGTGGGTATTACATACATTTCAGATACATGAATATCAATACAGGAGAGCAGCTTTCATGGAATCGTTTCACATGTTATAATGAAACAGTCACTTTTATATCGAATAACAAGCTACAATTCGCATCCCTCCCTCCTTGTTATTAGCAGGTCATTTTGAAAGTTGGACGTCTATGATTGTACTGAGTGCATACACGAACTCTGAACTGAGATATTATTATCGCGAGCATGCAGTAGTCGAGGAGAGTTGGATGTGGTCGGACGCAGGGTATGGCGGAGAGACGTCGCGCAAACTGGTCTTCATATGACTGCAGTGAAAGTAGTAGTTCTTTTGAGTACCTTAGTCGATTTGAGCTATGTGAGGCTTTCTATGCAATACTTTTGTAATTTTGTAACACAACAATGGTTATAAAGTGAATGCAAACCTTACATCTGTCTTTCAATTTCACAGCTTTCATAGCATCATAGATTTAACTAACTGAAGTACTAATTTATAAGACGGTAGAAGCGAGTACCCATGTGGCGCTGCATAATGCCTATAAGCACGGAATCAAACTAAATATTCTCGTGCCTAATCCAACCAGCTTTTTCATTCAAAATCATTTCTGTTCGTAGCAGATGTTCACAAAAAGCCACTCGTTGGCTTAGTAAATTACTTTCAGATCACAGACGGTAAGTTAACTCGAGAACTTCGAGAAAGCTCGCCGCTTTGGCCGAGTGGTTCTAGGCGCTTCAATCTGGAACCGCGCTGCTACTACGGTCGCAGGTTCGAATCGTGTCTCGGGCATGGATGTGTGTGATGTCCTTAGGTTAGTTAGGTTGGTTCAAATGGCTCTGAGCACTATGGGACTTAACTTCTGAGGTCATCAGTACCCTAGAACTTAGAACTACTTAAACCTAACTAACCTAAGGACATCACACATATCCATGCCCGAGGCAAGATTCGAACCTGCGACCGTAGCGGTCGCGCGGTTCCAGACTGAAGCGCCTAGAACCACTCGGCCATCCCGACCGTTAGTTAGGTCTAAGTAGTTCTAAGTCTAGGGCACTGATGACCTCAGATATAAGTCCCATAGTGCTCAGAGCCATTTGAACCATTTGAACTTCGAGAAGGCAGCTACTTAGCATTTTTTTACTGGGTTTGTGATACTGTGATGCTGGAAGGTAATTACAACGAAATGTAACAGCTCCATACATGAAATTATAAATTTGGGTTTCTGTCTTGCTTATTAGGCAAGTATTAAGTATTGTTAGGAGGATTCAAGGTGGATTCAGCAACACGCAAGTTAACCAGTTGACAATACTTAAGTATTGCATATATTATGTAAGGTGTCAGGCAAATCCAACACCTTACATGAAAACCCTGACATGATAAGCAAATCCAGTAGTATGTCACATAGCTCCCAATAAATCGTGACATTAAATTAACCAAAGTAATATGAGTAACGAGTGAGCAAATGGAATACCACAGACTAACACAAGAATGCCTAAATGCATGTCGTACCTTCCCACAGTGAGGCAGACGCAGTTCCGAGGGGAGAAACGAGGACAGAAACCGAGAGCAGAACCGTGTTAAGCTAGAAGGCTCTACGATAAGGGAAGGTCTGGACACCTACGGCGCCAGCTAACCAGTAGGGCCACACAACCTGCATGTTTTCTCGTCTCAGGTACGTCAAGGACCACCCCCCAGCCCACGTTAAAAGCTAGAGCCCTCCAGAAAAACAGTATAGATCTTACGATAACACAAAAAGGGCCACTACCACCCGCAAGTTTTAGCGTGAGACTTTTTCGCGTCTCAGGTACGTCAAGGACCACCCCCCAGCCCATGTTAAAAGATAGAGCCCTCCAGAAGAACAGTATAGATCTTACGATAACGCTAAAAGGACCGCACCACCCGCACGTTTTAGCGTGAGACTTTTTAGCGTCTCTGTTAGGTTGCAAACTTTAAAACATTGCCCCACCACGAAAAGTATAACGTTTCTCATTGGATAGACAGAATTTTTGTAGGCGGAGCTTAAGGTTAACATTGAGACCCTGATTGGTCAGATGAAAACATAGCCAGATAGTTTTTTTAAACTAACTTCGGTAAATTGTAGTAAGGAGAAGTTAGAAGAGAGTTAGTTCCGAGACGGCGAGCTGGATGGCTGGTGCGCCGGCCGCTGTCGCCCTGACGCTGCCTGAACACCGGCAAGGTAATGAACGCACGCGATGCCGCATTTTTGAGCGCATAAGGCTTCACTCAGAACTGCAGAAGTCTCATCTGCTACACTCCTTTTTTGCGTAATACTAGTGTCGATCGTAAATTAAAGCTCATGGTGTTCACATTTGCCACTTGAAGTAAAGATCTGAAACGCGATGATTTTTCTGTTTTATAGTTATTGAGAAGCCACATCAGCCACTGTAATTTACAAGTTAGATAAGTTATTAAAGATAATTGAGGGTCACTGTAGACCATTTTGATAGTTTTCTCTTTTGTTAAACTTAAATGAAACCTAGATTATAGATGTGATATGGCATAGGTCATCCTTCGATCGATTGTAGAACTTGGAAACCCATTCAGGGAATATTCGTTCACATTTTTGTTGAACGCAGTTGGTTTTTACCATCCTGTATTAAAACATTTCCTTTCATCAATAGTGCAATGAGATAAACGATGTTTTGTGAGTAGAATAAAATTTCCAATGGTAAACTTAACTGCTTTTTCGACGTTATTTTACCAGCTAACTAAAAATAGGAAAGCCTTGAACCCTTTCCACTAAATTTAGTTAGTATTAAGATTCTTTTACAGGGAGTGCAGTGCAGCTGACGCTGAAATCATTTAGTATTTGGTTATATCATCGCTAGTCTCACTGAACTCTTCTGAATTCTACATGTCATGTGTGGTCTGGCGTCTCCTTACCAGCAACAGGTCCCAGGTTCAAACTAGTCAATTCCCTAAAAAAACACGCTGAGAGCGTCGTTGCGCGAAAGTGGTAGGGAGACACGATATAGTACAAACAGACACCACCATGAATGTTTAGAATTAAATTAAACATTACTTTGCGCTTTCTAAGTATGAGTGTGTCTAGAACCATAACTGAGTAAAGTCAGACTGCATTTTTTTGTTGATTTGGATCTCATTCATTTTTGAAGGGTGCGTTACTTTGTGTGGAACTGTGAGACCACAAAGATTATAAATAATAACCATTCACTAGACTGACTCTATACAATCTTTCGCCTTCTCGAGGTCTCACCGTCCTTCAAGCACTTTGTATAGATGCTCAAGACACTACCATGCAAACAGTTGATCAGCTTCGCCATTTCGGAGACAACAGTTTGCAGCGCTAGGCGATAATGTGTCCTTTTTTGAAGTGACAGGGCCGTTCCCCTTTTGCAAAATGCCAAATGGCATTAAATCTAGCGGAGGGCAGTGGTCATAATACTTTGTTTCATCAGTGTAACACCCTTCGACCCAGTTTCAATAGAGGCTGCTTCCAGGGAAACCTGAAACGCATTATTCTTACGCCACTTCTACCGTGTGCTTGTGACTCCTTCAGATTAAGCTCATCCGTTAATCAGCGTGAACTCGCAAATGCTGTGTTGCAGTGTCTGCTCTTATCACTTCTTCTTCTCTGATCTGACAGTTCAGTATACCCACGTGAAATTATTAACCGCTGTTATTATGACACAACAATGCACCACTAGCTGACCAGCGATTATATTGTCACGTAGAAGAAACTGAAATTAGATGAATGACG
The DNA here is from genome assembly GCF_023897955.1 of Schistocerca gregaria. Taxonomy (NCBI): domain Eukaryota; kingdom Metazoa; phylum Arthropoda; class Insecta; order Orthoptera; family Acrididae; genus Schistocerca; species Schistocerca gregaria. The sequence goes on from NC_064926.1 coordinate 237,259,421, forward strand.
AACACTTACTTCACTTAACGAATGTTTATTCAGCACGTGCACATACAAGAGCACGGAGCGAACTGCCTCGGCCCATAACACATACAGTATATATACAGTTACAGAACACTGCAGTACAATGATTCTTGACATTTGTGGATACTTCGAGAATGTACTCGAACCGAATATAGAAATTAAAATTGTACAGTGCAGGTGAGTTTTGAACTCACGACCCTTCATACTACAGTTCAGTTTCATAACCACTCCACCATCTTTCCTTTTTTTTTAATTAGTCCCTTTTTTCCTACCCCTACACCCCTTTTTTTAAAATTGTTTTTCCTAACAAAAGAAATAAAACAAAATCATAGCCATCTCTACGGGGCACCGCCACTTGTGTCCCTGCCAAATAAAAATGAACTCTTACCTCTTCAGGCGTTGCCTTCCTAACTATATGTAACCACCCTCCATCGAAAATGTGCATCAACCCACAAAAACACGATGAAAGGAATGGGGGAAGGGTATTTCTAATAGGGTGTGGAAGACATTTTTTAAATTATTTTTTGTTGTTTTTTATTTTTATTTTTTTTATTTTTGTTTTATTTTTGTTTTGTTTATATAGATATCAATGTGCGAACAGTCATAGTTAGTCAAGCCTGGAAAACTATTACAGAATGAAGACACCATCGAAGATAATAAACATAAATAACATAAAAATAAAGCCACCACTTCGTAGTTAGGCTTCCCAGCGACTGCGCCCACTGATAAGGATTGTTCATTATATGATCGTTTGCAGTTCGTTCTGACATCATCTACCACTGCCTGGAACATTGCAGCTACACGGAGGGCTGTGAAAGGCACTCCAGAGGTAGTTTGCGAAGCATTGGCGATATCTGGTGTGCCGGGAAATAGCATGATGTCTTTCTTGCAAATAGAGTCAGAAGTCAAGTAAGTTCTTGTGTCCGTCACGACAGAGGTAATGGACCGCATGTCCACGTGTCCAGGTGACAGAGTTGGTTCCGAGTCTTGGGGTAAAATGTCTCATCCAGCAAAAATAACGTGCGTTCAGATACATGCTCCGGCCTAACTCGCAAGAGATAAGCCAGCATCTGCCGCACAAAGTGCCAAACCGGTTCCGCCTCTCCACAGCTGAGGCGGTGCTCGTCAGAATCTACTGTGTTGCAACCCACACAATTGGGAGATTCTGGCATGTGGATATTGTAGAGACGTTTTGCGCCACCAGCTTCCCATTAACGACTACGTACCATTGGGAAACAACATCAGAATCAAGCATGGCATCGTGTACAGTCTTCCACACCACGCGCCACCGTACGTCAGGATATTTTAGTTCGACCACATTTTGGGGGCGGCGTTGCAGCATGTCGTGACATAGGCGTCGAGTTGTGGCCTTTCGCGGTGTCGTAAGCGCTACACTGCAATAGCTTTGTTCTAAATAGAAACGTCCTATATAAAAGAGGGGATCTGGGATGTCCTGTAGTGGCACCGGCGCTCTTAGTGAAGCAGGTCGTAGCGCCGTCAGAAGCAGACTCGTGAGGCTCGTAGGACAACGGCGCAGCAGACATAAATGTGAGCTAACATAGAGGGCAATGACCCTATCGTGGACGTTAACTAGACCGAGACCACCTTTTCCCTTGGGGAGGGTAAGAGATACGTATCTGATCTTCAGTAACATACCAGCGGTGACGAAGTATCCCAGCGCTGCCATAATGCTACGAGCCAAGGGTTTCGGAATGGGTAGCGTTTGGGCGACATGCGGTATGCGGGACGCAAAGTATACATTGACATAATACGCCCGCCGTACGATGTTGAGGGACCGCAAGCGCTGATTTGCAATTCCGGCCCTAATTTGGTTAAGAAGGCGTCGATTATTGAGCGTCGTCGGGCGTCGCATGTCGTTCATGAAATCTAAGCCCAAGCGGCGTACAGTATCACTGAAGCGTAAGAGTAGCCCAATCCCGATGCTCAAGGCGACGGACTTGTCAACGTTGATTTGGCTACCAGAAGCTGTACCGTAGGTTGCAATCCAGTCCAAAGCCGCGGCCATGTCGTCAGCTCCACGTGTGACGATCATCAAGTCATCCGCATATGCGGTGCAACGATAGATGGAGCCGCCGAACTGTATCCCAGTGAGCCTGTCTCGGAGACCACACAACAAAAGTTCTAAGGTCAATGCAAATAACAATGTTGATAATGGACATCCCTGTCGTACTGATAGGCGGATCGGCATGGGTGCCGTCAGTCTTCCATTAACAAGAACTCGAGAAGTATCCCCATGCAGAAGGCGTGTCAACGGCAGTGAGGAAAGTGTGGCCCACACGGTCAAAAGCCTGGCTAAAGTCGATAGACGCCAGGGCTGCCGGCAAACGTCTCACCCGTGCAAGGGAGATGACATCTCTAACGACATAACGCAGTTATGATGTTGTTGCCTCCCCCCAAGGACTTCTGATCGCCGGACAGGACGTGCAATAGTGTGCCGCGAATACGTTCTGATAGCAGCCTCGAAAAGATCTTGAAGTCGCTGTTCAATAACGTTAAGGGGCGATAATCGCGGACATGATTCCGTCCCTTCGGCTTATGGATGGGGACAATCAGACCTTCCAAGAACGGTGCAGGCAATGTTATACCCTGGTACATCAATTCCTGACAAATTTCAATCAAACACGGTACCAAAAGTTGTTTAAAGGCTCGATAGAACTCTAATGGTAATCCATCGATTCCTGGTGATTTATGGGGAGCACCTTTACCAATGGCGTCGAGCACTTCCTCTTCTGTCACTTCTCCCAGTAAAGTCGGTACCATGTCTGGTGGAACTGTACCGTGGACTTGTGCTGAAACGGTGTCTACCGTCGCCATATCAGGGAGCACTGCTGAATAAAGTTGAGTGTAATGCCCATAGAAGGCTTCTGCTTATATCTGCTTGTTCTGCCACGTGTCGTCCGTCGTCCGTTATCATGTCGGTTACCAGTGCCCTACGGCGCCTCCTGCGTTCCAGGAGCACGTGGTGCATAGATGACACTTCTGATTATATCATGTCTGGAGCACGCGACCGTATAACAGCGCCTTGTAAATGACGGCGTGCTAAGGAGACGAGCTGCGCTTTCGTGCGATTGACTATGATCTGCCTGTCTGGTGAGGGCTCCATACCAAGACATTCCCGTAGGACGGTGTAATGAAAGTTTTCCGTGCTCCTCCTCCATGCCGCTGCTTCCCGGCCGTAAGCCATGAAGGTGCGCCTAAGAGCAGGCTTCGCACATTCAATCCACCAACTGAGGGTCGATCGGTAACGACCACGACGCTGTAAGGACGCGTTCCACGACTCTTCGATAGCACCTTTACATGCAGGCTCGTCCAGATGGGCGACGTTCAGTTTCCAGGGGGGCCTACTGCGCCACACACGTGCAGCTGGGAGGGCAATGGTGCAAATATACCTTCTGTGCTCGGTGAATGCAGTGGGCCAGAGCTCTGCTCCTCTCGTCGCCGTCGAAAGGGTGCTTGTGACGTAAATCCTGTCTAACCGACTTGATGAATGACTTGTATAGTGGGTGTAACCAGGAGCTGGGCTATGGATGTGGCGCCACGTGTCAAGCAGGTGGAGGTCACGCACTAGCATTTCCAACTCCGCACACGGGACGTGATGTGGCTGCTGATCAGACGGAGATAATGTACAGTTAAAATCTCCTCCGATCACCATATAGTCTATGCGGCCCATAAATAGAGGCGTAATATCTTCCGAAAAAAAGCGGGTCCGGTCTCTCCGTCTCCCTGACCCTGAAGGGGCATATACATTGATGAGTTGTACACCATTGACAGTTACTGCCATGGCTCTTGCACTCGGTAAGTACAGTACGTCCGTAGCCGCCAAGCCGTCCCGTAGCAGGACAGCCACACCACAATCGGTAGAAGAGGCATGGGAGATGTGGGCGGTACATCCGTAGAAGTCAGAGAAACTAGCAACACATACTTCCTGCAAGAGGGCCACGTCGATACGTCGATATCCGCCGCATCGAGCATGCGTTGTAGCATTGTCAGTTTGTGTGGCGCCCTTATCGCGTTGATATTGATTGTGGCAAGGCAAAAGGTGTGCTGCCTGGCCTCTTCTCCTAGGGTAAACGCCAAGGCAATCGAAGATAACCGCAAGAGATGCCGGACCCACCGAACCCGTTACAAATTATGAGTCTTTCACGCTAGGAGTGGCATCCCCAATGCCACCCCCTCCCCTGTCACCCGTGTCCTCTCCAGGAAGTTCCTCAACATCGTCCGACCACAGTGGGTGCAACACGATGCTGTGTAGCTGACCGGCACCTAAATCTCTCTCACGCACGTCGTCTGTGCTAGAGGTAGACGGAGCGCCTTCCATCGATGCGACCTGCTGCATCTGTGGTGCAAGAAGTAACTGGGCACTCGTAGTATGGGCAAGTGAACCGTCTACACCACTTAGATCCTCAGCAGGCGCAGCATCCATGCCGTCTGACGAGATGTCACCTTCTTGACCGGCCGTGTGTAGGAGGCAATCGTCAGAAGGGGTCCGACGACGTCGCTTGCGTCGTCGAGGTGAACGTTGCTTTCGAACGTGGACATCCGTATCCGAATATGCGAAGCAATCCAGTGTCTATCACCTACAGCTAGGAAAGCCGCGGTCGGGACAATGTTCGCGTCCACCTCCATCTCGTTCTGATTGTTATGTTGCGTCTGGAGTCCGTGGGATTGTTGCTGCTGTTGTTGCTGCGAAGGAGGCGACATATGGGTTGGCATCGGGGGCTGTTCCACTTCCTTCCTTGGTTCTTCTGACGTCGTTGGATGCGCCCGATCGCCCGTGTCGTCCTCAATTATGGTGCGCATCGTCGTCTGAGCGTACGTGAGGGGACAGATTGTCGTCGCTGTCGGAGAAATGGAGTCTCCCACTGGTGCCTGCGTAATTCTACGTTGTAAGCAGCTCGATCGAACATGGCCTTCCTGCCCACATCCGGAACAGGTACGCGGTTGACCGTCGTACATTATGATTGCACGACAGGCACCGATGTTCAAATAGGACGGCACATGTTTCTTGAGCTCAAGTTTAATTTGGCGCACACCATTGTACACCTTATACGTCGATAAAGTTTGCTACTTTTCTGCAACGTGACTGATGACATTGCCATATGGTCGGAAGGCGTCCTTGACAACTTCCTCGAGCCGGCCGCGGTGGTCTCGCGGTTCTAGGTGCGCAGTCCGGAACCGTGAGACTGTTGCGGTCGCAGGTTCGAATCCTGCCTTGGGCATGGCTGTGTGTGATGTCCTTAGGTTAGTTAGGTTTAAGTTGTTCTAAGTTCTAGGGGACTGATGACCACAGCAGTTGAGTCCCATAGTGCTCAGAGCCACAACTTCCTCTGGGACCTCGAAGGGGAGCTCAAAAACCCTTACAGTCCTTAGGCCCATGCCTGGATGATCCACCTTCACTGCACCGATATGCCCATCAGAATGCTTGAATCTGAGATAGTTCGAGTATTTAGACACCACTGTCGCGCAGACCTCTGCACTGGTCATTTTAACATAAACCACGCTCGCCGTTATAGAAAAATGTATTCCGACGACAGTCGCCGGATCTAAACGTAGATCATCGCGTATGAACTGTTCTATTTCATAGGCTCGAGGACGCGCGTGATCTGGTTGGAAAGTAATTTTGATCGTATCGCGGCGCCATGTGTGTGCTATAGTCGCACTGAACTTCGGATAACGTAGCCGAACTTTCAGATCAGTTCACTAACTTATCTACAAAGGTAGATGATGACCTGAATGACAAAACCTGTAGCCTTCACCGACACTTAAGAGTATGCACAAATTAGAAAATTCAAACAGAATCAAAATCAAATCAACACACAGTACAAAAGAGAAACGCGGGAAGTACAAGATCAGTTGGCTCAAGTAATACAAGAATTACATATTTCAGAGGACACTCGCGCTCCAGTACGGGAAGAGGGACATAGAAATACAGAACAACCACAAAATAATAACACAGGACACTTCGGAAACTATGAAAGAAATTGGCAAGGCGCATTGAATTTTGAGATGGAACCGCCGAAACGATGTAACAATGACCGACATGCGACTTGCCGACATGATGATTTTGACTATAAGCTGTTCATTACTACACGTAAATTCAAAACATTTAAGAATTCTGACAACGACATTCATCAATTCTCTCATTGTTCCCCCCTCCCCCTCCCCCCCCCCCCCCCCCCCCGCCCCACTGGTCATTAGAGCACAGGTTAGAATTTATGTGTGGCTACTTAGAGAATGAACCAGCTGTAAGAATGCGATCGGTCATTCACGATTGTCACAGTGAAGGAGAATTTTATCATGCCTTCCTCTCAGCGTATTGGTCTCAAGCTACACAAGACCGAGTAAAACATAGCATCATTATGATGAAACATTTTGAACAATCTGAATTTTCCAGTCTTGTGAAATATTTTGAAGACATGTTACATAAGAATCAGTATCTTTCAAACCCATACAGCCCCTCAGAACTCATTCGCATTTGCTTAATCAAATTGCCTGAACATTTACGACATATTATTTTGGCAGGACGTTGCAAAGAGGACATTGAAGCTTTTCAGGGACTGTTAGAAGAATTGGAAATTGACAATGACAATCGCGGAACGCAAAAACAGGAAGACAACAACTACAGGTCACACTTGTCACAATTCCGCGATGAAAGAAATAATAACGACACGACAAGGCTATTCTCACAATACAAATCGTGACCAAAACAGACACCACCCGTATGACAACCGTTGGCAGAGAAGTAACAATTACAGGGAAAGATCACCTCTCCGCGGTAGTGACTATCACAGAGACAATCAGAGAAACAGACAATATGGGAACCAAAATAATTATTATCAAGGGAGACAGAATAACTTTAGATGCAACGGTCCAGCGCGCAGTTACGATTCAGAGAGAAATTCTCCACCAAGTGACTGACAAGAAAGAAACTATGGAATCTACCGACATGACGACAGACGATATAATCGTAACGACAGACCTGAATTGCAGCAGAACTGGCGGGATTCAAACAGAGCAGGGCCCTCTCGACACGGTGAATTTGTAGAAGTTAGATCTCCAAAACCCAATAACGACGCGCGCCAATAAAGACACAATAGGCAATGACTCATACCGCTGGATGCCAGAAAACGTACTTCTGAAACTGACGACGCAGCTGCAGTTAAGTAAAAATGGAAGACATTAGGGATATCTTACTCTAGGAACACGACGTAAAACATAACAACATTGCATATCCTGTAATTCACATTACAGTAAATGACGTAAAATTTACGGCAGTACTTGACTCTGGCAGTCCCATTTCAGTAATTAGTGAAAAAGCCTTTAGCAAATGCAACAAATCGAACGATTTCCCCACATTTCCGTTACGTAAGATTAAATTACAAGGTGCAATCTTTGGGAAAAGTGTAGATGTACGCCAACAAACCAACTTAGAATTCTCTTGTCAAAGCCACTTCTCTATGAACTTTCTTATTGTTTCATTGTTGTCGACGGAAATTATATTCCGAGTAGTCTTTTTCAATGAATACAAAGCAATCTTAAACTTTCACGATGCCGAAATAAGTTTAGAGAAAGAAGGTAAGTCAATAGCTTTGAAATTTGAAGATTGGCTCTCAAACCATGACGAGGAAATTAATCGGCTTTACCTTCTGTTAGACAACAGTTCGGAATTTTCTACGGAACTAGACACTAATAATCACTCTGCAAGTACTGACAGGGATGATATCGACGGCATATTTGAAACTAATGAGTTAATTCAGAATAAACTTCAAACAATTGAGAATTGTAATGACACTGATAGGCAGGACCTTCTTGAGATTTTACAAACACATTCCACAGTTTTTACTCACAAAACAGGAACAATCAAGGGATTTCAGTGCCAATTTCGTGTTCGTGAGCATACTAAATTTTGTGTTAGACCACACGTAATTCCAGCACCGTGTTAGAACACAAATACAATCTGTGCTTGACGAGGGAATTATTGAGCCTGCAGTAAGCTCATACAACAATCCATTACATGTTGTTGAGAAGAAAAATGGATCGATCAGGCTTGTCTTAGATTCGAGACAAATCAATACTATCATTATTCCTGAAACAGACAGGCCGCAAACGTTGGAAGAACTTCTTCAAAATTTTAATAGTGTAAAAGTGTTGTCTTCCATTGATCTCAGATCCAGCTTTTATCAGATCGAACTTCATCCAGAATGTAGAAAATACACAGCTTTCCTTTGTTACGGCGTTTGTTATCAGTTTCGGAAACTTCCTTTTGGTTTGAACATTTCTTCGGCAGCATTCATCCGTGGGCTAAATTTCATATTACCTGATTTCTTAAAACACACATCACCTTATATGTGGATGATATTCTAATAGCAGAAGCCTCATGGAAACAACATAATCGCATCCTCAACAGTTTGTTACGTATTTTTGCAGAATCTGGAATTACAGTTAACTTGGAAAAGTCTGAATTCGGTAGGTCAAAGGTGAGGTTTTTGGGACATATTGTATCTTCTGAAGGCATTCAGCCGGATCCTAAAAAGTTAGAAGCAATCAGAGCCATTCCAGTTCCATCCACAAAAAAACAAATCATCCGTTTTCTAGGTCTCGTAAATTTATACCGTCGTTTTCTGAATATGCAAATTCTAGTTACACCAAAACTTTGTTCTCTCACTGGAAAAAATACTATTTGGAACTGGGACGAACAAGCACAGTTGGAATTCAATTCTTTGAAAGCATCGCTACTTAACGAGCCAATACTAGCTCATCCAGATCTCTCACAAGATTTTTGCCTCAGCACGGATTCTTCTTAAGTCGGTCTTGGTGCCCATTTATTTCAAGAAGCCACAGAAAATGACATTACTGTTCAGAAAACCATTGCTTTTGCTAGCCGTGTGCTAACAAAATCTGAAAAAAATTATTCCGTTACTGAATTAGAAGCTTTAGCTATCGTTTGGGCATTTAACAAATTCCGTTTCTTTCTTTATGGTAAGTACGTAAAAGTATACAGTGATCATCGTGCATTACAATTTCTTATGTCTTCAAAATTAAATAATGACAGGTTAAAACGTTGGGCATTGTTTCTGCAAGAATTCCACTTCACAATAGTCTACATTCCCGCCAAGGAGAACATTGTTGCGAACGCACTGTCACGCGCACCGGCTGGGCTCGAGAAAAGTAACACAGAAAGCAACCTCGATAAAAATTTCAGTATTCTTTACATTCAGAAAGTCGCCTTTGAAAACTTCATCACCACATCTTTAAAGGACATTGCTCATGAACAAGATAAAGATCCGATTTGGAAAGACATCAAAAGTAAATGGCATGAAAAGACACACACACAGATTCGGCATTATTATCTGGTTAGGAACAACATACTGTTCAAACGCTGCACTGTTGATGGCAAGCTATGGGTACTTTGCATTCCAGACGTTTTCGTTAATAACCTCATTTGGTACATTCATTTCAGCTACGCACATTTTGGTCCACGAAAATGTTATCATATTCTTCGAACGACTTGTTATTTTAACAATATGGAAAAGAGAATTTGAAGAGTCTTGTCTATTTGTAAACTTTGTCAAAAGGCGAAACCATCTACTGTCTCGCATCGTGCTCCATTGTTTCCTATCATTCCTTCTAAATTAAAAGAATTTGCTGCTGTTGATCTCTTGGGACCGCTTGTCAGAACATCTAATGGATTTTCGTACGTTCTAGTCGCTGTTGAACTTACTTCAAAATTTCTTTCTTTCACTCCGTTACGTAACGCCACTGAAATTGAACACGTTAGTAAAGTCATTTCAGATAACCGACCGCAATTCAGATCTGCTGTTTGGTCACGCATGCTTCGTAACCATAAAATCAAATCTGTTTTTATTTCATTGTACTCACCACATTGTAACCTGTCTTAATGGATTATGAAAGAAATCAATAAGCTTTGCAGACTTTATTGTCACAGAAAGCATCAGCATTGGAACAGATATTTACACTTATTCCAAAACGTACTGAATGAAATGCCTCATGACTCCACTGCTTCACCACCTGTTCTTGTACTGAAGAATAAAGAACCACCGAACAGAATCAGAGAGCTTGTACCTTTTCCGAATACACGTAAACTTCGACACAAAGACATAATTATTTGGCTATTAAAAATATAAATTCTGCTGCAGACAAAAGGAGAAAATTACACGGTAAAGCAAACGCAAAGAAATTATATATTGGTCAGAAAGTTCTCATTAAAGCTCATTCATTGTCACATAAGAAGAAACACTTGAGTCACAAATTCTTTCTAGTTTACAATGGACCTTACAGAATCCGACGTATACCACATGATAATTGCGTTGAAGTTGAAACTCTGCGTACTAGGAAGAGTAAAGGTTTACACCACATTTCACATGTAAAACCGTTTATTGAAAGATAATCTACTTTTTAACTTTGTCTTTGCCATAAAACAAAACTCTGCGTACTAGGAAGAGTAAAGGTTTACACCACATTTCACATGTAAAACCGTTTATTGAAAGATAATCTGCTTTTTAACTTTGTCTTTGCCATAAAACATTTCACTTCACATTTCTTGTAAGCTTTGTCACACTGAGAAACTGTTAACACGCAACAATGTTTTGAAGTTAACTATCCAGTCAAGAACCAAGGGAACATTTTTAAACAGAAATTACGAATGCATTGTTATAGTGAACAGACGACACAGTGTTGTTATTTGTACATTCTTGCTTGTTAGTTGCACGATTACGTAACGACCATAAGGCTTACATACTTAGAAAATATACTGTTAATGAGATTTTAATGCAACATTTTGGTTTAGTTGAAAAGACATTCTTTCTTTGAAGTACTTTCTGTAAGATTAAAGATGACTTAGCATTTGGTTTCTTTGATAGCTACAGGATTATATCACGACGCTACTAATGTGTGACACAATTTACATTGTGCTTTTGCGGTGTATCTGTTTTATATCTGCACAGTTTTTCTGAATTCTTCTGGAAAGGAAAACATGTTTTAGTAGTAACTTTGTGGTATAGCTACAATGAGTCAGCCTTTTCTGTAGCACAACAATACGTTACAGTACAGTACTTACTTCATCACGGCAATAAGGTTAGTAACTACGATATCTATACGCAAAGCATTTCACTTTTGTTTATCATGAGGTAAGTACATTGACTTCTACAGAACTTAGCTTTCGGAGGACGATAACTACGACAGTTCCACAGAATTATCTTTCAGCAAAACGCACATTTAGCACTACAGGGCACGCATTTGAGTGATTAATTTGGTACTTAAACCATTTATTTATCAAGATTGTTGAATTAAAAAGAATTTTTTTCGTGATACATTTCATTCCATTGCTGTGATCTGTAACACCTGAGGTTATAATTACATTAATCCTCAAGGGGGGTACACACTTACTTTGTGTACCATGTGTATAGCAAGCACAAGGAGCCCTAGCTAATATGGTATTTGCTTATACAACTTTATTTATCGGTACCATGTTTCTCTAACACATAAATTACACAGCTATCTGATCATTTAACTGAGACATAAACATTTTTTTTTACTATGTCAATGACAGATGTTTACGCAATTACACAGCTGGATAACTTCACACTTGTGAAATTGTATTTTGTCTGTACTTTGTGAACTGTTCATATTTTTTCGGAACCATTGTGATACTATGAGAGCTTTGGATGATGTATTTGGTGTGGGATCATGATTTTTAAAGTACATTTGAGGTAGATGATACTTTTGACATGAGCAGAGAATTTTTTTTTAGGTTTTGAAATTATTGGAGGAAGCTACGACGATTTTGAGATTAGGCTGAGGTTTTATGATGTTATGATGACGATATGTATTACGCTGTTGCGGTATGTTTATGATCAATAAGCTGATGCTATATGAGTTATTTGATTATGCTATGCATCTGTTATGATGAAATATTGAAGACGTGTCAACGAATAAGGTAAGGAATAATAAGTAGTGGTTAGGGACTCTGGTTTGTGAAAAAGGTTGTTGGAAACCAAGAATCGTACTTTAAGAGTTATGAAATGTATGTAAATGCGTGAATGTATTACAATGCCGACGAAAATTTTTTGGACACTGTAATATTTATAGGATTTTATTTTCTACACATTTGTAACGCAAATTCTCAAACTGTGAAAATATTTTTATATGAGACTGTCACTGTAGCGGACACTGCTGTCGTAAATATTTTGGTATGAAAGGTAAGTCACCGTGACGCAATGCGTTGTGAGCGTCCAGGTGTGCCAGCCGCCTTGAGAAAAAGTCATTAGTGTGTGCCTTTTCAGAGGCACAGGTGGAGAAAAAAGGAGGCTATTAACCTCGCTATTGTCATTCCTTTGTAGAAAGCATCGGAAATACGACACGCCCAAACTTGAAAACATATGATTACACTGTGAAGCTCTTAATTTATGGTATTTACTGAAATGAAATGATGAGAAACATTTTATATCTATTGTCTTTCTAGCTGAGAGATTGCTCATTTTGTTTAATATCCAGTTTCTATCTGCACTGCAGCATTGGCTAAAATAAAATTTAATAGATGTACTAATATCACTATTTTCTGTCTACAGACCCAGTAGAGAATCATTTTATGATGCACTTTCCTAGAAAAGAGAGCACAAATAGACATTTCCCTTCACAGGAATTGCAAAAATAATTTTTTTACGATTTGGTAATTTATCTGCTAGCGTATGTTCTAGTGATGCATCACTGTAGTGTTAAGATGTGACATAGGTATTAAACATTTTCACTGTAATATTTTTTCTGCTTGAGCTTTGTCATGTTTAGATATAAGTTATTGCATTTTCTGCTGCTGTTTGCCAGTCATAGTGTTACTGAATTTGACTTTGTATTACTCTGTTAAGCTAGTTTTACTACTAATTTATTTTTCTTGTTGCTGCACATTGACTCATATTAGTTGTAATGTTGCATTGTTTGGTAATTTAGATTTACTGTAGCTTTTTTTGACAATTAGCATTTTTTTGTCATTGCTGTTTGTATTAATTGTTTTGTGCTGCTGCATTGCGTCGTCCCTTAGTTTAGCATCTGAGCTCAGTAGGTTTAAGTTAGCTTAAGAGGGGGTAGACTATATAAGAAACTAACTATGGTGAATTGAAAGAAAAGCATTGAGAAGCTATAAGAAAATCGTTTGGCCAAAAATGTAGTGTACAGTGGAGAAAAACTATTTTGAAAGAGGATAGGACAAAAAAGTAGGGTTTAGGGACAACAGGTTTAGGTAGGATTTTCTTGGAAATAAATGATGAGGTAAGATAATGGAAAATAAATAATGAGGTAAGAAATATGTGAACATATAAATACAAAAAGCATGCTTGGATAGAATTTTTTGATGGAAACAAATGTTGAAATAAGACGAAAGACCTGTGGAATGAAGTTTTGGGTTGGACTGCAGTACCAAATGTTACATTGAAAACAAACCCTGTCCTTTCCTTGTGTTATCCCACTATGTGTTTGTGTACCCTTGTGTATTTATGTTCTTCCGGTCTTTATATGTTTATCTGATAAGACTTATGTTGCAGAATTTTTCTAATACTCAGCTACATGAACTGTGATGAGGAATACTGTTATCCTCAAATATAATTTGCATTAATAATATGTTATTTACTTTGTATAGATGTTTAGACATTATTTATCTGTTCTGTTTTGTTGCTCATATGTGAAGTTGATGTTTCGAAAGTTATTCTGATCTTTATGTATGTACTTATGGCATAATTTTTGTAACACTGATGTGCATGTTTATTTCTATTCTTTTGTAAAGCCTGTATTACTGCAAATGTTGTCTGTACTATTATGTTCTTTAATGATATATTTTGTACCTTTTATTATTATTGTATTCTCATGTTATAAAATTGTAATTGACACCAGTTCATTAAATTAAGTAACTTGTAAATTACATTTCACTGCACACGTTTCTGTTGGCCATAGTATATGGACAATATGTGAGAAGCAGGGACTGATAGTGTTTGCATGTGTGTTAATAATTCAGCAAGGGATTGGATAATAGCATTGCTGGTTCAAACGACATTTCAAACAAATTCTTTGTGAGTGGACAAGTGGTGGTTCATGGACTTGCTATATTGTGCACAAGACTTTTCGATGGTGATTGTGCACCTGCACAGTCGCAACAGTTGGCTGCTAGCCATCTCTACTAGGACTACAGCGGGTCTACACCTTTGATGAATCACCAATACCAGTATTTCTACAAGGACTGCAGTGGATCTGCACCTCTGGTGGCCCACCAATACCATACTCTCTACTAGGACTACAGTGGGTCTGCTCTGTGATGACCAACCTACCAATATTCTTCAAAACATCGACTGACTCTGCTCTGGGTTTGCTCTTTTGTGGCCCATTCCCTGTCAGCATGTCAAGAGTCAGCACTGTCTTTCCGTTGAAAGGACAACACAACTTCTTCCAGACTGCATGGAAATCCACTACTTCTGTGTGCATTTTCTTCTACTACTCAGACTTTGAGAAAAACACTGATATTTTACTGTGATGAATGATCAGGACTGTCTTTATGGACTGTGAGAAAATTTTAGCTTTTGACCAACATTGTATCAATAAGTGTGTGCATTTGATTTCTTTGTTATTGTAATTATAATTATGGAAAATTTTATCAAATCATTATTGGCCACTGCCCAAAACAATTTGTAAAATTTTTTGTGGGGAGCATGGGGGCTATGTAAGTAGGCTGTTTAGGTTTTTTTTATTGGTAACGCCACATAGTGTTCTGTATGAAAAATCACTGGCTGTGCTGTGTGCAGTCTGTGGCTGGTTGGCATTGTTGTAATACTCGCCATTGTAGTGTTGGGCGGCTGGATGTTAACAGCGCGTAGCGTTGCGCAGTTGGAGGTGAGCCGCCAGCAGTGGTGGACGTGGGGAGAGAGATGGCGGCGTTTTGAAATTTGTAAGAATTGATGTCATGAACTGATATATATATTATGACTATTAAGGTAAATACATTGTTTGTTCTCTATTAAAATCTTTCATTTGCTAACAGTACCTATCAGTAGTTAGTGACCTCCGTAGTTTGAATCTTTTAGTTAGCTGGCAGTAGTGGCGCTCGCTGTATTGCAGTAGTTCGAGTAACGAAGATTTTTGGTGAGGTAAGTGATTTGTGAAAGGTATAGGTTAATGTTAGTCAAGGCCATTCTTTTGTAGGGGTTATTGAAAGTCAGACTGCGTTGCGCTAAAAATATTGTGTGTCAGTTTAAGCATAGTCGTGAACAGTTTTTCTAAGGGGACGTTTCAGTGTCAGTAAATCCTTAATGCCTGGCCTCAGGTGTGTCATGGAATTTCTGCAGAACATTTAAGCGCATATGTTTAGGGATCACTGGTATCCACCTCTTTCCAAACGGATCAAAGTTTTTCTTGCAAAGTAATCCATTAGCTACTTGAATTGTCCTTTCACATCGTCTGACCGATTTAAGGGTCCGCCCCAGGAAGATGAGTGGTCAGCGCGACAATGTCAATCCTAAGGGCTCAAGTTAGATTCCTGGCTAGGTCGGAGATTTTCTCCGCCCAGGGACTTGGTGCTGTGTCGTCCTAAGCATAATCATTTCATCCCCATCGACGTGCAAGTAGCCGAAGTGTCGCCAAATCGAAAGTCACCCGGCGAACGGTCCATCCGACGAGACATTGGTGCATCGTGCAAGAGTAATATTAGACGACGATAACCTGCCCCATGAACTGAGCCACCTACGCAAGGTTTTCAGGAATAAGGGCTACAGCACCCATCAAGTGAAAGAAGTGATTTCTGGGAAATATCAGAATAAGACCACCGACGAAGAGCAGGAAAAGAAACTTGCTTTGCTGCCATTCTGTGACTCTGTGTCGGGCAAGATAAGCCGCCTGTTGAAAATATACAAGATCAAACCAATCTTCAGGCCTCCAAAGAAAATCCGTCAATTGCTGAGACCAGTTAGAGACGCAGTAGGTCTCAGAACACCTGGAGTCTACGAAATACCTGCGAGTGAGGCCAGAAGTACATCGGACAAACAGTGCGTACTGTGGAACAACGCAGGAAAGAACATGAGAGGTGTTATCGCCCACGCTATCCAGAGAAATCTGCATTAGCTGAGCATGCGTTAGAAAACGGTCACCACATAAAATTTGGCGATACCTCTGTCGTGGCTCGCACTAACGGCTTCTGGGACAGTTTAATAAAAGAAGCTATTGAAATGAAAATTACCGCAAACACCCTGAATGTGGCTTGCAGCTCAGAGATGCGTGGGAATCAACGATCGCGCAGTTGAAGAGGGCACATCGAACGCCGACTCAAAACATGCCTATGGCACGGGCACTAGTGACGTCACAGCCGGCAGCTAGCGTATATAAGGGCGCACCAACAGCCCACTGCAGTCATACCACTTGATAATGGCCAAGGAGTGCTTGGCTGAAAGCACGTGTAGTTCTAAGCAATTGACGCGGTTGGAAACCCGAGAACATTTTATTCAATATTACATAACTTTAGGTGATGAGTACGTAGGTGTGCAGCCAAAGTTCAGATAAGAAAGTCTCAATTGCAAACTAGCTAAAGCGATGGTTCTCTGTCGTCTGCTCTTCATGAATTGAGCGAAAGTCGAGCGGCACTCGTAGAGTGGCACATCGTCCGCTAGAGGGCGCTGTCGTCGGCGAAGATCTTCCGCTCTATGCTGTGCCATCGGAACTATCCATACTACACAATGAGCATGCTGAACCGTTTGGATGAGGAGATATGTTTCTCCGATGGCTACATTTCATGTTTGTGGCATCAGTTAACCGTCATAATGTCCAGACCTGGCCATCAGAAAATTGTCATGTAGTACGAGAACACTTTCGGTACAGTCCAAAGACTAATGTGTGGCTTTGGTTAACGTGTGATCCAGTGACTGGTCGACTTTTATGCTTTGAAAGCAATTTTAGTGGATATGTTTACTTAGACATTTGGTTAATTATGCCATTCTTCATCTGCTGGATATGCAAGAGATTATCGTCTTTCAGCAAGATGACGTATCCCCTCTTTGCGATCAAGAAATTCGCCATTTTGTTAATGGAACCTTCCCCAACAGGTGGATCGGAAGAGACAGGCCATACCATAGCCCCCGAGATCACTTGACATTACTGCATTAGATTTCTTTCCTTGAGGTTATGTGAAAGATACTATGTACAAAACTGCCGTTCCAGATTTTGTGTAACGCATCAGAGACGTCACTGGCACAATCACACGAGACATGTTGCAGAATGCGTTGCAAGAGATTGAACGCTGGCTTGATATTTTGCTTGTTACCACGGCTGCACCTGTTGAAGTGACTTAAATTTTGAAGTGTATTACCAGCGTTACATGTTTATGTAAGGTTCAAAACTTAGCGAGCAAAGTCATCTGAGATATAACACATGTTTCTTTTACTGCATCCAGTATAGTGTTCCGTTGTTATGTTATAAGAGTAAATATGTATCGACACAATATTCCTAACTATTCAAAGTACATTTTGCAGACAGTATCCACACCTACCACACAATGTACCTGCGAAACTGTAATCGCTGTTCGACACATGGTTCGGGAGATGTGTCGTCATTAACACTGAGATGCGTGAAATGCTATCTCTTGCTTGAAAAGGTGTGCAAATTACCCACACTGTACTCATCCGGTGTTTGATAAAAAAAAGCGCTTAGCGACTACCAACAAACTTTAGTAAACACAATTTCAAATCGCTTCTAAACTTTCTTCTCACACACACGCTTAACGGCAAATATTTGACAGAATAATTCATTAGTAGAGTGATCAGATTTTTAAAGCTGTTTTATACATGGAGATAGATTCTTTAAAGAATCGGGAGTTTACTGGTTAAACAGTAGTCAGAGAACATAATTAGTGTTGTGCTTCTAAAAAAGCTCACTACATCATATGTGGCGACAGTTTCGCGTACATGGCTTACACTACGTAGTCTGACGGAGCAAACCCTTAACAATTCGCTTAATAAGATCGTCCACCTCCGTAGCTTTGTGGCCTACGTCGATGGCTACCATGTGGAGGAACCTAGTTCGATGCCCAGTACTGCCAAGAATGTCTTCTTGGTGGGAGGACTGGTACACGCCATTGATGCCCATTGAGAAGCTCCTTCACTGAGTAGTAGCGGCTCCAAGGTCTGGCATGTTAACCACATGCTCCTCCGTTCCACATCCACACGATGTGGAATGGGGTAGGGTGACATGGCGGCCGGTCGACATCCCTTGGGCTTCCAGGGCCTGACGAGGACATCGTTAAGAAGAAGGCAGCTCGATGTGTTAACTGAATTCTGAGGCCATCATTCTATAGGCAATCAGTCTGACTATTGACCGCAGTATTTTTTTCTATTCGTGTAATTAAAGTCGCTTTTGCATGACGCCATCGTTAGCTGATACGGAAATCTCAAATGGTAACTACGGCAGAAAAACGAGTTCTCTTTTTTTCAAATGCTTGAGCGTGTAAAACTGACGACGTTTTCTTCGTTGCTGTTTTGTTACTTCAGCGTATTTACTTTCGTCAACCATACTGACGGAAATAATCTCAATACCAAAAAATTACTAATGTTGAGAAATGAAATGTCGGGAATATATTTGTCCAGGCATAGTATACATTACAAAATCACAGGCTGATGTAAGCGCTAGATAAGCTATTCCAAATGTGAAATGTTGGTACCTTAATAACCATTGTAACCACCTGAATGTTAAATGAAAGCATGCGTTCATGCATGCATGGTATTTTACAGGTGCTAGGTGTCATTAAAGTGGGATGTTCGGTCAATGCAGGGACAGTTAATGCTGGTTGCGGATGACGCAACACTTGTCGTCTGCCGGCCGTGGTGGCCGACCCGTTCTAGGCGCTACAGTCTGAAACCGCGCGACCGCTACGGTCGCAGGTTCGAATCGTGCCTCGGGCATGGATGTGTGTGATGTCCCTAGGTTAGTTAGGTTTAAGTAGTTCTAAGTTCTAGGGGACTGATGAGCTCAGAAGTTGAGTCCCATAGTGCTCAGAGCCATTTGAACCATTAAGTTCTAGGGGACTGATGACCTCAGAAGTTGAGTCCCATAGTGCTCAGAGCCATTTGAACCATTAAGTTCTAGGGGACTGATGACCTCAGAAGTTGAGTCACATAGTGCTCAGAGCCATTTCAATCATTACGTTCTAGGGGACTGATGACCTCAGAAGTTAAGTCTCATAGTGCTCAGAGCCATTTGAACCATTTGAACTTGTCGTCCGATGATGACTCACTTGTGCTCGGTTGCAGTCAACTCTGGTAATCGAGCAGGCCCAGTCTGCGTGTTGACACTCTGTAGAAGATTTTCGGTTACAACAGCAGCATGTGGACGAGCGTTATCCTGGTGGTAAGCATCCTCTGGAATGCTGTTAATGAATGGCAGAAGAACAGGTCGAGTCAACCGATCGATGCACATTTTTGCAATTACGAATCGCAACCCACACCACAACTGCAGGCGTACACTCGGTGCGTATAGCACGCAGAGAAGTTTAGTGCAGGTCCTCAATTTACCTCCTTCTAACCAACACACGGTCATCACTGGCACCAAGACAAAACCGCCTCTCATTAGAAAACACAACAGACTTCCACCCTGCCCTCCAGTGAGCTCTCGCTTGACATCAGTGAAGTCGCAAATAGTTTTGGTCTGTGGTAGTTGACTGCACGCTACAGGACGTCTGGCTCTGAGCTATTCTTGAACCAACCGATTTGTAACAGTTCGTTGTGTCACTGTCGCGTCAACTGCTGCTGAAATTGCTGCTGCAGGTGCTCTGCACTGCGCCAGAACCATACTCCGAACATGATGGTCTTCCCTCTCGATAGTGGCACGTGACCGTTAGGAAAAAAAGGTTGAAATGTCTCTGAGCACTATGGGACTTTACTGCTCAGGTCAACAGTCCCCTAGGTCTTAGAACTACTTAAACCTAAATAACCTAAGGACATCACATACATCCATGCGCGAGGCACGGTTCGAAACTGCGACCGTAGCGCCTAGAACCGCTCGGCCGCTCCGGCCGGCGGCCATTAGAAGCCCAGTCTTCTTGCGACAGTACGTTATCGTGATCGCCGCTGCCAGCAGTTCTATACAGTGGCTGCATTCCCGCCAAGTCTTTCAGCAGTATCGCAGATGGAACGTCCAGCTTCTCGTAGCCCTATTGCACGTCCCCATCCAAACTCAGTGAGATGTTGATAATGGCGTCTTTGTCGTCTTAAAGGCATTCCTGACTAACATCAACTCAACACGACCATTCTCAGATGTTACTAACGTTTGCGACCGTTACAGCGTGTATTTAAAGCTGATTTGCATCGTCATAATGTGAGTGGTGAGAAATTTGACACACATGATCTAAAACGCCTGTAATATGTTTCCGTGGTTACGGAATTATAACAATTTAATGGAGTAATCCACATCTGCAAGAGTACTGTGGAGTGGTTCCGTCGCTGCAAAATTGGCTCAGTATAGCGTCTTTGTGAATTGGCTCTGAGCACTATGGGACTTAACTTCTGAGGTCATCAGTCCCCTATAACTTAGCACTACTTAAACCTAACTAACCTAAGGACATCACACACATCCATGCCCGAGGGAGGATTCAAACCTGCGACAGTAGCGGTCGTGCGGTTCCAGACTGTAGCGCCTAGAACCGGTCGGCCACACAGACCTGCCTTTGTGAATTGAGTGAATCCATGTACGAGGTGCGAATCAGCCGACTCTTCATCATCAAACCTATCGATACTCCTGTGCATCACTGCTAATCTATAACTAACACTGCAGGAAAAACAAACCAGAGACAGAACAGAGCAGTATTGAATTAAAGCCTGAGGGTGAAAGGTAACGTGGACATCACTGTTGTCAACAGTAATGCCGTGAGCGAATGGAACGACAAACAGGAAATATAGCGTATACCGTTGACATTTACACTGTTGAGCATATATTTTCAGTGCACAACTGATACAGAGATAAATGCAAGTAACAAATCAAACGAAATGTAATTATTATGTAACTTTACAGCGATAGAGTATCCAATTTTCAGTTGTGTGTATTCATTTACCAAAGCTACTTTAATATTACTGCCATAAATTTCGATCACGGTGCCCTTTTGTCAATTTTCACTCTGCTGGTACATAAAACAATTTTTTTCTGGTCAGTAATTACTTGCAATAGAGGTTTAATACAATCTGCGCCATTCATATCTATTTGTACCCTGTAGCAAATTTTATCTTTTTTCGAAGCAGACAGCAGCACGTGAATGTAATGCTGACCTTATTTTTATTTTTACTGATACGCCTATAGGCAACTTTAATTCATCCACGTAGAAAATCACGAATGATTTGTCTTTTTTGAGGAAAAAGGAGCGACAAAGGAAAGGATTTTAACTCTATCCATTAGTTTGCGGCGTTTATTCTGCAAGATCCTAACACAGAAACTTCATCGTTTAAGGTTTTAAGTATTGATTATGCAGAATTCATTATCTGTCCTGGCAACACAATAGCAGCCAACAGTGATAACTCATTTGAATAAAGACAGAAGTCTTGACGCTTTATAATGATAACTAGACTGCAGTAATTTCTAGACTAGTTTCTCCGGCTCCTCAGTGCCTCTCCTGCAGTGAGCAGCCGGCCCCTCGAAGTTCCACAAGTTCATTTGCATTTCAGATTGCAGCCGCTTCCCGCCAGAGACGACGTAGAATTTATTCAAGTAATGAAAATTACTTACTGGAAAGAAATTTCCTATAGGCTAAGGACTTAATTGCTCAACAATAAGTTGAAGCTACCAATACATCTATAATAATAATAAACCTCTAGAACTGTCGTGTCTGTGTTCGAACACGCTTCCCCAAACATTCCTACACGAATTCTCATGGGGTTTTCACAGCCAACTTGAGCATAGTTTGTGGCATCGAATAGCTTTTATTTCATGAAAATCGCATCATGGGAAAAAAGATGTTTAGATTTTATCAATACTAATATTACAAGTGTGACAGTAGCTGCCTGCTACGTGCTCACGACTAAACCGCTGAACCGATTTCGATGTATTTTGGTGTGGAGATAGCAAGGGCAGAGGCTACTTTATAAACTGTGTAGTACAAGATACTTATTAATTTTAAGAATATTACGTGAACCAGACAAAAATATTTACTCTTTGACAAAGCTATTTCATCTTTCTTTAAAGATGTTAATTGTTCATTTATTTTACACACTCATGATTTTGGCTTTCTCAAGTGCATGCTGAACCGAAAATTAATAAGGCATACATATCACTCACAGTGCAGGGTATAAGAACAAGTTACTGCACGTTAAAATATGTCTGACAGTATGTGACATATGACTAACGAAAAAATATATTTCAGATCTTATATACCAGTAGTAGTATTACAGGATATGAGTTCATAGCGAAGATGCATACACTACTGAACATTAAAATTGCTACACCACGAAGATGACGTGCTACAGATGCGAAATTTAACCGACAGGAAGAAGATGCTGTGATATGCAAATGACTAGCTTTTCAGAGCAATCACACAAGGTTGGCGCCGATAGCGACACCTATAACGTGCTGACATGAGGAAAGTTTCCAACCGATTTTTCATACACAAACAGCAGTTGACTGGCGTTGCCTGCTGAAACGTTGTTGTGATGCCTCGTGTATGGAGGGGCAATGCGTAGCATCACGCTTCCGACTTCGATAAAGGTCGGATTGTAGCCTATCGCGATTGCGATTTATCGTATCGCGACACTGCTGCTCGCGTTGGTCGAGATCCAGTGACTGTTAGCATAATACGGAATCGGTGGGTTCAGGGGGGTAAGACGGAACGCTGTGCTGGGTCCCAACGGCCTCGTATCACTAGCAGTCGAGATGACAGGCATCTTACCCGCATGACTGTAACGGATCGTGCAGCCACGTCTCGATCCCTAAGTCAACAGGTGGGGACGTCTGCAAGACAACAACCATCTGCACGAACAGTTCGACGACGTTTGCAGTAGGATGGACGATCAGCTCGGAGACCGAGGCTGCGGTTACCCTTGACGCTGCAGCACAGACAGGAGCGCCTGCAATTGTGTACTCAACGACGAACCTGGGTGCATGAATGGCAAAACGCCATTTTTTTCGACGAATCCAGCCTCTGTTTACAGCATCATGATGGTCGCATCGGTGTTTGGCGACATCGCGGTAAACGTACATTGGAAGCGTGTATTCGTCCTCGCCATACTGGCGTATCACCCGGCGTGATGGTATGGGGTGCCATTCGTTACACGTCTCGGTCACCTCTTGTTCGCATTGGCGGCACTTTGAACAATGGACGTTAAATTTCAGATGTGCTACGACCCATGGCGCTACCCTTCAACCGATCTCTGCGAAACCCTACATTTCAGCAGGATAATGCACGACCGCATGTTGCAGGTTCTGTACGGGCCTTTCTGGATACATAAAATGTTCGACTGCTGCCCTGGCCGACACATTCTCCAGACGTCTCACCAATTGAAAACGTCTGGTCAATGGTGGCCGAGCAACTGGCTCGGCACAATACGCCAGTCACTACTCTTGATGAGCTGTGGTATCGTGTTGAAGCAGCATGGGCAGCTGTACCTGTACACGCAATCCACGCTCTGTTTGACTCAATGCCCAGGCGTATCAAGGCTGTTATTACGGCCAGAGGTGGTTGTTCGGGGTACTGATTTCTCAGGATCTATGCACCCAAATTGGGTGAAAATGTAATCACATATCAGATCTAGTATAATATATTTGTCCAATGAATAACGTTTATCATCTACATTTCTTCTTGGTCTATCAATTTTAATGGCCATTACTGTAATACGGCTGGCATACTGATACTGATAAAACACAGCAAGGCGTATTCAGGAGCCAATATGTTGTTGTGACCTGCATTCGTTACTTCTGTTCATCAGGTGACGTTAACATATGTCAAAATAGTGGCAGAGACCGTAATAAAGCAGCGTCACTTCGTGAGCCACGTTATCTTTGCA
The DNA here is from genome assembly GCF_023897955.1 of Schistocerca gregaria. Classification (NCBI taxonomy): domain Eukaryota; kingdom Metazoa; phylum Arthropoda; class Insecta; order Orthoptera; family Acrididae; genus Schistocerca; species Schistocerca gregaria. Next base: position 237,283,474 of record NC_064926.1, read on the forward strand.
TTACCAGAGGTATCACAAGGAAAGAGAAGGTGGATATTTGTTTAGCTTAATGCTTAATATGTTCTTTTAATTCACATTCACAACAGCCTCTTACAGGGATACATTGTACTACTCCAGATTCAGTGTAAATATAACAATTTTAGATGCACAATAAAATTTTGACCTCGAAACGATCGCATAACTACGATATTATAAAATAGTAGTAATTCACTGGTTCATGGAGACTTACATGCAGCAACTTTCACGACTCATGCGAAATGGGGTGACTGCCATAAAGCTCAGAAACTGAAAGATCCTGGGGCAGAGCTGCTCAATAACATTTTCTACACATTTCTAAAATACAACAGTCACCACTATAGAAAACGACTGTCGAATAGAGAGAGAATGAAGGAGGGGTTGAGTGAGTGACACCCACTACTTATACGAATTCCTGAACCAGACATAATAAGTTCTACGTACGTTTCCAAGATGGTACATTAATATGTACCTAAACCATACACTGCAATATTACATGACTTATAATTTACATAATAACGTAGTTGCCTTACTTTTAAAAGATGTGAAGATCTCAACTAAACATAAAACCTCCTATACACAATTTCAAAGTGACATACCTATATGTTCTTTTTCAGATAATTAAATTAGAATTGGAGGAAAAGGCGGGGTGAATGGGGGGAGAGGGGCAGGAGGAGATGGTACACTGATATGGTGCCCTATCTGCTTGACTAAGTAACGCAATATTACATAAATATTCATTCATTTTCGTATTGATCTTGTCTTAATACTTCCACGAAGAGGACATCTGAAGCACACTCTGTTTGTTCCATAAGCAAGAATACACATCGGTATACTACACTACATACACCATCATATACTGCAGTATTACATGACTCACCATTATTTTTTCAAGTTCACATTGAGTTAGTATTGAAAATGCTTACTGGAGTTAAAGAAAAAGCGAGATTTGAAGAATACATTGTGGCTTTGAAGGAATTACAGGGATATTTTTCTAAACGTTTTGAGACACTGTCAGTATTACATCTGCATTAGAATTTTTTTGGAGACCGTTTGCCGTTTCAGTTGCATGCGCTTCTGTGCATTTGCAGATACTATTGATTGATTTGCTTTGTAATTTCTGTTTTGAAGACCAATCCTTTTACGTTAAAACTGTCCTAGACATCTAAGTCGTTTTCCTCATTAAATGTTTTTGTGTCTCCATACTGACCATGCAAACATGCCAAAATATTTCAATCAAGTCTGTAAGAGGCTTTTTTCGATCATGAAAGTAATTAATTCAAGATAGTGTGGCAACATGACTGCGAAAATCATCGAAATTGTCTCTACCCGTTCTAACACCGACAGTTTGTACCACATAAAAGTTATATCACATTTTCAGTGTGACAAAGGTAATTAAATAATACTGAAATGTTTTGCTTGTAATTTGTGATCTATGTTGCTGAGAAACATGAATTATGAAACCAAGTCATATGCAGTGAGACTACATTGACATCTGAATGCAGTGGATTCGCCGTTTAGCCCTCTTCCCCCTCCTCTTGCTCAGATATTGTGGAGCAGTGGTGGGGAAAGTGTGCAGCGAGGCTGAGCTCTACAGCATGTACGCCAGAGCATAGCTCAATTTTTCGCCACCCTTGCCTTAGAATCACGATACAGGGTGAAGAAGGAGGAGGAGGCAAAGACGAAGAAGGAGTGAACCTAATTTTATAAGGTTAAAAACTTCAAAATACTCTTATTACATTCATTAATATGGAATGGCAGTGAAACGCTTTGTTTGCGTCTGGACCAAGGCCTGTCTTAAATATGAAAGTGTGATTCCTGTAGAGGGTCAGCCGCCTTTTCAGTAGATACAAGGCAAATAGTCTTGATGATTGAGTGATCTGGCCTTGTACTAGCAACCAATATGTCCTTGCTATGTTGGTACTGAAAATGGCTGAAAGCAAAGGAAAATCATGACTGTGATATTTCCTGAGGACATGCATCTCTGATGTATGGCTTAATGATGATGGCATGTCAATGGGTAAATTATTCTGAAGGTGGAAGTCTCCCATTTGCATCACCAGGTGGAGACAAGTTGGGAAAGATACAACTTGTGTTCTATGGGTGAGAGAGTCAAACATTAGCTCTCTTTGTCGGGTAGCTATCGTCGATTATTTAAAACGGCAAAGCAATAGGTTTGATCTAGATATACACTGGGGTGACAAAAATCATGAGATACCTCCTAACATCGCGCCAGACCTTCTTTTACCCGGCATAATGCAGCAACTTGAAGTGGCATGGAGTCAAAAAGTCGTTGAAAGTTCGCTGCTGAAACATTGGGCCATAAATTAAAGGAGTTGTCAATCAGGATTGACTTCCTCTGCATTATGCCCCATAAATGTTCCATGGGATTCATATCGGGCAATCTGGGTAGCTAAATCTTTCGCTCGAATTGTCTAGAATGTTCTTCAAACTAATCGCAAGCTACTGTGACTCAATGGTATGGCGCATTGTCATCACAGACTTGTTTCTGGAGAGGGTCCGCTTTGAGCAAACCACCATTTCTTATTTTTCTTATTATTCTCCAGACATGTTTCGCTGAAGTTACAGCATCATCAGTGGGTTTTTGTTATCTGCTTGTTACCACATGCTGTGAATTTCTTGGATTTTATGTAATTCAGTGTATGTTTTGTTTCACACTTCGTCATTTTTTGCCGGTTCGTCCGTTATCTTCACTGTGAAGGTCTGCACTAAGTAACTTTTCGTGTCATCCATAAAAATACCATCGTTGTTTAATAACATGTGAAAGATGGCCACACTGAGTCACAGCGCCAGAGATTGCGCCAAAGAGTATTATTCAGCCGCCTCCACTGGCAGTTGCAGCTGAGAAGTTGCTGTGGGCAGTTGTAGTTCTGAGGTAGGCGTGATCAGTGCTTGTTGAGACGTTGTCGATAGAGTACTAGTTGAGAGCGTGTCGTGTGCAGTTGTTCTGTTGGGCAAGGCACCATATGTTATTCGACTGGGGATGTTGTAATGATCAAAGTGTATTTTTCGTCAATATATATGAAGGTAAAGAAAAATATTTATTTTAGATGTCCTAAATAACAATGCCTCTTGGTCACAGGTTCAGTCAACAAAGCATCTGGCTCGTGTTCTTGTATTAGACTGAATTCTGGTTTCTATGTGCAATCATAGTATTTCTGGGTTTTTTTTAAATTACTTTATTGTAAATGGCGTTTAAAGCATCTTGTATTGAGGAAGAACCGTGCCAGATGTGTACGTTGCATCACACTTCCACACACAGAACAGCTACACTTATGCTTTCTTGTTTCGTAGCTTTTATAGCTGCTGGGGACTTAATCAATTAATTGTGTTAACGGAAATTTCGTTTCGTTCTTTGTTGTTATTCTATGCAGTCAGATTGCGTACTAATATTATTCAGGGCCAACGGGTTACGAGACTGCGTAACCGGACAAACAGCGACTAAAATTAAAATTATTAGCATTCTATTTAATTAAGCCCGCATGCACATGGAGTCCATACTTGGTTACAAATGACCGCCAAACGAGCAGTTGGGCCAGAGGACTCAGTCGATTCCATGTAAAAACAGCCCACACCATCACTGAGCAACCACCAACTTGCACAATGCCTTGTTGAAAACTTGGTTCATGGCTTCGTGGGGTCTGCGCCACACTTGAACCCTATCATCAGCTCTTCTCAACTGAAAGCCACGATTTTCTTGTCATCCAGGGACCATCCGATATGGTCATGAACCCAACACAAGCGCTGCAGGCGATGTGGTGCTGTTAGCAAAGGCATTCGCGTCGGTCGTCCACTGCCATAGTCTATTAACGCCAAATTTCGCCGCACTGTCCTAACGGATAGGTTCTTCGTACGTCCCACATTGATTTCTGCGGTTATTTCACACAACGTTGCTTGTCTTTTAGCACTGACATCTCTCGGTCGTTAAGTGAAGGCCGTCGGCCATTGCGCTGTCGGTGCTGAGAAGTAACGCCTGAAATTTGGTATTCTCGGCACACACTTGATACTGAATTCTCTAACGATTTCCTAAATGGAATATCCCAAGAGTCTATCCCCAACTACCACTCCGCGTTCAAAGTCTGTTAATTCCCGTCTTGGTTCCATAATCACGTCGGAAACCTTTTCACATGAATCACCTGAATACAAATAACAGCTCCGCCAATGCACTGCCCTTTATACTTTGAGTACGCGATACTACCGCCATCTGTATATTTGGGTACTACTGTTCCATGACTTTTGTCACCTCAGTGTAGAGGGAAAAAGTGAAGTGTGGTGGAAAGAAGAACGAGACTTCTGAGCAAATTAATGCAAAGTTATCAACACAAAATTAAATAAGGGTAACGCAGGAGGAGGTCCAATGAATAATAAAATAAGAATACGCACAGCATAACGAACCCATTAACATAACCAAGATAGATTAAAAAATTGACATGCACAACATTAGTACTTGTTTACATGCCAAATAGCTCTGCAGATGAAGAGGTTTAAAGAATGTATGATGAGATAAAATAAATTATTCAGATTTTTAATGTGTACGAAAATTTACTAATGATGTGGGACTGGAATTCTATAACATGAAAAGGAAGACAAAGAAAAATAACAGGAAAACAAGGACTTTGTGTAAAAGAATGAAAGGGGAAACCACCTGCTATAATTTTGCAAGGAGCACAGTTTGATCATTGCTAAGACGGGTTTATACGTGGAAGACTCCTGAAGACATTTGAAGCTTTCAGCAAGATTATATAACGGTACCAAATAGTTTTTTAAAGCAAATTTAAAATTGCAGAATACTTCCAGGGGCCGATGTTTACTCTGAGCGTAATTTATTGATTATGACTGCAGATTAAATTGCACAAGTTGGGAAATGAAGCGGAAAGTAAAAGAGATGGGACCTTCGTAAGTTGAAAGAGCCATAGGTTATTGAGAGCAGCATTATGTAACAATTTAATCAAGCAGGGAAAAGGAAGACAATAAAGACGAATCACTAGCTTTGAGAGGTGAAATAGTGAAGACAACGGAATATCAAACAAACAAAAAGACATAGCCTAGTAGAAATCGTAGAATAACGTACACATTGAATTTAATCGACGAAAGGAGAAAAGATAAAAATGCAGCAAATGAAGCAGGTAACCGGAAAAACAGACGATTAAAATATAAAATTGACAGAAGGTGCAAAAAACCAAAACAGGTATGTACGAGGACACGAGGTCTGTTTGGCTGTTACTACGGAGTTTCTGGCCGCCGCATTCGAGCAGCAAGTCATTTCTGTTGTTAAAATATTGTCCGATAACTGAAACTGAATTCTAAGAACGAATCTTTTTAATTTTGTACTCAGGTTTGTAAACGCCCCAGGAACCAAAGGTGAATGCTCGAGCGAGGAATAGTGTTTTATCGAAATTTGATAGAACTTGAGATCGATCCGGATTAAGGCTGTAAACATTAAATTCGGAGTGAAGCTCTACGTAGACATTATACTCATGAAGATGGTGCCGTCGCATGTTTTGAGTTATTCGGGTTTGGTTCTATCTCTGATCGTATGATTGCAATTTCTCTACTATCAGTTTTGCTCAGTTGTCAAAATTATTAATGCCATTGTGTCAGGCACCTCAGATCAGGAAGCTGTGCCAAATTTCTGATTCTACAGGCCAATCACACCGGGATTAGGAATTTTTGAAGCGTCTGATACAAGCTGTAAAACAGAATCTCGTCAGAAAAAATCTTACGGATAAAGGTTTGCACTGAGGAGAGAGCAGTTTATCTCCTTCTTACCTCCTCGGTCATTATCTAGCATACGTGTTACATACAAATTGAATTTTTTTTTAGTTCAGATATCTCATTAATCTCGTTTTGCCTGTCTGTAGCATACACTTTGCAACAGGAGCTTTCCGTGCATCAACTGTTTGCGTTTATGTACGTTCCCTTTCGATGGCATCATCTGTCTAAAAGAAAAGCTGTTTATCGCTGTTCAGCATGTCTTCGATAAATAAAGGTAATTACTGACAGCTAGTAGTAAATTTGGACTAGAATACGTTTAGAATATGTTTTAATACGCTAGATTATTTCATCACAACAAACCACTTGTAATTTTACATTTTTCTTTTGTACTACTTCGATCAAATACAAATAAGATGTATAAAATGGTGTATAATGATGATACCGCATAACAACGAGACATTGTGTGGCATAGAATCAATACTGCAAAAACAATTATGTTAATAACATTTAAAAAATGGTTCAAATGGCTCTGAGCACTATGCTACTTAACTTCGGAGGTCATCAGTCGACTAGAACTTAGAACTAATTAAACCTAACTAACCTAAGGACATCACACGCATCCATGCCGTAGCGGTCGCTCGGCTCCAGACTGTAGCGCTTAGAACCGCACGGCCACTCCGGCCGGCAATAACATTAAAAGCTTTATCTTTTAAGCGCATATCGATTGTGTCTTTTTATATCAATATTTTGTTCTTCTGCGCTCCACTGATATCAAATGTTCACCACGCATCATGTAAGCGGCTTCATCTGGGTAGTAATCATCAATCTCGTTAAACTGTGTTTCAAAGAAAATATTTATACAATCATGTCTTATGTTCCTGAAAAGATATTAATTCAATATATTTGTAATTAACAGCCGAATAAAAAGTTGGTACCGTTTGAAACGATCATGGTTCAGTCGTGCACTATCGTTGAATACGAGGGGCGATTGAAAGAAAAGTCCGTGCAAAGTCCGAGGGATAGCACCACCGGCGCATATCGAGGTAATCTTTAGTTGGTACCATCTTTGGTAAGAACGTACACCAAATTTCAGTTGGTCTATTTCTTCGTGTTTGGCATTCGTGTGAATCAAAGAAGTCGAGTGATTGTCAAAAAATGAACGGAAAAGAATTTCGTGTGGTGATTAAGCATTACTTTATGAGAGGCAAAATGCCTCAGGAGACTAAAGAGAAGCTTGATAAACATTACGGTGACTCTGCACCTTCGGTTAGAACAGTTTATAAGTGGTTTCAAAATTTTTGAAGTGGCCGTATAGGCACAAGTGATGCTGAACGTTCTGGACACCCTGTGGAGGTTACGACTCCAGATATCATTGATAAAATCCATCATATGGTGATGGATGACAGAAGAGTTAAAATGCGTGAGATTGCTAGTGCTGTGGGCATCTCGAATGAACGGGCACATAATATTTTGCATAAACATTTGGACATCAGAAAGCTATCCGCAAGATGGGTTCCGTGATTGCTCTCGCTTGACCAAAAACGGAATCGTGTGAAGTATTGCAAGGATGGTTTTCAGCTGTTCAGGAAGAATCCGCAGGAGTTTAAGCGTCGGATCGTCACTGTGGATGAACATGGATACATTACTACACTCCTGAGACCAAATAACAATCTAAACAATGGGTTACCAAGGGAGAATCTGCACCAAAAAAGGCGAAGACCAGTCCTTCGGCCGGAAAGGTTATGGCGACCGTCTTTTGGGATTCGCAAGGGATAATCCTCGTTGACTATCTCGAAAAGGGTAAAACTATTACAGGTGCATATTATTTATCGTTATTGGACCGTTTGAAAACCGAGCTGCAAGAAAACCGCCGGCGATTGGACCTGGAAAAAAGACCTTTTCCATCACGACAATGCACCAGCACACACCTCAGAAGATGTGGTCGCAAGATTAATGGAAATAGGATTCCATCTCGTTTCACATCCCGCCTATTCTCCAGACTTGGCTTCCTCGGACTACTATTTGTTCCCAAATTTGAAGGAATGGCTGGCGGGACAAAGATTCTACTCAAATGAGGTGGTGATTGCAGCAACTAAGAGCTATTTTGCAGACTTGGACAATTCCAACTATTCAGAAGGATTCAACAAATTAGAACAGCGTTGGACGATGTGTATGAGTCTAAAAGGACACTATGTCGAAAAATAAAAAAGGTTTACCCCAAACACTGTAAGTAGGCTGCTTAGGTTTATATGTTGGTAATGTCACGTAGCGCTCTTTATGAAAATCACTGGATGTGCTGTGTGCAGTCTGTGGCTGGTTGGCATTGTTGTAATATTCGCTATTGTAGTGTTAGGCAGTTGGATGTGAACAGCGCGTAGCGGTGCGCAGTTTGAGGTGAGCCGCCAGCAGTGGTGGGTGTGGGGAGAGAGATGGCGGAGTTTTGAGAGCGGATGATCTGGAAGTGTGTCCATCAGAGACAGTAAATTTGTAACACTGGATGTCATGAACTTTTGAACACTATTAAGGTAAATACATTGTTTGTTCTCTCTCAGAATCTTTCATTTGCTAAGTATGCCTATCAGTAGTTAGTGCCTTCAGTAGTTAGAATCTTTTATTTAGCTGGCAGTATTGGCGCTAACTGAAATTGCAGTAGTTCGAATAACGAAGATTTTTGTGAAGTAAGTGATTCATGAAAGGTGTAGGTTACTGTTAGCCAGGGCCATTATTTGTAGGGATTATTGAAAGTCAGATTGCGTTGTGCTAAAAATATTGTGTGTCAGTTTAGTGTTGATCAGGATAAGTAAAGAGAGAAATGTCTGAGTACGTCCAGTTCTGCTCAGCTGTTAGAAAATCAAATAACGTAAGGGGTATCCAAGCACAGTAATTCATAAATTTTCTAAGGGGTGGTTTTAACACGTAAGTAGTTTTTATTTTTGGACGGACTTTCCAAACACTATTCGTATTTTCTGTTATTTCACAAAAAACCAGCCTTCATTCAAAATGAAGTCCGGTTGTATAGTAATTAATATTTCAATGTTTAAGAATGTAAATAACTCACGCGGTCAAATGTCACTAAGCAATGTTGTTGTTATTGTTGTTGTGGTCTTCAGTCCTGAAACTGGTCTGATGCAGCTCTCCATGCTACTCTATCCTGTGCAAGCTTCTTCATCTCCCAGTACCTACTGCAACTTACATCCTTCTGAATCTGCTTAGTGTATTCATCCCTTGGTCTCCCTCTACGATTTTTACCCTCCACACTGCCCTCCAACACTAAATTGGTGATCCCTTGATACCTCAGAACATGTCCTACCAACCGATCCCTTCTTCTAGTCAAGTTTTGCCACAAACTTCTCTTCTCACGAATCTTATTCAATACTTCCTCATTAGTTATGTGATCTACCCAGCTGATCTTCAGCATTCTTCTGTAGCACCACATTTCGAAAACTTCTATTCTCTTCTTGTCCAAACTATTTATAGTCCATAGGAGCCAAAATTGCAGAGCGGCCTGATTAAAAACTCATAAAGACATAGAAAATCGTTATTAAAAGTCTGCTTAAAGTAAGTATCTCAGATAGATATTAATTCTTACTACCATCGCCCTTGAAGCGTTATTGTTTGATGCAATACTTTATAAAGATGAATTCTTTAAGTAAATTTTTACTCTTTTTAGTCTCAACCTATGTAGATCAATTATAATGTTACTGTGAAATATAGGCAAGAAGGTATGCTTCACGGCAACTTATTTTTCGGTTTAGTAGTTGAACTACATTCGACAACGATGCATTTTTTCACATTCAATTGACATTGCTAGGTGTTTATGTTATTTTCTAACATAAATAGCATTCATTCTGAATATGTCCTAAAATTTTTGTTAATGATACCAGATTTTTCAGTTTAATATTTTTATTTAATTTTAATTGCATTTGTCCCAGAACGATGTACATTAAGCTGACAAAACTCATGATATAACGATATGCTGTAATACGACAATATTTTGTGTCATCAGTGTATGCGACAGTGTTCGAAATTTATGAAGTGATGAATATTTTTCCAGAAATGACTTTCAAGCCTATTGTGAAAACTTATAAAGAAAAGACTTATTATTATATTGTGAAATGTAAATAATTTCCAACAACAATATGTTTTATTATTTTTATAAATAGTTTTCTACAAAGAATAATCGTGTAACAAAAGATAATACCACTAATACAATGTATTGTCTGTGAATTTTTTTCCTTCTATTGTTCTCTATGATGTATGAATCGGCTGAGATCAAAGATTAAGCTGAGGTCCGTGTTTTTTTAAATATTGTATAAAATAATCGTGTTGTGTGAGATATAAGTGATCTAAAATATAATGTGCAATTTACTAAATGCAATTCTAATGTACGGACTTTTATTGGTAGATTGGTAACCTACTATGAATGCTTAAGTTTTGTGTCCGTAGCAAACACGAAAGTGGCCATTAGCGCCTGGCACGGCGATACTGAATTATTGATAACTGGTGGATAATATTGATATTATAAAGAGTCAGAACCGTGTAGGATTCAGGATGAGTGGCTGGAAATGACTGAAAATAAGCTCCGTTTAGTGAAGCCCACAACCCATGTTTGGTGTACTTCCTTCCAGCAACATAGACGGGACGAGGCTCTCCTCACTCGGCTCCTGATAGGCCACACTCCTATGACGCATGGCTTCCCGCTCCGGCGAGAGGACCCTCCAATGTGTGGTGCTTGTGGTGTCCTGGTCACTGTGCGACACGATTTATTGAATTACTTTTATTTTCTGACCAGTGAGCCGCGACTGACTTGCTGGTGGATGTGCCATCTCTTTTAGGAAATACTCAAACGAATGTGGTTAAAGTTTTAAAGTTTTGTGACTTGACCAATGTTTTTACCAAGATTTTAGCGAGAGGGTCTTAACTTGTTCACAGGGTGACTTGCTCGCCCATATTTTATGTAAGTGGCCAGCCAGAGAGAATTTCCTGTGGCATCCTTGACGCTCCTTTCTCGTTTTCCTTACGTTTTATTTTCTCACTTTCTTTGCGTGTACGCTTCCATTTTACTAAGTTTTTCCACATTCGTTTCTTTTAATGTGTGTCAGGGCGCCGATGACCTCAACGTGGAGCGTCTGTAAGTCAAACACACACACACACACACACACACACACACACACACACACACATACACACACACATTCCAGCATAAAGGAAGAGGTTAATGTTATTGATTTTCTACGAAAAATTATGTTGGGAAGAATACCCAGTCCAGACTGTCTTTTGTCTGCCGCCATTACGTGAGAGCATGGGGCGTCAATTTCAAACTGCAGAAATAATCAGACATTTACTCTCTCGATTGATATTATAATATTTGAACTACGAGGACAAGAACCCACAGGAATTTATTATTTTTCAGTTCTATCGGTGTAAATAACATCCAGTAGAACAATCTTCAACTTTACCTAAACGAAATAATTTTTGTGGCTGGTACCTAAGATGAATTTTTTTCAGAGTAATTTATCAGTGACATATTTATGACACCAGTGTTGTTATGGGAAGAGGTTGTGGTGTGATATATTAATTATTTGGTGCATACATTTTAGTGTCACTTATTGAATTAATGAAACTGCATTTCAATATTTATTTGTAGTGATAAGGTACGACAAAATGGTTCATTATAGTCAGCCTCAGCAGCACATAAATAAGAATTATCAGTGGATATTTATTTTTTTAAGTTATACGTTTATTCTTGCTCCTACATTTTCATATGTTTTACAATAACACGTACACACCACCACAAAAACTTTAAACATACAGAACGAAACCCATCACAATACACATATATTGATGGAGGTAGTATTGCGTACACACGATATAAAAGGGTAGTGCACTGGTTCAGCTGTCATTTGTGATTAGGTGATTCACGAGAAAAGGTTGCCGACATGCTTATGGCCGCATGACGAGAATTAACAGAGTCTGGACGCGGATTGATAGTAGGAGCTAGACACATGAGACACTCCATTTAAGGAATCGTTTGGGAATTTAATATCCCGAGATCCACAGTGTCCAGAATGTGCCGAGAATACCAACTTTCAGGCATTATCTCGCACCGCGGACCACGCAGTGGCCGATGTCCTTCATTAACGATGGAGAGCGTTTGTGTAGAGTTGTTTCTGCTAACCTGTGGCGTCTCCTGGAGGTGTGTGGATCGTGCGCCAACGTCAGAATGAAATTAAGAAATTATTATATTATTCTTTATCGGTATAAAGCACATCATGTCTATGATTTTCTTTGACAATGATTCAACTCAATTCTCTAGCACTAGCCTAGCCCTCGGCAGTATGCAACGCGCTAAACAGTTTTAATCTGGCAGGAAGTTTCATATCAGCACACACTCGGCTACAGAGTGAAAATCTTATTCTGGATACAACAGATTTATTGCATGTCTTATTAGATTTGACGTTATCTTGAGTTCTCAACGAAGGGTAGAAGTAGAATTGATAAATTATAAAGTAAAAAACAACATGGAAATATTGAACAGATTAATTAACTCAGTATGCTATTTCGCGAAAGAAGAACTACCCTTTCGAGACCTCGATGAAACTTCAGAATGTGCGAACAAAGGAAATTGCATGGAATTTCTTCTTGCAAAATGCCATGTTTGATCCCGTGTTGATACAACATCAGTAACGCCTACAGTTTCCAACGGCACATAGGCATGCATTCAGAACCATTTAATAAACGCAGTAGCTGATGTTTTGAGAGATGAAGTTAAGAATACGGATTTTGTGGCTATTGCCCTTGATGAAACACCAGATGTAACCAATAAATTATACTTATTAACTGTATTCCGTTGCTATTCAGTTTCACAGAAAACAGCAGTGGAAAGATTTCTTCGGTTTCGCGATGTGAGAGCTGACAGAACTGCAACAACTCTTTTTAATCATATCGATGAAATAATAGGTCAATATAACTGTGGGGATAAGCTAATTGCCCGAACCTATGACAGAGCTGCTGTCATGAGTAGCCACCTCAATGAACTCCAAAATAAATTTCTGGAAAAGTATCCTCTGTTTACGCACTGCTATGCTTATGTAATGAAACTGGTACTTCAGCAATCATCAGAATGTGACAAGGACTTCAAAGTATTTTTTCCTGGTCTTAAATCAGTGCCTACGTTTTTTCGTTATTCTTCTAAGAGGTTACATGAGCTTTCAACATTCATGTCCAGAAAACTAACATCGTAGTCCAATACCAGATAGAATTTGATGGAATTTATGTCCAGACTTGTAAAAGAATCTATGCGAACAGAGATTCATTGATAATGTTCTTTGAATATGTTCATGAAAGTGGAAATCTCGACCAGCTAGTCAATGTACCAGCGAGTAGCAGCTTGTGACCGCCAGAATAGACGGAAGTTGTTGGTTACTTACAGGCCACTGTCTAACTGAATATTATCGTTGTTGTTTTGCGTCATAGTTAGTGAATTATCAGTTAATTACAACTGTAAATATTTCAAAATTAGCTATTTTGGTTCATAAAAAAACCCAAGTGGAAAAATTATAATTTTGAAAACGGATACACATTCCTGCATAAATCTTGCGTTAAAATAATTAAAAAAAATCAGCTAGGAACATTAAAGCCTCAAGGAAAATTTTCCTTCACACAGAAAAAATTCCGGTCTGTAACTGTTAAGTATGGTTCGTTTGCTTTTCTATTCAAGCGTTCCAGGTTCAGCTTCTTCAGCATCTCCGCATATTACATATGTGTCCGATTATTTCAACAATGGTGTCAAGAAGCTCGACGTTGAGCGTTGGAAGCCTTTCGAAACACACACGCACACACACACACACACACACACACACACACACACAGCACACACACACACATCCACACATAGAAAGATAGAGAGAAGTATTCGAGGATGATAAGCTTATCGCAAATAAGCATTCGTTTCTGTTTAACCTATTGCTTAGTTACATTTAACATGTTTTACGCAATTCTGCTGAGAATACGCTATAGCCGTCATAAAACCATATACTCAACAAACAAATAACTGCACTTTTTTCCAGTTCGTTCAAGGAAATATGAATACCTTTTCCCTCTCTCTCTCTCTCTCTCTCTCTCTCTCTCTCTCTCTCTCTCTGTTTGACGCCCTATTTCTCCTTTTATTTTTGGTGTCGAAGGACCTGAAGATCCTTTCTTTTTCAAATATTACACCCCCTTGCAGTGTGAATGACGTATGTTTTATACTCTTTAGTAGCGATTTTTCAAATAATCTGCTCTACTTTACCAAAGTCTTTTGTATGGATGACACTTTAGGCCATATGTCTGCCGGAAAAGCTCTCACAGATAACTGTAATCTTAGCAGTTGTATTTCATTCTATCCACGTGAAATACGCTACGCAAAAGCATGCCTTCGGACCCAGCAGCTCAAAGGAATAGGGCGTTTTTTTCCCGTCTTTCTCCTTCAGAGCTAGAGTTACAGCGAAAATCCGTGCGAGTGGAGAATAAGGGGGATGTCGTGCTTTGAGCCTAACGTATACGGGAGATTTTCCGCCCAACACCAAAGCCAGCGGTCGACCGTTTGTAAATCTCTGCCAGCTGCGAGCTGTGTTTTGGGTGACGCCCATACAGCCCCGGCGTGGCCTTTTTCCCGGCGAGCACAAAAAAAAAGATAGTAACAGGAATCCCTCGGAAATCCGTCATATGAGCCATTGGTCTCTGTGCTGTTTAGCTATCGCAAACACACTGACAGGTTACCAAAGATGACGAATATGACCATGTTTTTGTCATGTATTTAAATTACGCACATCCTGGAATCCCTCTGCCGTTGCCCATATCCGCCTCCTCCCCCTATATCTGCCCATCACCTTCCCCTCGATATATGTACATCACTTATCCCGTACTCTCTATCTATCTCCTTCTCCCTCATCTCCCTGTCCGTATCCTCCTTCCCTTTCTATACATCCATTTCCTCCCCCCTTCTCTGTCCATCTCCTCCCCCACCCCCTCTCTCTGATCTTATTTATTGTTGTTATAAACGGAATCCTGATTTGGAATAGAAGTTAAAATGAATGGGTAAATCGGTTAGACTCATTAGTAGACCGGATATGGAAGAAAAATTTCCAGCTGCTGCATCTGTGAGGATAGTAGCTTTAATGGCAGCATTTCGCATGGTTCTGATATAGTTAGAACTATAAAGTTGGCTTTACTATTTTCCATTAAAAATAACTGCGGAAAGGAAAATAAAACCTCACATTTTTCACAGCACAGCCTTGCATGTTCTTTCTCGCGGGCAGATTAACAGAAAGTGTTTATTGTGCAATATTTCCGGAGCATAAGCGACTGTAGTACTGTCACCGTTGGAGGGTGGTACTGGACTACAAGTCCCACCGCCACATTCCCAAAGTGTATTGCATGTCACTGCCCTGTGGGTAAATTTACTGCCTCACCAACACAGTTAGACCGCAAAAGACCGATGATGCTGTATAGTAACATATCACAAAAAAAAACATAAGCGGCTGTTGGATAGTATCTGAATTGTCACGTTCTGATCTGTGTTGTCGAAGCTTATGCCCCAGTTGAACACGACTGTATCAGACGTTCCAGAATCATAATGGATCGCTCTTGAGAAATCGTTATTCGATTTGCTCCGAAACGTGGCCCAGGCTCTTGATCAGTCCCGTTTACTCGACGATCGTGCAGTTGGCTTCCGTTACTCGTACACCGACCTATAGTCTCACGCCTCACTGGTGGCATTTTTCCCAAAGAAATAAATCACGAAACGAAATCAATTGAATACTTGCAACATCGAAAACTTCCAAGAACTCACATCAATTCGGTCTTTGCAACACACCAAAAACATGATTACCACCGATAACACACTGAAATACCACTTTCAATTTATTCTTTTTCGCATAATATCAATGTTCAATGCGGAATTTGTTGTTGTTACGAAAGCATGTGACAGCAGAACTGTCGGACCGACCGTCACATTTCTTTCACTGCGGTTTTCATACAAAAATACCATCCATATTTCCGGCTTTTTCGGTGGATTTTCCAAAATATTTCTTTCATACTAACCTCGGCAATTACGAGCACAACAAAACCCATCTACCAAATCGGTCGAGCCGTTCTCTACATCTACATCTACATTTATACTCCGCAAGCCACACAACGGTGTGTGGCGGAGAGCACTTTACGTGCCACTGTCATTACCTCCCTTTTCTGTTCCAGTCGCGTATGGTTCGCGGGAAGAACGACTGTCTGAAAGCCTCCGTGCACGCTCGAATTTCTTTAATTTTATATTCGTGATCTCCACGGGAGGTATAAGTAGGGGGAAGCAGTATATTCGATACCTCATCCAGAAACGCACCCTCTCGAAACCTGGCGAGCAAGCTACACCGCGATGCAGAGCGCCTCTCTTGCAGAGTCTGCCACTTGAGTTTGCTGAACATCTCCGTAACGCTATCACGGTTACCAAATAACCCTGTGACGAAACGCGCCGCTCTTCTTTGGATCTTCTCTATCTCCTACATCGACCCGATCTGGTACGGATCCCACACAGATGAGCAATACTCAAGTATAGGTCGAACGTGTGTCCTGTAAGCGACCTCCTTTGTTGATGGACTACATTTTCCAAGGACTCTCCCAATGATTCTCAACCTGGTACCCGCCTTACCAACAATTAATTTTATATGATCATTCCACTTCAAATCGTTCCGCACGCATACTCCCAGATATTTTACAGAAGTAACTGCTACCAGTGTGTGTTCCGCTATCATATAATCATACAATAAAGGATCCTTCTTTCTATGTATTCGCAATACATTACATTTGTCTATGTTAAGGGTCAGTTACCACTCCATGCACCAAGTGCCTATCCGCTGCAGATCTTCCTGCATTTCGCTACAATTTTCTAATGCTGCAACTTCTCTGTATACTACAGCATCATCCGCGAAAAGCCGCATGGAACTTCCGACACTATCTACTAGGTCATTTATATATATATTCTGAAAAGCAATGGTCCCATAACACTCCCCTGTGGCACGCCAGAGGTTACTTTAACGTCTGTAGACGTCTCTCCATTGATAACAACATGCTGTGATCTGTTTGCTAAGAACTCTTCAATCCAGCCACACAGCTGGTCTGATATTCCGTAGGCTCTTACTTTGTTTATCAGGCGACAGTGCGGAACTGTATCGAACGCCTTCCGGAAGTCAAGGAAAATAGCATCTACCTGGGAGCCTGTATCTAATATTTTCTGGGTCTCATGAACAAATAAAGCGAGTTGGGTCTCACACGATCACTGTTTCAGGAATCCATGTTGATTCCTACAGAGTACAATCTGGGTTTCCAAAAACGACATGATACTCGAGCAAAAAACATATTCTAAAATTCTACAACAGATCGACGTCAGAGATATAGGTCTATAGTTTTGCGCATCTGCTCGACGACCCTTCTTGAAGACTGGGACTACCTGCGCTCTTTTCCAATCATTTGGGACCTCGATGATCTTCTTTCGTACATGCGGCAACTGATTTTTATTTATACAGATATATGCACTTTTATAATGCCTTAATATGCATTACTTTTATCTACATATTTAATTTACTCAAGAAATGTTCTACACTCACTGCACAAGGGAGCAGTATACGCTGTTATGGTTTTCAAATTCGCAATGACAGTAATTATTTTAGTTTCATGCAGTTTGGAGTAATTGGCGTAACGTGAAAAGGACAGTTATTTCACTGTGGTTTCATTTCAAGATTTATTGTCAGTGTTTAATGGGCAGAACTTAGGACCCCCTTGTTTTATGACTGTTCCTCGCGGTGCACACAATGGGCATTTATGTAAAATTTCTGGTTGGTAATCTCTCTTGACGGTTATTATGGATTTATACCTGCCTGAATAGCCAGTTCTTCATATATGGCATTGGCTCTAATATTTTCCAAGTCGCTAAGTGGGAGCTTAAGTTTTTTTCATTTTTCGCTAATTGAAATGGGAACTAGTAAGTCGAACAATAACAGGGTGGAACAAAATCATTATGTTAATGAGTCCTTGCTCAGTGAAAGTATGTTATATCCGATACACATCTTACTTAGAGTCGTTTTGAAACACTTGTGTCTCCAGGTCTGTTTTTCTTTTTTCTTTTTTTCACTTTGAAACATACAAATGAGTTTCTTCAAAGATCCAGCGAAACGTCCATTACGCTTAAATCACTGTCCTATAGCCTTTTTCTTGCTGGTTGTTACGAGCAAATCTACAAGAGAGAGGTGAAAATATCTCATTTTGGCACAGATATGGCGTTACATTTTGTTGATTTTTTATGTTGATATATGAGCAATGGTAACAACATTCATATATCATTTGAAGTACGGAATAGTTATACTGAAACAGCTTGTTAAAATAGTCATGTTTTATGTACTTAAAAGAATCATCTGGAATACCGAATATTAATGAACGTCTATTTTTAATAGTTTATTCTGAGCGTAAGTTGGTCCACGGTGGTCGCTTATATCAAGTTGAAAGCCGCTCTATTAGGTTTTTCCCTTTAACCCTCAGTGCACAGTTAATATGACCCGGACATTAATACACCGAGAACAGCCCTCTTCTTGTAGGAAAATTTTGGTGTATGAATGAGAAGCATAGCGTGCAAAGGAATACATGAAAGGGCCTCTTACACGTGTTTAACTAATGGAAAACAAAAAGTCTCAATAATTCTAACACGACCTCGCGCCGTGTCATTGGCATGTAAACTGCTCGTTGTATTACCCAACACCAGATGGTAGGAAGCATGGACTTCAAAGAACAAAACTGTCGGTGTACTCAGGGCAGTAGAAGGTGACTCGAAGTTCTCTGCAGCTCCAGCCTAGCTTAGAATGGCGGAAAGTTATACGCAGGGAAGAAAGATACTTTGTCGAGCTGAAGCAGTTCCTCACTACATTAATTCTGCAGAAGACACATTGCTTTTCAGTGAGCTATGTGCACATCAACAACAAACGTGCACAAAGGAAACTAAGTACATATGAACTAAGAACTGTTACATGACAAAATTATTATGGAAACATGAGGGTGACATTAAGTCCGAACAGCCAGAGTTACTCAATCACGCAGAAGTGTCGCCAGCCGCCAGCCGCCAGCCGCCAGCCGGGAAGCGTAAACACTTGAACCCCGTTACTGGGTCAGGAAGCAAGCCACCTCGACATTCTTAAGAGAGACTTCGAGCAAGTCAGAAGAAAACAGAACAGGGCAGACCGAAAGGCCGTTATTACTACCACAGCATTACGTAAGAGACACAAGATATGACACAACAACGTCTAGCAAGAGTTTTACAAAGCAGTAAAGATCCTGTAACAGATACATTAAGGAAATGTAGTGGAACCGCAGACCGCTAATGAATCGGGGAGCGCATGAATTCGCAGAGCAGAGCCTCACTATATAAATACATTTGGCAGTCGGTCAGTTTGATCAATGGCGTTCAAGGCCATTCAAACTCGATTCTCTGGTTATACATTCAAGCTCATAAATTAAGGATAATTCTGATACATGGTGAAACAACGCTCTGGTGCGCGGTTTACAGGTTTAAATCACCTCGGGGTATGACCATGCGGTGCATTTGACCTGCGGTCGTCGCACGGTGGCGCTGGCAGCAGTCCACATACACAGAGGTGTGTTGGTGCATGTCAGAGCACTGTGCAGCGAGTAAGTGTGCAGTCGTTTTCATACGTGCTAATGGTGCTGTGCGTTGAAAATTACTCAAAGAACTGGTATTGATGACATTGTGAGGGGTAGAATACTAGGGCGACTAGAGGCTGCTCAAACACGGTAGGTCGTAGCATGGGCCCTTCGTGTGCCACAAAGTGTGATCTCAAGATATGGCAATGATTCCAGCAGACAGGAAACGTGTCCAAGTGCTACAGTACAGGACGTCCACAGTGTACAACACCACAAGAAGACCGATATCTCACCATCAGTGTCCGCAGACGGCCACGGAGTACTGCACGTAGCCTTGCTCGGGACCTTACCGCAGCCACTGGAACAGTTGTCTCCCGACAAACAGACTACAGACGACTGAACAGGCATGGTTTATTCGCCGGGAGACCTGCAAGATGCATTCCTCTAGCCCCTGGTCACAGGAGGGGCCATAAAGCATGGTGTCAAGAACACAGTACATGGTCATTGGAGCAGTGGTCCCAGGTTGTGTTCACGGACGAGTCCAGATATAGTCTGAACAGTGATTCTGCCGGGTTTTCATCTGGCGTGAACCAGGAACCAGATACTACCCCTTAATGTCCTTGAAAGGAACCGGGACTTGTTTGGAGGTTATGGTTTGGTGGTGTGCGGTGGGATTATGATTGGTGCACGTACACCCCTTCATGTCTTTGACAGTGGAACTGTAACAGGTGAGGTGTATCGGGACGTCATTTTGCGCCAGTATGACCGCCTTTTCTGATGGATGATAACGCACGACCCCACCGAGCTGCCATCGTAGAGGAGTACCTTGAAACAGGAGATATCAGGCGAATGGAGTGGCCTGTCTGTTCTCCAGACCTAAACTCCGTCGAGCACATCTGGAATGCTCTCGGTCGACGTATCGCTGCACATCTTCAAACCCCTACGGCACTTCAGGAGCTCCAGCAGGCACTGGTTAAAGAATGGGAGGCTATACCCCAACAGCTGCTCGAACACCTGATCCAGAGTATGCTAACCCGTTGTGCAGCCTGTGTACGTGTGCGTGGTGATCATATCCTATACTGATGTCGCGGTACACGCGCAGGAAACTGTGGCATTTTGTAGCACATGTGTTTCGGGAAGGTTTTCTCAACTTCACACCCATGAGCTCATGGTGCAACAAGCGTACATAGAGCATAGTCACATAGGAAGCTCCAAACAGAATTTCACGAAATTCAAAATTATTGAGGACAGTTCACTATAAAACGGCAACCATGGCCCTTGTCACCATACCAATCCCAATAGTAGGGAATAGCAATTGATACTCATGAGCTCACTCGAGAACTTCAACACCATTTGGTTTTAGCCGTAAGCTTAGTCTAAGAGAACACTCAAGCTTTTTTTTCCTTTTTTGGGGGGATCTTGGAAAGAATCCAACTTCCTGGTAAAAAAACAGTTAAAAATAATTTCTGACCAATTCATGTAGGACGCTTTGTGGACAGAAACACACTAATTGTGGACAAATTAACGATTATAAGCACTCATGCCCCCCATGAATCATGGACCTTGCCGTTGGTGGGGAGGCTTGCGTGCCTCAGCAATACAGATAGCCGTACCGTATGTGCAACCACAACGGAGGGTTATCTGTTAAGGTCAGACTAACGTGTGGTTCCTGAAGAGGGACAGCAGCCTTTACAGTAGTTGCAGGGGTAACCCTCTTGGGTAAAATACTCCTGAGGTAAAATAGTCCCCCATTCGGATCTCCGGGCGGGGACTACTCAAGAGGACGTCCTTATCAGGAAAAAAAAAAAAAAAAACATGGCGTTCTACGGATCGGAGTGTGGAATGTCAGATCCCTTAATCGGGCAGGTAGGTTAGAAAATTTAATAAAGGGAATGGATAGGTTAAAGTTAGATATAGTGGGAATTAGCGAACTTCGGTGGCAGGGGGAACATAAGGGTAATGAATAAAAAATAGGAGGGCGGGTAAGCTTCTACAAACAGCATTGTGAACGCATTATTGTGGCCAAGATAAACACGAAGCCCACGCCTACTACAGTAGTACAAGTTTATGCCAACTATCTCTGCAAATGACGAAGAAATTGGTGAAATGTGTGATGAGATAAAAGAAATTATTCAGATAGTGAAGAGAGACGAAAATTAAATAGTTACTGGTGATCGGAATTCTATAGTAGGAAAAAGGAGAGAATGAAACGTAGTAGGTGGATATGGATTGGGGGTAAGAAATGAAAGAGAAAGCCGCCTGGTAGAATTTTGTACAGAGCATAACTTAATCATAGCTAACATTTGGTTCAAGAATCATGAATTAAGGTTGTATACATGGAAGAAGCCTGGAGATACTAGAAGGTATCAGATAGATTATTTAATGGTAAGACAGAGATTTAGGAACCAGGTTTTAAATTGTAAGACATTTACAGGGGCCGATGTGGCCTTAGACCACAATCTATTGGTTATGACCTGTAGATCAAAACTGAGGAAACTTCAAAAAGGTGAGAATTTAAGGAGATGGGACCTGGATAAACTGACTAAACCAGAGGTTGTACAAAGTGTCAGCGAGAGCGTAAGGGAACAATTGACAGGAATGGGGGAAAGAAATACAGTAGAAGAAGAATGGGTAGCTTTGTGGGATGACGTAGTGAAGGCACCAGAGGATCGAGTACGTAAAAAGACGACGGCTAGTAGAAATCCTTGGGTAACAGAAGACATACTGAATTTAATTGATGAAAGGAGAAAATATAAAAATACAGTAAATGAAGCAGGCAAAAGGGAATACAAACGTCTCAAAAATGAGATCGACAGGAAGTGCAAAATGACTAAGCAGGGATGGCTAGAGGACAAATGTAAGGATGTAGACGCTTATCTCACTAGGGGTAAAATAGATACTGCCTACAGGAAAATTAAAGAGACCTTTGGAGAAAAGAGAACCACTTGTATGAATATCAAGAGCTCAAATGGAAACCCAGTTCTAAGCAAAGAAGGGAAAGCAGAAAGGTGGAAGGAGTACATAGAGGGACTATACAAGGGCGATGTACTTGAGGACAATATTATGGAAATGGAAGAGGATGTAGATGGAGATGAAATGGGAGATATGAGTCTGTTTGAAGAGTTTGACAGAGCGCTGAAAGATCTGAGTCGAAACAAGGACCCGGGAGTAGACAACATTCCATTAGAACTACTGACGGCCTTGGGAGAGACAGAACTCTACCATCTGCTGAGCAAGATGTGTGAGACAGGCGAAATACCCTCAGACTTCAAGAAGAATATAATAAATCCAACCCAAAGAAAGCAGCTTTTGACAGATGCGATAATTACCGAAATACCAGTTTAGTAAGTTACGGCTGCAAAATACTAACGCGAATTCTTTACAGATGAATGGAAAAACCGGCAGAAGTCGTCCTCGGGGAAGATCAGTTTGGATTCCGTAGAAATATTGAAACACTTGAGGCAATACTGACCCTACGTCTTATCTTAGATTAAGGAAAGGCAAACCTACGTGTTTCTAGCATTTGTAGATTTAGAGAAAGCTTTCGACAATATTGGCTGGAATACATTCTTTCAAATTCTGATGGTGGCAGGGGTAAAATACAGGGAGCGAAAGGCTATTTACAATTTGTACAGAAAACAGATGGCAGTTATAAGAGTCGAGGGACATGAAAGGGAAGCAGTGGTTGGGAAGGGGGTGAGACAGGGTGGTAGTCTATCCTCAATGTTACTCAATGTGTAAAGGAAACAAAAGAAAATTTCGAAGTAGGTATTAAAATCCATGGAGAAGAAATCAAAACTCTGAGGTTCCCCGATGACATTGTAATTCTGTCAGAGACAGGAAAGGACTTGAGAAGAGCAGTTGAACGGAATGGACAGTGTCTTGAAATCAAGATATAAGATGAACATCCACAAAAGCAAAACGAGGATAATGGAATGTAGTCGAATAAAGTCGGGTGATGCTGAGGGAATTAGATTAGGAAATGAGACACTTAAAGTAGTAAAGGAGTTTTGATATTTGGGGAGCAAAATAACTGAGGATGGTCGAAGCAGAGAGGATATAAAATGTAGACTGGCAATGGCAAAGAAAACGTTTCTGAAGAAGAAAAATTTGTTAACATCGAGTATAGATTTAAGTGTCAGGAAGTCGTTTCTGGAAGTATTTGTATGGAGTGTACCCATGTATGGAAGTGAAACATGGACGATAAATAGTTTGGACAAGAAGAGAATAGAAGCTTTCGAAATATGGTGCTACAGAAGAATGCTGAAGATTAGATGGGTAGAGGAGGTATTGAATAGAATTGGGGAGAAGAGGAGTTTGTGGCACAACTTGACCAGAAGAAGGGATCGGTTGGTAGGACATGTTCTGAGCATCAAGGGATCACCAATTTAGTATTGGAGGGCAGCGTGGAGGGTAAAAATAGAAGAGGGAGACCACACTAAGCAGATTCAGAGGGATGTAGGTTTCAGAAGGTACTGGGAGATGAAGAAGCTTGCACAGGATAGAGTAGCATGGAGAGCTGCATCAAACCAGTCTCAGGACTGAAGATTGATTCAAATGGCTCTGAGCACTATGGGACTTAACATCCCTGCTCATCAGTCCCCTAGAACTTAGAACTACTTAAACCTAACTAACCTAAGGACATCACACACATCCATGCCCGAGGCAGGATTCGAACCTGCGGCCGTAACGGTCACGCGGTTCCAGGCTGAAGCGCCTAGAACCGCACGGTCACACAGGCCGACCAGGACTGAAGACCACAGCAACAATACCAACCACTCATGTAAAACACGAAAGTGTACTGTATTAAAATCAGTGCAGGGCAGGTCAGAAAGTAGATCCACTACAAGGCACCAGAAATACAAATTGTAAAGCAGAGTCTAAAACTGCTCACCTAATGCATAATAACAGGAACCGGCAGCCCGCAAGTGGCAGGGAATAGCAGCAAATGCAAGATGTAGGTGATCTCTTGTGTGCTTTCTTCCCAGGACATACGTTGCCAGATACAAATGGCGGACGCACCTCAAATGCCCGCCGTGTTGCTTGCGTTCAACCCACACCGACAGGCCAAACCACGCTCCTGCCCCAACAGGAACACATCTCCCCAAAGCCACGGGTACACCATTGCCTCGTTGGTATCAATTCCAGCTCACATCGTGGGACTGATGATCTCTCGTTTAGTCCCATAATCCCCTCAGCCAATCATTCAATCAATCCGCCGCACACCACGGTTCCTGTCAGCCCTTGCTGTTCGGAGCTCTCTCCCCCGACTGCCATGCTGGAAGCGCTCTCGTCCCGTCGGCGCCATAGAGCCGCACACCGGCGAAGACGCACGCGCGACCGCTCAGTCGAGAAGTGAAAGCGAGCCACACGGTTCACTCGTGCAGCGACAAACCATATGAAAAGCGTTTCCAACATACGACTTTCAAAGTCTCCTCCAACATTTTCAACAGTAAAGCAATGAGTGACTGAATGCAGAACTCTCAAAGATGTTCCAGGTGCAACACTTTGAAGAACTGCAACCACGGATTAAATCATGAAAAATCTGCACGGTAAAGAATTGGACGTTCAGCGATTAGAATTACAGAAAATGGCTGACACCTTTAGCGTATCAGGGAAAATAAGTGTAGGACATTTTACACGAAGAACAGACGATGAGAAATAATTTCTCAGTTCTGTCTGGAGCATTGGAAAATAATCCAACCGTTTTTGAGCGCAGACTTGTTATCGTAGACGAAATTTGAAGCTGTTTCTTCACGACAGGAATACAAATGAAAGTAATGAGTCTGAACTGGTGACTCTTAACGAAAATAAGGAAGAGAAGATTACATTCGGAGGAGAGGTTACCGATATTGTTTAACAATGTGCTTTTCTTTCCCACGTCGTAGTATTTCTTAACACTACAACCTTCCCTCGACACAGCACCCATACCCCTTATTGAACAAAGCAACTCTTCTCGCGGCTGTTTGGCTTTCTTCAAACCTCACAGGCCGTTAAGGCCTATTGGTACACGAGGCTTTCTTAGACCGTTATGCTTGCTTTAGTCACGAAGGCCACCTGCTAGTTCGTCATATCTGATAAATCACAGTAAATCATCAATTGGACAAGCCCAGCTACAATAAAACATGTGAGCAGAGTTAAGCAAATATCCTCAGATACTCGCATCCGCGACGTCTGTTGCACGGAAAATGTTTGAACACCACATAATGTTCTGGCAGTGCGCTCTGCACTTAATTTGTAAGGAATAGCACGGAAATAATCTTCTAAAGTGAAGCTTACAACTGGATGCCAATAAACAGGGTGTTACAAAAAGGTACGGCCAAACTTTCAGGAAACATTCCTCACACATAAAGAAAGAAAATATGTTATGTGGACATGTGTCCGGAAACGCTTACTTTCCATGTTAGAGCTCATTTTATTACTTCTCTTCAAATAACATTTATCATGGAATGGAAACACACAGCAACAGAACGTACCAGCGTGACTTCAGACACTTTGCTACAGGAAATGTTCAAAATGTCCTCCGTTAGCTTGGATACATGCATCCACCCTCCATCGCATGGAATCCCTGATGCGCTGATGCAGCCCTGGAGAATGGCGTATTGTATCACAGCCGTCCACAATACGAGCACGAAGAGTCCCTACATTTGATACCGGGGTTGCGTAGACAAGAGCTTTCAAATGCCCCCATAAATGAAAGTCAAGAGGGTTGAGATCAGGAGAGCGTGGATGCCATGGAATTGGTCCGCCTCTACCAATCCATCGGTCACCGAATCTGTTGTTGAGAAGCGTACGAACACTTCGACTGAAATGTGCAGGAGCTCCATCGTGCATAAACCACATATTGTGTCGTACTTGTAATGGCACATGTTCTAGCAGCACAGGTAGAGTATCCCGTATGAAATCATGATAAAGTGCTCCATTGAGCGTAGATGAAAGAACATGGGACCCAATCAACACATCACCAACAATGCCTGCCCAAACGTTCACAGAAAATCTGTGTTGATGACGTGATTGCACAATTGTGTGCGGATTCTCGTCAGCCCACACATGTTGATTGTGAAAATTTACAATTTCATCACGTTGGAATGAAGCCTCATCCGTAAAGAGAACATTTGCACTGAAATGAGAATTGACACATTGTTGAATGAACCATTCGCAGAAGTGTGCCCGTCGAGGTCAATCAGCTGCTGATAGTGCCTGCACGCGCTGTACATCGTACGGAAACAACTGGTTCTCCCGTAGCACTCTCCATACAGTGGCGTCGTCAACGTTACCTTGTACAGCAGTAACTTCTCTGACGCTGACATTAGGGTTATCGTCAACTGCACGAAGAATTGCCTCGTCCATTGCAGGTGTCCTCGTCGTTCTAGGTCTTTCCCAGTCGCGAGTCATAGGCTGGGATGTTCCGTGCTCCCTAAGACGCCGATCAATTGCTTCGAACGTCTTCCTGTCGGGACACACTTCGTTCTGGAAATCTGCCTCGAAACAAACGTACCGCGCCACGGCAATTGCCCCGTGCTAATCCATACGTCAAACGGGCATCTGCCAACTCCGCATTTGTGATCATTGCACGGACTGAAAAACCACGTTCGTGATGCTACGTACTGATGTGCTTGATGCTAGTACTGTAGAGCAATGAGTCGCATGTCAACACAAGCACCGAAGTCAACATTACCTTCCCTGAATTGGGCCAGCTGCCGGTGAATCGAGGAAGTAGAGTACATACTGACGAAACTAAAATGAGCTCTAACATTGAAATTAAGCGTTTCCGGACACATGTCCACATAAGATCTTTTCTTTATTTGTGTGTGAGGAATGTTTCCTGAAAGTTTGACCGTACCTTTTTGTAACACCCTGAATAAATCGGTGACGGAATCCATTCTGGCCACTAAACTAGCACTCTGACTGAAGGCGAGTATGCGTTAGCGTTGTCTCGATTCATCTCTGTGAGACTTCCCTTTCCGTCTTGCCCCTTTCTCATACCTCTGGCGAAGGCAGAGACGGCGCTCCTCATTTTTCCTCTGCACTCCACTGCCGAGCTTACGTGAGAAGACGAGAAAAATACGTCAGGCGCGTCCCGCTGTAAAAATAACGACACAAACGCGCGGTGTATTTACCAAGCAGCCTTTGCCGCAACTGTATTAGAGGGATTTGGGATTTTACAGAAGAAATACTACCACCGCCCACAGCCAGACACCTGCGGTCACAGTCTACTGTGTTTTGTTTGAAGTGGCAGCGAAACGCGCCTCAGAAAAATATTTCACTCTGCATAACGAAAGAAGAAACTGTGAGCAAACGAAATAGACAGTTTAGCTACGCCGACATACAAAGAAATGAAAATATCCAGAGTGCAAATCGTACATTTTCACGAATCGCCTATTAACGAGCATTTTAGACACACAGGATGTTTCTGAATCCGTCTTATAAACTCGTAAGATGCGTAGAAATTGCTGAGCAGACAATGGATTGAAAATAAATCCATTCTTGAAAATTCACTAATAGTCTAAAAAAATGTAATTCAGATAAGCAAAGAAACGCTGATAACATATTAGTTTTGAAAGATCGTACAAATTCTATCAGAAACGGACAGGAAATATATTGGAACATTTTCCTTCTGCAACTGAAATTAATGAAAATTTTGAACAAAAGAATATTGAAATATGAATCGCGACAGTGACTGCTCAGATTTGTAAACAGCAGGTCTACAGGTAACATAAATATTACACTTCTCTGCAAAAGTAAAAAGTAAAAAACGGTAAGAAAGGCTCAAAGCACTATGGGACTTAAACATCTGAGGTCATCAGTCCCCTAGACTTAGAACTACTTAAACCTAACTTACCTAAGGACATCACACACATCCATGCTCGAGGCAGGATTCGAAACTGCGACCGTAGCAGCAGAGCGGTTTCGAATTGAAGCCCCTAGAACCGCTCTGCCACAGCGGTAGCGAAATGCTTTTAAATAAGAATAGCATGTCTATTATGTTCTTTTAGCTAATGACTGTGATGTGTTTTTCCACGTCGTCATATATATCCCCACTAAATTAAAAACTTGTATGGCACTCGAGGAAAGGGAAAATTTTCATTGTGTTTTACGGTTTATACATAAATTTTATGTCGCCGGCTTCTACTCAGTTTTACTACAGTTCTGTACAGCCCTGTTCAGTATGTTCCTTTACCACTCGTAATGCACTTTCAACGTTTTTCATGTAACTTTCTCTGTAATGTGTTGTTTTTTAACGTAAATTACTCATTCAAATTGTGAACGGACGGATTAGTGGCCCCGCGTTCTTCTTTCCGTCAACAGATGGCAGTATGTTTGTCACTCTGGTTGACCAGTTTGCTTCCCCCTTCGCGAACGCAACTCCTTGCTCTGCGCTCGCTGGTAATACATTGCAGCATGTACTCGTCCACCGCTGTAGTCAGGGTCACAGCACGAAGTGTAAGTGTTCTGGTGTTCATTGCATATTTCTTTACCCAAGCAGTCGCCCATAGTAATGTCTGGTGGTTCCTAAAATGTTATGTGGAACTTTATTTGCTTGTTTATGTGTATTACTATGTGTAAAAACTGCTATTATCTCCGGTCTCTTGCTATTTTCAGAATAACAACTGATGGTTGGGCGTATAAGAACCCAAAACCGATCGTGTTCTAAATAAAATAACCTTACAACTATAGCGGTACTTTCAACCTCTACTAAAATGCTGGGTTGTGGATGTTCTTCCGACAGAATTTTTTGTAGATATTTTATGTGGAAAGGTGTTGTTAAGTGTGGACAAACTGCAGGGACTGTGAAAGTGGTGTAGTTATTGGCGTAAAGTGTACATCTATTAGAAAGTTAGCCGATAACGTGAAGCGCAATCGAGCATCGGTAGCGTTTTTTTATTTCATCCCATATTACGCTAAATTCCTGTCCCTCTGTTAGCACATTCTCCACGAACGATGGCGGGTGCCACACACTTTCTAGGTAGAAAAAAATACTAAAAAGGTAGACAGAGCAAGAATAATCTGCAGCGTCATGCGCGTTTGGGGGCGCAAGTAGATGCGTGTTTGTGGATGCGGAGATTTAGGGCGCTCTATACACTGAGAGGAATGTGATTAAAAAGAATAAATCGTGAAAGCGCATAAAAAATCAGATGAAGTCGCAGTCGCTTCATCCTCTCACCCAGCTGTAAAAACTGAAAAAATGTTAATTATGCTAACTAATTATTTTTATGTGGATAAAACAAGGATAAGCTTAGATAAAAAATATCCAGGGAAGTGCGGTTGGCCGATCGCTCACAAAAAAAAGCATGGCTGAGCCAGCCTCCCTGATAACACAGTAAAAACGGGATCAGATCGAACATTTCACATAATATTTTTATTTGAAACACACTAGTCCCGCTGTCTGCAAAAATAAAGAGCACATCTCCAGCTAGAGGCTATTTTATCCTCTTGCCCGAATAAAAAAATCATAAATGATGGTTAGCTCTCAAGTGTCTATATACAATATCGGCGGTATTTATTTTACCAGACGTGTTTCGCCTGAGAGAATTAAAGTGTCATGCATTTTCATTTCTGCGCAGAATTTTCAAATTACATACACTGCCCTACATAAGTTTGGAAACACCATGCTGCGTATTACAACGGAGCAAGATGGGAGTGATCGGTGTGAGTTGTTGGTTAGAATACGGAATAGCAAGCTCAAATAACGGTTAATAATGGCACGTGCAGTATTGTACACTTAATTATTGTACACATACATACATATTGTAACATACTAGTATTGCTCCGTTTTATGTAAACCGACGTTAGCTGTCCAAGCAGTTCTACTAATCACGCCAGGTGGCGCGAGTAGACCGCATGACTATGTAGAGGTACGATGTTTACATTTCTGTTCACTTGTAGTTGCATTTGCATTAAGGTATAAAACGCCGCTAAAGTAATTGAAAATGTCCCCATAATACCAGATTCCTTATGAACCACGGGCAATGATAATCACTTTGCACCAAGAAGGCAATAGTGTCCGACAAATAGCAAAGAAAGTGATAATTTCCATCAGCGGAGTTGTCAAAACCATACACAGGCATCGAGAAACAGGCACCTATGGACGTCGTCCTCGCTCAGGAGCAGCCAGGAAAATATCAGAACGCCAGGAAAAGTATTTGGAGTGACCGACAAAAGTAACAGATTAAAAACTGTCCGTGAATTGACTACTGAACGCAACGTGGGATACACGGTGAGTGAGTCAACAGTGAGACAACGCCTGGCAGACAACAAACTCCGAGGTTATGTAGCAACAAGGAAACCACTGTTGCCCCCTGTTAACAAGAAGAAAAGGCTTCAGTGGGCTACGACACACCAATATTGGACAGCGGGGGATTTGGAAACAATCTTATTCGCTGATGAATCAAAGTTCGAAATATTTGGAAGTAAACTCCGTCAATTTGTACGCCGTTTACCCCATGAACGCTTGAATCCTCATTTTGTAATTCCAACTGTAAAGCATGGAGGGGGTTCTGTAGTGGTATGGGGATCCTTTGTAGAGAGTAAAGTGAAAATAGATGGAAAACTGAACCAAAAGGATTACCATGCCATTCTCCAGCGACATGCTAAAAGACATCTGGTTTGCATCTGACTGGGAAAGGGTTTGTCTTGCAGCAAGACAACGACCCGAAACATACGTCTCGCTTGTGTCAGAACTATGTAAAGTCTCTAGTGGTACGTAAAATACTGAAAACGTGGAATGGCTTCCCCAATCCCCTGAGTGTAACCCAATGGACCTGCTAGGAGATGAACTGGACAGGAGGAACCGAAAACGGGAAATCATGAGTGGGTCACAATTGTGGGAGGTCCTGCAGCAAGAATGGAGATTAATTCGAACTGAAACTTTGGCGAAACTGACGCAGCGCATGCCGAGTGTGTGCAAGGCAGTGACGAAAGCAAAGGGTGGCTATTTCGAGGACTCGAAAATTTAATTCTTGCATCTTCCTATGTATTATTTGATCTTAATAAACATTTGGAAAACAACAAAATGCATTTTTATACTGTATTTTCTTCCCATTGTCTATAATTACTAGGTGTTTCCAAACTTATAGTTGGTAGTGCATTCCGCTATTGTATATGTTAATTACAAACAGTTCTGACCTAAGCATCCTTTGCGTAATATGTGTTTTATTATTTATTGTTTGTGTTGATACTGCTCTAAATGAGCTCGTGCTGTACTGCACGTGAAACTGTTTTTCTGCCTGCTGCACTAATGCTTGTGTGTGTGTGTGTGTGTGTGTGTGTGTGTGTGTGTGTGTGTGTGTGTGTGTGTGTGTGTGTATGTGTTTGTAGTCTAGGTTACTGCTTTATCTTAGTATGTTCTTGTGAGCCCATGGTATCTGTTCCTGAACATTCCTTTTGACGAGATTGCTACACTCCTGGAAAAGGAAAAAAGAACACTTTGACACCGGTGTGTCAGACCCACCATACTTGCTCCGGACACTGTGAGAGGGCTGTACAAGCAATGATCCCACGTACGGCACAGCGGACACACCAGGAACCGCGGTGTTGGCCGTCGAATGGCGCTAGCTGCGCAGCATTTGTGCACCGCCGCCGTCAGTGTTAGCCAGTTTGCCGTGGCATACGGAGCTCCATCGCAGTCTTTAACACTGGTAGCATGCGGCGACAGCATGGACGTGAACCGTATGTGCAATTGACGGACTTTGAGCGAGGGCGTATAGTGGGCATGCGGGAGGCCGGGTGGACGTACCGCCGAATTGCTCAACACGTGGGGCGTGAGGTCTCCACAGTACATCGATGTTGTCGCCAGTGGTCGGCGGAAGGTGCACGTGCCCGTCGACCTGGGACCGGACCGCAGCGACGCACGGATGCACGCCAAGACCGTAGGAACCTACGCAGTGCCGTAGGGGACCGCACCGCCACTTCCCAGCAAATTAGGGACACTGTTGCTCCTGGGGTTTCGGCGAGGACCATTCGCAACCGTCTCCATGAAGCTGGGCTACGGTCCCGCACACCGTTAGGCCGTCTTCCGCTCACGCCCCAACATCGTGCAGCCCGCCTCCAGTGGTGTCGCGACAGGCGTGAATGGAGGGACGAATGGAGACGTGTCGTCTTCAGCGATGAGAGTCGCTTCTGCCTTGGTGCCATTGATGGTCGTATTCGTGTTTGGCGCCGTGCAGGTGAGCACCACAATCAGGACTGCATACAACCGAGGCACACAGGGCCAACACCCGGCATCATGGTGTGGGGAGCGATCTCCTACACTGGCCATACACCTCTGGTGATCGTCGAGGGGACACTGAATAGTGCACGGTACATCCAAACCGTCATCGAACCCATCGTTCTACCATTCCTAGACCGGCAAGGGAACTTGCTGTTCCAACAGGATAATGCACGTCCGCATGTATCCCGTGCCACCCAACGTGCTCTAGAAGGTGTAAGTCAACTACCCTGGCCAGCAAGATCTCCGGATCTGTCCCCCATTGAGCATGTTTGGGACTGGATGAAGCGTGGTCTCACGCGGTCTGCACGTCCAGCACGAATGCTGGTCCAACTGAGGCGCCAGGTGGAAATGGCATGGCAAGCCGTTCCACAGGACTACACCCAGCATCTCTACGATCGTCTGCATGGGAGAATAGCAGCCTGCATTGCTGCGAAAGGTGGATATACACTGTACTAGTGCCGACATTGTGCATGCTCTGTTGCCTGTGTCTATGTGCCTGTGGTTCTGTCATTGTGATCATGTGATGTATCTGACCCCAGGAATGTGTCAATAAAGTTTCCCTTCCTGGGACAATGAATTCACGGTGTTCTTATTTCAATTTCCAGGAGTGTATTTAGCTATTTCTGCGTTTGGTGATTCGTCACCATCGATACACACACATTACCTCTACCACACACTTGTTCTTCCAGTTAGCCTCATATCATAGATTGGGAAGCCCACAGACAACTTTAAGGGCAAACGTCGTGCGATCCAGCTACGGGGTTCGACGTCGTCCTTAATGAAACCAGATGCTAACAATCGCCAACACCTCAAATGGCATCTCCAGCATTTACCACCAAATTAAAAATCAATAAAATCGTAAAATTACTTTGTAATCTATAACAGCGCATGAGGTAGCGCATTATTATGAATCGTATGATGGAATTTCGTAGTGGTGAGGTTTATTTACTTTAGTCCCACAATGTGTAGAAAAATTGCTATTTAGACAAAGTCGTAGTTCTTTTTATAATGATCCTAATGTCGTAAATAAGTCACAAGATGACGGATCTTCTTCGTTGAGCGTTCGTATTTTCTACTAATGATGTTCTTTTATTTACGAAGAAATATTTTTGTCAACAACGCTGTGTTGCACACTAATACTATCTGTGATTTGTTTATGTGTTAGTTGTAACACGAACAAAGCAATTTTAATAAATTAAGTTTTATGTTAATATAGTAAAAAGTAGATGCCAGGTTACTATGATGGAACCGTGGAATATAGAGGCTGTATCAAGTTAAGTTCCAGAGGGCAGATTCGCCAGTGAAAATGTAGATGATCTTCCTGCTTCAACAAATGGGATAACATCACCTGCTGCGAGGGGAACTGCTCTGAGTCTGTTGCCACGACATCATGTCCTATTTTACAAACGCTATGATAGGTGGTTTGACGAATGAACAACAAAGCACGTCGAAATGGATAGATAGTTTGGCTAATGATTGTGATTTGTTGACTACAGAGTTTAATATTATGAATGATAAACAAGAGACTTTGGCTAGTCAAGTTTCACACGTCACTGAACAGGTTAAAAATCAAAGCGAGTTGTTGAAAACCGAAGCTGCCAATCATGTAACAGAGTTGTTACGAGGAGATCTTGAAAGTATTACAAACAAAATTTCAGGATTACAAAACTCCATTACGGGTATCACTGAATCGAAATAAAGGTCAACTAAGGAGTTTCATACTCTACAATTGGAACAAAATACTTTACAACCAACACATCAGCAAGTAATAAGACAAGTAGCTTACTACTAAAAACTTAAAGATGGTAGATGAGTGTTTGTAAGAGAAAGACGATTAGATCACAGAAAGGTTAGAGTCAGAGTTTTAAAAAGGAAACCATTACTGAAGTTTATTCAGTACAGATAAGAAATAGGGCAAATACAGAAGTCACTAACAACTGATTTGCCTCAGTGGCAAGACAGTGTATAGTCTCAGCTTAAAACTTAGATAGGTAATATAGAAAAGGAAAGGGATGTTCTTAAGGAAAAAGTAAGAAATGGGGCAGCCAGAGTAGTTAGGAATAGTCTGTAATAGTCCAGGGTTTCCTAAAAATATGTATGCCAGCGAAGTGAATAGTAGCAACAGATCACTAGAAAACTGTAACCAGCAGTATGGGGGCAGATCCCACTATTTCTTCTGTTTTACACAAACAATTCAAGGAGTTTACTCCGGAAAAGAAAAGTGTACACCTTGTCATTTTTATTAAATCTTTCAAAGCTGTGTTACCCAAAACGTGGTCTGGCCAATAAAAAATGCATTTTATCACAGGTTTTCTCCGAGGTAAGGCTGGCCTTAGGGTAAGTGAAACTTCAGAATCTGTCAAATGCCTTTAGAGAATGCCTTTTCAGTGAAATATTGATCCAAACGTATACAAGAGACATTTCATGAGGATGTTTTCGGTCCTGAACCTTACAGTCTGAGAAAATATTTTGAGAGGTATTTAAAAAAAACTCATTTCTGGGACTAATCCCTACCACACAGAGAGTTATTACGCGTTCTTAAAGAGAAACTACTGATCTCTGTCAGAGAAAAACTGGTATAAGGAGTGAGTCGAATTTGGAATACTTTCTATCTATTCTATATTCAATTGACTTGACAACTGTTTACATAAGAGTTAATGGTAATAACAAGGCAAACAACGCTGCCACGCCAGCAGTACAATAACATTCATGAGCAATTAGTTGATGTTCATGCTAGTTTTGTTGCTTCGCTGCCGACACTTCAGATGTCTGGTGTACCATCAAATAGTAATAGCGCAAACTATGAAAGAACGAGGTGAAACAATGACAGATATCACCCCAGTTATCAAAATACTGAAACATTCTCATGGAATAGTCATAATGGTAATAATCAGTGGTATTCCAGTCTACAGAATCACCCAGAGTTTAATGCAAAACGTAATAACTCTGGTAATCAGCGGCACTCTAATCAAAGAAATCAGTAGTACTTCAATGTGAGTAATACTTACCAGCAATATAACTCTGAGCCCAATTATAATGTTGAACCACAGAGGAGAAATTTAAATCCTGCAGCCATTATTACTAAGGTATGACCTGTGACTGTGAGTCTGAGAAACTAAACTTGGACTTATTAGGCCCACCAATAAAGGCCACGGAATGGGGCAAGGGTAAATCCGACAAGTAGCCTTTGAGATATAATAACCGTATTTACATCTGGGATGAATTGGCTAATAGTCACCATAAATGTTCAGAGAGATCAAAATCGGTTGTCAAGCTGGTATTCACGGTACTGTGGGAACTATTCCACCGATTATTTTGTTTGATACTGGAACCATGGTTAATGCAGTGTCTCTAATGTTGTTTAATGAAATCAGTAGCATTAAAATGTTACCTACTTCTCCTGTACAGAGTTTCAGAGTGTTTAGTGCTGTAGGTGGTAAGTCAAAAACGGTCAAAGTACAAACACAGATAGACGTAAAGGTAGGGAATGTGGGATGGATTGTATTTTCTTGTGGTAGAAGGATTAAGAGATAGATACATTTTTGGCTTTTAGTTTCTTTGAGAGAAAAATGCTTAAAATTGGTTTTCAATCAGGAATGTGTCACCTACAAATCGATGGGAAAGACTGTGTTGTGGATTTGGGTAGTTAGTTGGTTAGCTATCTTGGCAAGTTTTGTTGAAGTAGATGGATAAACTTTATCCAAACCAAAGAGTTGCTGATTAATAACCTTCTGGACATATTGCATCAACATATAAGAATAGTGATGCTATTTCTAACAGAATATTGCAATCTACTGGAATTCCTCAGCAGCAACAAGAATAACTGTTACAGTTAAATTACATTCATGTATTTAACAAAAAAACTGTTGTGATCAATATCTGTCACTACCATATCGAAGTTAAATCACATGAAACTTAGAGTAATAATATGTACTTTATTCCTTGGTCGAAGTGGGAAGTGGTTAACGAAGAGATTAGACTATGTTAGAGTGGCATATGATTGAACTTACAGTCCCCCTGCTAAAGTCCACTACCAACAGTAGCTGAACCAAACAGGAATGTACCCCTACTGTTGGATGCTAGAGCAATCAATCAACTTATTGTACCTGTTCGAATATGTCCAGAAAATCTGGGAGAACATATTCCAAACATTCCATGTAACTAAGTTCCTGTCCAGGACTTCTTATTGGCAGGTAACACTTTCAAAGGAATGCAGAAAATACACAAACTTTGTATTTATTGACAGATCTTATCAATAGTGTGTTTTACCTTTCTTCCTGAACGCCAGTTGTGGTGTTTTCATCACTGCTCTTGATACTGTTGTTGGACACGACTTATCAGATAAAATCACACTTTATGCTGATGATACTCTGATCGCCTTCCCCACCTGGTAGGAACACCTGGAACTGTTGGAATGCACACTGCGGAAATTTCTGTCTGTCTGTCTTACCGCCAAACTACCAAAATGTAAATTTGTTGGTGATGAAATTAAATTTCGAGGGTCACATCATTTCTCTTAAGGGAATTACCCTGCCTTCTGACAAAATGAATGCTATAGAAAACTTTTCAGTTCCCTAAATTGAATAATAATTAAAAACTTCCATAGGATTATGATCATTCCTCGGTGTTTTGTCCCACATCAACACTTAAACAGTGCTGCATTGTCGAGCATGATAAAGAAAATTGTGCAGTGGTCTCAGACAGAACAATGTTAAGAAGATTTTGAAGCTATAAAATATGGTTTGACACATTCTGAAATATTATACCATCCCAGTGTGACCAAAAAATTTTGTATTGCCTCTGACATCTCGGTTTCAGAACTGCAGGCATGTCGTTTACCAACTGGTCGAAAGTGAGATTGGGATAATCAATTTTGCCAGTCAGACTTTACCAAAATTTGAAAGTGAGTATTTGGGTACCAAATTGGAAACCCTGGCCATGATCTGGGCTCTTAAAAAGTTTAATTATTATCTGTTTGCCAAGCATGTGAAGATCTACTGTGATCACCAAGTTTTAAATTTCTTGTTGTCCTCTAAACCGCTGCATAATCGTCTGGCATGCTAGACTATGTTCTAGTAATCACATAATTTTTAAATTATACATGCAAATGGAAAAGACAATGTCACAACCAATGCTTTATTATGACTTTCGCAAGGTTTTCCAGAATCTGAGGACCTTGTGGAACAAACCTCTGAATTTAAGATCACACTAATGAAGGACACTAACTACAGACAATTTTTTATCTATGTAAAAATATGAAACAATTGCAAGACAGTGATCTCAAGTGAAAAAAGGCAAAGATACTCCTCACCCAAAGAAACAATAATAAAGTATGGCAACACTATAAACTTCATGGAGACAGGTTGCTTTACATAAAATATGTGGTGTGTTTGTATATCTGCTACATGTCAGAATGCCCTGATATGGTGTACACATTCAATATGGGGACTCAATGGTGCAAAAAAATGTTGTAAGAAATTTAACCTGTACTGTTACACTCAATCATACACATAAAACCTTTAAATAGAGGACACAAGAGGGACCTTTGCCCTCTGCTTGCTGAGGATTCCAGTACTTGTTCGTAGTAGGCATGTGTCAGATCTTTTCTAAGTATGTTAAATCACAAGCAGTAAAGTCCATCGCTGCTGCCACAATAATTAAATGCATGGTTAATGATCACGTACCTATGGTGGGTAAGCCTACCACAATATTTTGAACAATGCATCAAATTTTACTTGTAGGAAATGGAAAGAATTTTCGCAGTATCAACAATTCCAACAAATACTGGTCTTGGAATCCCTAATCCAATCCCAAAGAAATAATTTTTCAAGATTTCAAGAGGTTTATGAAAACGTATGCAGCTAGCAAAGAAAACAAATACGTGTAATTCTTGGGAGCATTTGAGTAAATAGAAAATATTGTTACCCTGTGTTCTACACCATACACTGCATCTGACCTAATAGGCAAGTGAAAGGAAGGGAATGAATGATTGGATACACTTCCACATTTTGCATAATGGAGACCACCTGGGAAGAGAAGATAAGACAAGTCATTGCTACAGAGAACGCATATTTAAGAAAAGGATACTATGACAAAAAGGTTGGAGGAACACAAAATTACTCCTTTAGTGATACATGTTACTTAAAAATCATTATACATCATCATAACTGATAAAGAAAAACAAGAAGTGTCAGTTAATACATACTGGTCCCTTCTAAGTAGTAAGAATTCCTCACAAAGGAAGATATCTTGTAGCATACCCATCAATTACGAAAATCAAAGGATTATATTCATATTGGAATTTAAAAAAATATTTTCGTTAGTGTATATGATAATGAAGGTGAAGGAGGACACAAGGCTCAGTAACAATAATGCTTTGAGTCATTACTGATGATTACTTGTATAAATTGGTACCACTGATGTAAGGTGTCAGGCAAATCCAACACCTTACATGAAAACCCTGACATGATAAGCAAATACAGTAGTATGTCACATAGCTCCTAATGTCACACTGACTATCTTATGGTAATGAGTGAAGTACGGCAAAATAAAAGCACATAAAATGTCCCTGCTTAAATGGATTATATGATTTTCTGTTATATATCTGAGGTTTAATAGATCAGTCTTTTTTGTGGATGTTGTTAATTCTAGGTAACTATGCTATGTTAGTAACTAGCTGCTGTGCATAAATAGAAATGCACTAGTTATGGTAAGTGAAGGGATGGGTTGCAACTGCTACAGTATCAGGCCAAATTACTTTAGGGGAACAGAGTCAGTTTGATCGGCCGAAATAAGTAGTTAACTGCAGTCTTGTTATCATTATAGTAACAAAGAAGGCATCAATAATCGACCTTAGTAAGGCATGCTATTTTAATGATGGGTATGTGAATATGTCTATGAGCTTTTGTAACATATGCAGTGTAATTCATCCTAAGTCGAGCAGCAGTGAGCAAGTATGAAAATGATAAAGTTAAACGAATTTGCTCAATAGTATGCCATCAGAAGGATACATGACAGAAGTGATGGCGTGATGTATTAGATTTATATCCCGACATCAGAAGAATACATCACAGTAGTGATGGCACGATTATTACATTTATATCCATATATCAGGAAATATTAATTATCTCATGGAGTATTATGAGAATTTGAGTCAGAAAAATGAAATCACTTACTGATTGATATGTGTATCAGGCTGCAGATGCTGATAAATGTAAGATTGCTCAATAAACAGATTGACCATGAAAAATCTTACTTTATTTTCACCTTAAGTACTAGTAGCAAAACATAATAGGATTTCATATTTAAACATACAGTTTCTATTCGAAACACAATGCTGAAACAGCAATACCTAATCGACGATCGGTCTGATTTTGAACAATGTACATTACACTTCCTGACACAGTGTCTTTAAACCAGAAAAAAATCGGAAAACATATGGAGGATGTATAGGTGACTACAATAACGGTAGACACCTTTGACAAATATGTCAAGTTATTATTCAGAACAACATAAAGCACATGACATGTCAGTTACTCACACCTATTTGCGCTTTGTGAATCCAGACAAAAGAGTGTGATAAACACAGAGGAAATTCTTCCCTCAAAAAACTTTTACTGTTTAACAACAGGCAGATACTTTTATATGTCAACACGTTTATTTGGACTTATTCACTTACATAGTTTGCTTTTTTTTTAATTGAAGCGTCTATTCTCATTTTGTCTTAAGTTCGGATGGGTGTAAATTTTATTATAACAGTATGAAGAAATAAAAAAGAATGTCACATTATTTTATTTCTTAAACTTGATTGCCAGCCTAAATCCTGGAAATTATGACTATTCATGACTTCACTTCCAGGGTTAAGCCAAGAGTGACTATTTAAACAGGGCTCGTTCTGTTGAACTGATATTACCCCTTCTTTTCATCATGCACCTGTTTTATAAATTGATGAGTTGTCGCTTAGGAGCATATGTTTGAGCACTTAAATGCTGCACAAATCTGTGATACTACACCAAGCAACTAATAGTGCAAATGGGCAATGAACAAAGACAGTGATTTACACAAACTGGCATTAAGGTATCTGTACATTGTTCGTTACAGTGCAAGTAACATCTCACTTACACGAATATATTTTCTCTAATTTCAGTATAAATATGTATATTTAGTACATAAGTGTATGAGGAATATGTGTACTACCAGCAAACCATACTGATGAATGTGAAAACTTTCAACCAGAAATAAGGTAAGTTTGTTATATGAAGTGGGTTAAAAATATATGTACATAGCAATAATACTGGAACAGTGGAAAAATGTTCATCTGCAACATATACGGAAGGAATAATAGCAGTAAAATAAAGTCTGTTTTTAGTATCTATGAGCTAGCAATTGTAGGTTGTCAAGGAAGCTGAAGTAGTTAAAAAGCAAAATGATCTTCACTATAAAGAATTAACAGCCAAAAAATAAATGTAAATGTAGTAATTTGTAAATAGTCTCTGTAAATATGTAGCATAAGAGGATTTTTAACTAATAGACAATGAACACCGTTATGAACGTATTTCAAGCTATAAATTGATAAAATCATACATATATGGGCTATGACAGCTTTCCTCTAGACTTGAAGAGTCATTGACTTAGATCGAATAGGATATGACATATTTGTGACATCGGCAGTTATTTTAGGAACACACCAAAGAATGTTATTGTTGTCAAAAGCTATTTTCGCGGCTGTAAAGGTTATTGCATTTGTGAGGCTAACAAAAAATGTCGTACATAAGCAAAAGAATTGTGTCATATACATATATCACAAAAATTAAATGCTATAGAGTGGCTGTACAGATTCTAATTTTGGATATAAATATTAATTTTTTTGCAAAATATTTTAAAGTATTTAAAAATTATTTAAAATACAATACAGAGAACTCTTATCCGTGGGGAATAGTAATGAAACAAGTCTTGCCAAACCAAAATTTAATATCAATTTAAGATGTTTCAATGTAAAGAGAAAACTCCGCCAAGTCTGAACTCAGACTGCGAATAAAAATTATGAATGCTCTGTTGAATGGCAACGGTTAACTAAGATTTGTTCTTTGGTGCAAGGAACAGTGATGAATGAAACTCAATAAAATGTTCATTTAACTTTGGTGAATCGTGAACTATGATGTACAAAGTTAATCCAAGTGCAGATTCTGCAACGGACGAACTCTTCAAATACAGGTGGTGCACTTCTCACAACGGTAATGAAGGACACTTCAGAACTGTGCACACTACGTACAACTGTGACAACCCTGTGCAGCTAGGCTGGCGCCATACACTGTCAACAATGCGGGTTAGCAACGCCAGGCAGTTGCCACATTCAAAATGCGAAAGAGTGTAAGCACAGTGGTAAAGAACGAGATAAAAACTACAAATAAATAAAAAAGAGCTACCATGCAATACCGCCTGTAAATAGTGCTTGTGATAATGAATTTAACGTGTTTGGAGACAGACTAACAATGTAATTAAGATAATTAACTAGCTGCATAACTGTACCATGAAAGTAAAAGACAATAAACTATTAATAAATATAATAATAACAACCAATACGTAATGGGATTCTGAATGCCAAGACACAGATAAAATACAATAAAAGTAGACATGTAAAACAAATATTTTAATAATTTAAACTAAGGAAGCGGTGGTTTTGTTGTTTTTTCCACAGTAGAATAAGTCATGATTTGCAGAAAACTGATACTGCCAAATGAATTTCTCATGTATTCAACTACGGGGAACAGCAGCTAAACATGAAGCAGAACTGACTGTCACTCTGTCGTCTGAACTGATCCATGACTACGACATGCAACATCCGAGCACGTGATCACTAACCAGACAACTACCGGCATGACGTCACAGCGGTGCTTCAACACATGAAGTCAGTACTCAACGATTTTGGTGTGGCGTCACGTGTGCTGCACTGCTGTTGAAATTGCTCGTTAATATTGTATAAAATTATAGTCTTCAGTTACTTATTTCAAAGACTATTTGTGTTAATATTCGCTGTAAAAATAACTTATTAGTGGATTTTCATTAATCTCAGTC
Source organism: Schistocerca gregaria (assembly GCF_023897955.1). Taxonomy (NCBI): domain Eukaryota; kingdom Metazoa; phylum Arthropoda; class Insecta; order Orthoptera; family Acrididae; genus Schistocerca; species Schistocerca gregaria. Next base: position 237,326,186 of record NC_064926.1, read on the forward strand.
TTTATTTCTGTATTATTGACCCGAGTGGTCTATTATTCGTGAGTGTGCTTACGTCGTTCGTCTAAGCCTCACGCCTCAGTAGTGTGTTTACATTTTTCCGTGTGCACTGCAGCTGTAGCGGTTATAAAGTTAAATACTGACAAACTTACTTGTGCACAGTTATACAGTTGTTAAATTTAATAGTTTTCAGCCGTGTTTCGTGCCGTTTATAGCAAAATAACGATTTAATATACTTTTGGAATGTTTGCTCGGTGTGTTTCTTAGAGTTTTCTGTGCGTTGATGTCATTTAGTAAATTTCATGCTTCAGTTTTCAGCTGACGTTTCTTATTGTTTCTAGTGAAATATTTCAGTAAAATTTTCATTCAGTGTTTTAAGTTAGTTTAGTGTTCCAGTGGCCGCTGGAATTTTTTTGGTTTTAGCTGATAATTTTGTGAAGTTTTGTTTGTATTGGTATTATCTGTGGTGTAGTAGTATTAATACAAGTAGTTGCTTTCTTAGTAGGCAGAGAATTTCGAGACCACTATTGTTAGTTCTATAAATAGTTCTACTGGTGTAACTGAACTTTGGTAACGTAGATGTCTAGTTTTTCTCAGTAACTGTAAAATTTTACCATGAGTGAGAAGTGTGAGCTCTATCATAGGTTTGTGAGTAATGAGTTACAGTGTGGGATTTGTTCAAAGTATTTTCATTGGGGGTAATGCAGTGGGGAAGCCAGTGGTCATTTGACTGAGATCCTCTCCTAGGAATGCAGAATCTGTAGTATAAATAAGTTGATAGAGGAGCAGGAGCGTAAGATCTGTGCCCTTCAGGTGCAGTTACAACGCGCCAAGGAGGAAGTAGACAGGTTGAGAAGGGTGAAGGGTGATGGGGACTGGGAATTGGCAGTTGGCAAAGAGGCACCTACGAAGAGGAGGTATTCAGATAGTTTTACTTTGTGTATATGCAATAGATTTGACTAACTGTCAGAGTAGAGTGCAGAGGAGCCTCGTGTAGCTGTAGATGTATAGAACATACAGCAGTCCTCAGCAATTAGGAGTCCTAGGTTAGTTCCAAAGTCTAGCAGAAAGAAGAAAGTTCTGCTGCTAGGTAGTTCTCACGGTAGAAGTGTGGGCCAGCAGTTGCAGGAAGTGTTGGAGAGTGAGTACCAGGTCACCAGCACAGTGAAGCCTTGTGCAGTGTTGGTTCAAGTGACTGACAGCATAGGGGAGTTATGTAGGAATTTTACAAAGGAGGATCAGGTAGTGATAGTGGGTGGAGCAGGGAACAGTCTTGATAGGGATGGGGAATATGATATAGGTGGAGACCAGGTAAAAATACACTCCTGGAAATTGAAATAAGAACACCATGAATTCATTATCCCAGGAAGGGGAAACTTTATTGACACATTCCTGGGGTCAGATACATCACATGATCACACTGACAGAACCACAGGCACATAGACACAGGCAACAGAGCATGCACAATGTCAGCACTAGTACAGTGTATATCCACCTTTCGCATCAATGCAGGCTGCTATTCTCCCATGCAGACGATCGTAGAGATGCTGGATGTAGTCCTGTGGAACGGCTTGCCATGCCATTTCCACCTGGCGCCTCAGTTGGACCAGCGTTCGTGATGGACGTGCAGACCGCGTGAGACGACGCTTCATCCAGTCCCAAACATGCTCAATGGAGGACAGATCCGGAGATCTTACTGGCCAGGGTAATTGACTTACACCTTCTAGAGCACGTTGGGTGGCACGGGATACATGCGGACGTGCATTGTCCTGTTGGAACAGCAAGTTCCCTTGCCGGTCTAGGAATGGTAGAACGATGGGTTCGATGACGGTTTGGATGTACCGTGCACTATTCAGTGTCCCCTCGACGATCACCAGAGGTGTACAGCCAGTGTAGGAGATCGCTCCCCACACCATGATGCCGGGTGTTCGCCCTGTGTGCCTCGGTCGTATGCAGTCCTGATTGTGGCGCTCACCTGCACGGCGCCAAACACGCATACGACCATCATTGGCACCAAGGCAGAAGCGACTCTCATCGCTGAAGACGACACGTCTCCATTCGTCCCTCCATTCACGCCTGTCGCGACACCACTGGAGGCGGGCTGCACGATGTTGGGGCGTGAGCGGAAGACGGCCTAACGGTGTGCGGGACCGTAGCCCAGCTTCATGGAGACGGTTGCGAATGGTCCTCGCCGATACCCCAGGAGTAACAGTGTCCCTAATTTGCTGGGAAGTGGCGGTGCGGTCCCCTACGGCACTGCATAGAATCCTACGGTCTTGGCGTGCATCCGTGCGTCGCTGCGGTCCAGTCCCAGGTCGACGGGCACGTGCACCTTCCGCCGACCACTGGCGACAACATCGATGTACTGTGAAGACCTCACGCCCCACGTGTTGAGCAATTCGGCAGTACGTCCACCTGGCCTCCCGCATGCCCACTATATGCCCTCGCTCAAAGTTCGTCAACTGCACATACGGTTCACGTCCACGCTCTCGCGGCATGCTACCAGTGTTAAAGACTGCGATGGAGCTCCGTATGCCACGGCAAACTGGCTGACACTGACGGCGGCGGTGCACAAATGCTGCGCAGCTAGCGCCATTCGACGGCCAACACCGCGGTTCCTGGTGTGTCCGGTGTGTCGTGCGTGTGATCATTGCTTGTACAGCCCTCTCGCAGTGTCCGGAGCAAGTATGGTGGGTCTGACACACCGGTGTCAATGTGTTCTTTTTTCCATTTCCAGGAGTGTAGGTACTCAAACAGGAGCACTAATGTGCATTCCGCGTAACTGTTTAGCGTCATGATCGGATTCATCTTAAGGTGGCTGTTAGGCGCATTAACATGGGGCTGGGGAGGGCGCTGATGGCAGAGGGCATGGATCACAAATCAGTGGTGCCAGTTTAGTCTATCAGTAGATCGGGTTTCACTAGGCATGGCCTGCACCTCGATAGGTATGGGTAGGGGAGGTTTGCTAAGCTTATAGGTGACAGTGTAGTGGGTGGTGGTGGAGGTGGGGTCACTCATGGAAAAATTCCTGTAGTAGTTGTGTTAGAGCTGCAACTTTTTTAGACTGAAATCAGCTGATAGGTGTACCTGCTTAAAGGAAGTCCCTCTAACTATTGGCTCACCTTCCAACGATGTAATGTTTCCAAGTAGAGAAGGAATCAGCATATTTCATCAAAATATAACAGGTATTAGATATAAAGTTAGCGAACTGCTTATAAATGTTGACTCTGAAATTATTGGTATACCAGAGCATCGCTTAAATAATTTGATAATTCAAAGGCTTCCTTTACCAGCATACAGATTAGCTGGCTGTTTCTCAAGGAGTTCCTTGTGTGGTGGGGTAGTGGCTTTGTACACAAAAAACAGAATTCCATTTGAGTGCATTGATGTATCACGACACTGCACTGAACAGATATTTGAATGTTGTACAGGGCAACTGAATTTAGTGACACTTAACTTCTATTATTGTTAATAGGTCCACTAACTCTGACTTCAGAGCATTTTTGCTCAACATAGAGAGGGTTCTTGATTCACTTTGTAGAAAGTACAAGAAATTAGTTGTACATGGTAACTTCAATATTAATTTTGTATATTATGGTGCAAGAAAAAGGATGTTGGTAGGTTTCCTAAATTCATATGATCTGATGCAGATTGCGTTTTTTTCCAAATATGGTGCAAGGGGACAGTAGCACAGCCATAGACAATATTTTTATTCATTCTTCGTTACTAGATGGACATTCTGTTAGTAAAAGCGTGAATGGCCTTTCAGACCATGAAGCAGAAATTTTAACACTATAAGGCTTTTGTGCTAAAACCAATGTCATATTTAATTACAAACTATGTAGGAAAGTTAGTGCAACAGTAACAGAGAGTTTTTTCAATGTTGTCAAAGAACAAGAGTGGCAGGGTGTTTATAGTGCCAATAACATAGATGATAAGTATAATGCTTTCCTTAACACATTTTTCATGCTCTTTGAGAGTTGCTTTCCATTAGAACATTCTAAATGGGGTACTAGCAGTAATAAGCAGCCCAGGCGGCTGACTAGTGGAATAAGGATATCTTGTAGAACAAAGTGGGAATTATATCGAAATGTTAGAAGTAACCACAATCAACCTACAGTAGCCCATTACAAACAGTATTGTAAGGTGCTTAAAAATGGTATTAGGAAGGCAAAGAGTATGTGGCGTGCAAATAGAATAGCTAATTCACAAGATAAAATTAAAACCATATGGTCAGTTGTGAAGGAAGTGGCTGGTCAGCAGCACAATGTCGACGATATGAAGCCAGTTGGTACCAAAACTTTTTCTGTTACTGATAAGTAACATATATGTACAGTATTTAACAATCATTTTATGAGAATTGCTGGTGAATGAAACAAAAGTTTGGTTCTACAGGAAATCATATAACTTTCTTGGCAAATGGCTTTCTGAGATTATGTCTAAAATATTGCTCTGTGATACAGACGAGAGGGAGATTAAGTCAATAATTACATCACAGAAGACTAAGGACTCTCACGGTTATGATGGAGTGTCTAGCAGAATATTAAAGTACTGTGCGGCACATGTTAGCCAAGTATTTAGCCATATTTGCTGGTCTAAGGCGCTGCAGTCATGAACTGTGCGGCTGGTCCCGGCGGAGGTTCGAGTCCTCCCTCGAGCATGGGTGTGTGTGTTTGTCCTTAGGATAATTTAGGTTAACTAGTGTGTAAGCTTAGGGACTGATGACCTTAGCAGTTAAGTCCCATAAGATTTCACGCACATTTTCAGCCATATTTGTAATTTTTTTCTTTAGAAATGGTCAGTTTCCTGAGCGTTTAAAGTACTCAGTACTACAGCTGCTTTATAAAAGGGGGAAAGGGACAATATAGATAATTTTAGACCTATTTCTATGCCATCAGTGTTTGCAAAAGTTATTGAAAAGGCTGTGTATGTAAGGGTAAGTGATCATTTCATATCACACGATTTGCTATCAAATGTACCATATCACACGATTTGCTATCAAATGTACAGTTCGGCTTTAGAAGTCGTTTAACAACTGAAAATGGTAGATTCTCTTTTCTCTGTGAGGTACTGGCTGGGCTAAACAAAATATTTCGAACGCTTAGCATATTTTTTTTATTTAACTAAGGCATTTTATTGTGTTGATCACAAAATATTGCTCCAGAAGTTGGACTATTATGGAATACGGGGAGTTCACCTCTTACTTTACAAACAGGCAGCAAAAGGTCATTATTCACAATGTTGATAACGGCTGTGATGTGGGGTCTGAATGGGGTACTGTCAAAGGAGGGAGAGGGGGGGGGGGGCAGGGATCAAGGTTAGGACCACTCCTCTTCTTTATTTATATACCCTCTAGTATTACGGGTAAATATTTATGTTTACTGATGACATTAGCTTGGTAGTAAACGATGTTGTGCGCAACATAGGCTCTGTTTCAAATAGTGCAGTACGTGACATAAGTTCATGGCTTGTAGAAAGTAAACTAACGCTAAATCACAGCAAGACTCAGTTTTTACAGTTTCTAGCACACAACGTTTATGATTAGTGAAACTGAACAGTTCAAATTCCTAGGTGTTCAGATAGATAGTAAGCTGTCGTGGAAAGCTCACGTTCAAGATCTTGTCCAAAGACTTAATAGTGCAATTTTTAGTATTCGAACGCTATCTCAAGTAAGTGATCGTTTGTCACGAAAATTAGTCTACTTTGCTTATTTTCATTCGCTTAGGTCATATGGTGTTATATTTTGGGATAATTCCTCCCATTGTAAAAGGATATTTTTGACTAAGAAACGGGCGGTTCGGGCAATAAGTGGTGTAAGTTCACGAACCTCTTGTCGACTCCTGTTCACGAGTCTGGGTATTTTGGCGTTGGCCTCTCAATATATACAGGGTGTCCCAGCTATCTTGTCCACCCAAAATATCTCTGGAACAATAACTGCTATTGCAAAACGACTTTCACCGGTATCAATTCAGGGCTCGGGGCCCATCAATGTACATATTTGGAAACATTCTAAAACGAAAGCATATGTGTTTTTTAACTCAAACTTATGTTTTTCTTTTAAATGGACCTCCTATATTCTTTCTTCAGCAATCCATAGCATGACAAAGCACACACACAATGGCGTTGATTGCATCGCAATATTCCCATTACATCCCGAGATATTAAGACGCGAAGTTGACGCTTGAAACACCCGACAAGCGCTGCTAGCGCACGTCCTGAGGCTCAGGCGTGAACCCCATGCTGCCCGTAATCGCGATGTGATTGACATGCGTAATCACACTTCCTTTCTTATCAAGAGGTCCGAATCGAATAATACGGTCTGCTGTCATCCTGCATGAACGTCGTACATTCCAGCAGGTATTTATCCCATAGGCTAGGGGTGACGCGGTTCTGTAACATATCTGTGTACCGCAACGTTAGTCACAAAGTTAACTTCGCTTATTGTTAATCCGTTACTAAAAGGGTAATGCCGTTCAATGTTAAAACTTTACTTTACTGTAGATCTAGCGCAAGTGACAGTTAATCATTCATTCGTAATAGTCAAATTCATGTTGATGGTTTTAGTGAAACGAACAAGTGGACTAAAAGTTTTACCGTTGTTTAGGTAAAAATGTTTTGATTTGGGAAGTTCAGGTATGACATAGAAGATGAATGTAAACATGTTTAACCAATTAGTTTTATTGTCACATAATTATCAATGTTATGTTTATCTAATTCGTTAAATGACAAATTGTTGCAGGCAAATGTTTCTTAACATCACTGGGTAAAATGGCCATTTGTAGAAACTTCCACTGTGATACCAGCACTACATACTAAACATAGCGTTCACATCTCATGCTCAAAGTGATGCCCATTGGTTTGCATACGCAGGGTCATTCTACGGATGAAGGATGCCCTACTTCGTGCTACTGTTTCCTCTTTGGTAGCTGTACAAGCATCAATAATGCGTTGCCTCATGTCCTCTGGTGTTGTTTGTTCATGTTGGTAAACAGCATCCTTCACTGCTCCCCAAAGAAACTAATCCAGCGGTGTAAGGTCCGGAGATCGGGCAGGCCACCTAACTGGGCCACCTTGTCCAATCCACCTACCAGGGAACTTACTGTTCAGAAGTCGTCGTGCTCGTAAGGCGTTATGTGCAGGGCATCCGTCATGCTGATACCACATGACCATTCTCCGGTTCAGAGGTACGGTGTCCAAGAGAACAGGAAGATTGTGTCGTATAAATCTGGAGTATTGTCTGCTATTTTGGATGCCATTTATAAAGAAAGGTCCGATAATGGTATTTCGAATAATCCCACACCAAACATTAACTTTCCACGGACGTTGATGCTCTACCTGACGGAGCCATTTTGGATTGTCTGCGGACCAATAATGCATATTCCTCATATTGACAATTCCTTTGTTGGAGAACGATGCCTCGTCGGTAAAGAGAACATCTGCAAAAACATTTGAATCAGTCAGAAGTTTTTGCTGAGCCCACCGACAAAATGTTACCCTATTGCGGAAGTCATTTCCATGAAGATCCTGGTGTAAATGAATATGGTAAGGATGAAATTTATGTCGTTTAAGAATACGCTGCGCACTTGATTTCGACACAACAACTCCACGTTCAATTTGACGTGTGCTGATTTGAGGATTCACAGCTATGGTAGCGAGCACAGCAACTTCAGCACGTTCATCTGTGCGTGTTCTAGGACGATATCGAGGTCTTGGATTTAAGCTTCCCGTTAACACGTAGACGAGATGTGAGACGACCAAACATCCGACGCGAAGGGGATGTCTTGTCAAGGAATCGTCTTCTGTGCAGTCGTTCTGCCTGAACTGTATTTCGTCCACCGACAGCAGGGTACCGTACAGGTATGTAGAGTAGGGTAGAAAACAGACATATTAACTTAATAATCATAATGTTCGCTAACAGTACTATCAAGAAACAAGCAATCTCATAACGTATTTCCCGTCAACGTACATTCTCCATAGATCAGCAGCATTTCTACCAATCTTCATGTGTGTACATTATACTGTACAGTATAAGTTCCACAACACAACGTTTATTCACAATGTGTACTACCTCCGTGCCGTCACTAGATTACTCTGATGCACGACTACACTGGCAAGCGGTGTACTGCACGCCAAAGCAACAACAAATGGGATGCTCGGAGGGTGGTGGAGTACAGGAGTTTGCATGGCTCGCAAATCATAAACAAGGCGAAGTGGTAACTGTGGCAGTAGTGGGACTACGTTTGACACTTGACCAGGTAGAGCCAGGCCCTGCGCAACAGGCACAATGGGTCATATAACGCATTAGGTAAACCTTATTTTGGGTTTGCAGGATAAATAAGACCAACTGACGAGTGTACACCGATCGGTACTGGTTCATATTGTGTACGTAGATACGTAAAACGTGCAAGAGGGAAACCATTATGTGCTTATGAGAGTTCATGGCAGCAGACCGTATTATTCGTTTCGGACCTCTTGATAAGTATTCGGGTGTGATTACACATGTCAATCACAACGCTATTACGGGCAGCATGGGGTTCACGCCTGAGCCTCAGGACGTGCGCTAGCAGCACATGTCGGGTGTTTCTAGCATCAACTTCGCGTCGCAATATCTCGGGATGTAATGGGAATATTGCGATGCAATAAACTCCATTGTGTATGTGCTCTGTCATGCTATGGATTGCTGAAGAAAAAATATAGGAGGTCCATTTAAAAAAACATAAGTTTGTGTTAAAAAACACATATGCTTTCGATTTAGAATGTTTCCAAATATGTACATTCATGGGCCCCAGCGCTAAATTGATACCGGTGAAAGTCGTTTTTCAATAGCTGTTATTGTTCCAGAGATATTTTGGCTGGACAAGATAGCTGGGACGCCATGTATATGCTCCCAAGCGAACACCCATCATTTTATAAAACAGGTGCACAGCAAAAAGTAAATGTTGCATCAGTTCAACTAAATGAGCCTCGTCTAAATAGTCACTCTTGGCTGAACCCTGAAAGTGAGGTCATGTGTAACCACAACTTCCAGGATCCAGGGGGCAATCAAGTGTAAGAAATAAAATAAAATAATGTGTTTAAAAGTAACTGCCAGTTGTTAAACAGTAGAACTTTTTTGAGAGAAAAAGTTCCTCCCTGTTAATCACTCTCTTTTGTCCAAACTCATAAAGCACATTTAGGTGGGAGTAATTGCCACATCTTCTACTTTATTTTGTTCTGAATAATAACTTGACATATTTATCAAAGGTATCTATCTTTACTATAGTCGCGTATAGATTCCCCTCATATGTTTTTATGTTGTGTTTTCTTGTGTTTTAAAGACAGTGTGTCGGGAAGCATAACATACATTGTTCAAAAGCAATCAGACCGATCGCAGAGCGCATGTTGCTGTTTCAGCATTGTGTTCCGAATAGCAACTGCATCTTGAAAGATGAAATCCTATTCAGTTTTGCTACCACTATTTCAGGTGGAAATTAAAGAAAGGTTTTTCATGGTCAGTCTATTTATTGAACACTGGTACATTTATCAGTACCTGCGGCCTGATATACACACGAGTCAGTAAGCAACTAACAGACAAAGCTTGGGTGCAGAGTCCAACACAACTCAACATTCAATGAATTTTACATGCAAAAGAAAAAGGAAGGTAATAACAGACAGGAAAACTAGAAAGCGCTGATGATCTCAAGTTTGCGGGATTCCTGACTTAATACACGCATCGCGACTTTGTCTAAATTCGCGCCCACTAGGAACACACGTATATCCATCGATGGTCGGAACACAAGTCCACTACCGAAGTATGCCTCTCTCCCCTATTCAAAAAGAGAGGACCCGATATTGTGGTGGTGGAAAACATCGCATGCCTTTGTGGGCAATGAGGCTGCCTGAAATTGTCGCGTGAACTACATGCCATTCTGGCAAATAGCCCAAATGCAGCAGGATGGCTCTTGATTCACCAAAGTTTAGGCAGGTTCTTTATGTCACCAAACATGCAGGAAAGGTAAGATCTCAAAGGGTGGCAGTGTTTGTACAGATAAGCTAGTGGTCTGTTGTTGAAATTTATTTTCCTTTTGGTTTGGCTACAATTATATGAGGCAATTTGTTTGTGCCGTCATGGCATCTGTTAAGAGGAAATTTTGCCTCTTGGGGTATACTGAGGTTGTGGTGCTAAGATTCTGTCTAACATCCCAGTTTTAAATTAACTTTCATGAGGGCTGGAATTAATAAATTAAGAAATATAACGGATAATGCTAGTCGCACCTTCAACCAACACATTCAGTGTAGAGGAAGATAATGGATTGGTTGAAACATGCCCCTGACCATGCTGAATTAGACTGAACCATCGGAATTATATTAATTAAATCAAATAATTTCATTAACTTCATTATTACTCTTTTCTCTTATGGAGGCTATATTTGATTTACAACATCCAGTTAATAAACAGGGGGTAAGGAACTGCCATTATCAACATGTCCTGAGCATGAATTTGAACTACATGGAGTTTAATCATCGTTATTTCTCAAACGGAATAATGTAAAATTTTTGTTATTTGGAATTACTAGTGAATGAACTTCTCTTAATCGTTCTGTTACCCATGAATTAGCTCTTGATCACACTGTCATGAAGGCAAGAGGAAGAAACACTCTCCGAACAACACAACATTTTCATACAATGACACCCAATTTACCCGCATCAAAAGCTGCCGCACGCTAGTGACTAAACTAATTGTGTTAGTGTACGTCATGTGAATGCTCTACATCAAAGATGTCTCGGGTGCATTATTTACGTAATCTCGTGAAGCGAGTGGGAAAGGTTGAATTAATGAGCAAATGCAAGTTCAGCGGGGAGGCATTTATTACTATTAGTCACGAATACAGCCAAGGACACTATGGGCTCACAAGGAACCCCTTGAGAGCGAGGTCCCAAAGCCCAATGATCTTTACGGCATTCGATGCCCCACATATTGCCTTTCATGGAATCACAATATTGGCTGATAATGCCAGCAGAGGACGGGACTGCAGGTATCCAATGTTCAGCACAGCATGAGACTACAGAGCGTATTTGAACTCCTTAATTGACGAGTAACTCACAACTGTGCTACAGCGCTAGGGGTGTTGATGCAAAACAAAGCAATGTCAACGATAAACGAAGCAGACGTTGCATTATATGTACAGCAACAGTTGTCGAAGTTGACATTTCGTCAGAAAGGAGCCCAAGGAGTTTCACAGGGTGAGAAAGAAGCCGCAGATGAAATATTAGTGATCATGCAAGATGAGTCAGTGCATGTGTGATGTCGCATACGCTCAACTGTGCGGAGAATGTACGCGAGGAGTACAAAGATGACGATACGTGCTTAACAAGTGAAAGTGATACTGAAACAGGTGTCAAGCCATGTAGTTATCATCCTTGTCGGACAGGGAGCCACATATCCCCTCCCCAGCGAACTGTAGTAAAGGACAATAATTGTCCAAGGAGCAGTTACCTAACGAAGTTTATGGAAGATCATACGCAGCATACTAAAAAAAAGTTATGAACAGATTTCGAATACGTCCGCAGCAATATAATCGTGTAGTGCATAAGAAAAACTACGGATATTTAAGGGAGGTCAAGGCGCATGTGTAAGAAAAACTTTGGATATTCAAGTGACTACAAGGTAGAATTATTACAAAAACTGGTGTCAAAGGTGCTCGATACAATTTACAGGATTTTCGTGATAGTGATCTACTACGTTATCCACACCAAACTGCGCGCGACATAGATTACAGTGATTTCAAGGGAAGCAGTGGATCGTTGCATAATTTCAGACAGTGCTACAGTACTGGAAAACGTAAGATAACGAAATGTCAAACAAAGCATCAACTTGACGATGCACAGTAAACTGCGAAATCCACAGAAAATTTGTAGATGGGGTAAATAAACTCATGTCTTCGTTCAGTAAGGAATTTATTTTAAACTCCGACCAATCAGTATTTGAATAGGAAATGAATATGAAAGGAGCCTTGGAAATTAGAGGTACCGAGGGACTTGTATTAATACTGCATTGTACACAATTAAATAAACTCCTAATCCGGATCGTAAATTGGGGGAATTTATTCATTGTTCTACGAGAAGTTGGAGTTCCACGACAGACTGTTTCGCATTCGGTTGCACGCCATCACAATCCATCAATTCTCTTCACCCCGTTACACCAATATGGTTTCAGATACCTCGCTGAACGTCGTGCACGGTTTGTAACTACCGAGGAGTTCGCCCTCGCACTTCATAGTGCGAACCTTTCTGATCACTGTGGCGTGCCATTTTCCATTCGGTGTTTACTGTGGAAGTTAATGTTTTGTTTTGAACATTTCTGGAATGTTGACGATCTCCATTTTGTGAAACGTAATTCATACATCCCACACAAGATTGATCTCTGCACGCCCCGGACACACATCTTCTGTCACTCTCCTGTTGCATATGATGAGCCATTAGCGGCTAATATTTTTCCTGTTGTAATCGTTAACACAACAATTTCAAATGAGTATTAGTAAAGAATGAACTTGCGATCTCACACTCCGGCAGTTCCTTCTCAGAACTGCTATCACTCTCGCAAAATCGGCATGAATATTACCTTATATGTGGCTCAAGGCCGTTATAATTCTGATACTAAAATCGAAAGAAGGGGATGTAAATGAAATCTATGGGCACAGGCACCACATGGTTCTTTTCTAGGGGCATGGCTATCTCCCTCTAACAAAAAAAAATCATAAACACAAAATCCACACAAAACCAATATCAAAACGTTCCAAATTACTTTAAACACGCATTAGGGCACTGTGTTGTTATTAGTTGGCTGCCTTGTTCAAGACACTGGTTACTACTTGCATACATGTGAGCAGCGCAATTCATCTACTACGAACTACAAAGAACACTCAAATTAATCGAGTGAAATATCTGCCCCACAATTCACGCAATTTCTAAAAATCCCTGACCATAGTAAACACTCACCAGTCGTGATACTCTGATCGTTACCCGTACTGCTTTCATTTGGAAGCCGCACGGACGCGTGGCGCGTACACAATCTACAAAGGAAGTGCCGCAAGTTCGTTCAAAAAGTAAATAAAAGAATTATATTCCGCTTTATATTACCTTTCCTGAACGTTCACTACCACCGACCGTATTTGCCGCAGTTACCGATACCATAAATGGCGTGAACCAGTGGCCAAGACCGCATTACAAAGGAAACTACTTCAAAATTCACCTCTATTCCACAAAATTATACTAGGAAAGAAATATCTTCACATGCTTTCGTAAATGCCACCATTTAACACTCTGAATCTCGCCCTGTAACGTCATCAACCAGTACAAAGACCTTCGCAGCTTCCAGTCTCTCATTATCTTATGCTGCCAAAATAATAATCATTACAGCGACATCTGACCCTTAACTAACCAAATTAACCCTAAATAACACATCACGAGTTCAATTCACAACGATGTAGCTCAGTTTTATACTTCTTACCACTTACCAACCGGAGCTCAGGTACAGCGCGTCCCTTCAGTTCGATCGTACTATCAATAGTGCCGGAACATGACTGCTTTTCGGAGACAATGAATGGCCCTTCATTTAAACCGCTGGTCTCCCACTGGCTGAAGGCCAACCTATGCTCTTTACTCTCGACCGACTCGATATTTTTACAGCCCCCTGAGACGAACTTTGTTCTTAGCTTTCTCATGACATGCTTTGACAAGCTTACTGCATTCTAACTATCTTTAGGTTAGTCCTTAACCAACCTACATCCCATTATATTCTCAAATCATGACCTCATATACGCTAGGAGAGGCATAGACAGGGCGGTGAAGCGTGACACATAGAAGTATTTACCAAAATAAAACACAGTAATGAGCATTTCCATGTCAACTGTATCAGGTTTATGATTACAAGAAAAGAAACATTCTTTTCATGTTATAGATTATTGTAAATATTACCTAATTTGTAGTATGATATGATTTGCGTAACGTCAATAGTAGTGAAGTGTACTAGTAGTACCGATTCATGCTGCTTATGAGAATACGTAAAGGAGCTTCTTTGGCCCATACGAGGCACACAAGCGAATGAGCTATGCTTTCAGCCTAAATGGATTAGGCGGGAAAAGGACTCTATTATGGCTACTTGAGAAAGACTGACGTTTTTTAAGAAAATAAAAAATAAATATTTTGCTTCAGTTATCTTTAAAGAAGCAGTGTGTAGTTAGGTACAGAAAATTAAGGATCAACAGGGCTTGACACCTCTAGATCAAAAATGATAAAGATAATATTTCGGGATTAAGTGTTACAAAAAATATGAAAGGAATGCGAAAAACGCACGTCTTGCATCAAACTGACCTATGAAAGTAGATTTTCATGGGGATATGGGGATCTAGAACACTTGTGAATTGTTTTATTGCATATTACGGAGTGAACGCCATGGCATTAGCCATAAGGGCTCTTATTTTCATTTTTGTTTTGTTTTTTGTCTTTTCTCTGTTTTGTATCAAACAAAACGCCATTCTACCAAACCTTATATGATGGTTATATCAGCAGATATTAACAAAAAACATATCAAATGACAGATAAAAATACTCGCCCAACTGGTTTCTGAGTTATCATTTAAAGGCAACAACACCTAAGAGAACAAGAGCACATAGTCATTCATTAAATAACTGCTACTAGTTGTCATTGTCAGCTTTGTGTTACGCAAGCGCAAAGACAGTGAGAAGGTACATCTGAAATTCAACTGTACTCTAAGCACTATTATTCAAAAGAGAATGAAAGGGGTGAGTAAGTGACGCACTTACTGCTTGAGTCACTATTGAACCTGTACGAAATTATATAACATGAGCAACAATACCGAGCCTAGGTTAACGTCAATGGATACTAAGACATAGTGAACAAAATACACCAGAAAGCACACGTAAATAGGGAAATCATTCATGGATAAAAATAAAAAAAAGAGAGCATAAGAGTTTACAACAAAAAACACCAAACCAAGCAAAGTATATGGAGGGAAAAGGACGTGGTGAACAATGAACTACGTTCGGTTATAGCAAGGTACATTTTCGTTAGAAAAAGGAAATTAGAGTCGATAGTAATGAATTATTTAACTAGACAACAACAATAAAAAAACAAAATCACAAGAACACAGAAACACATACATTAAGACAATCAAATTGAGGGTGGGTCACACGTATTGCTTACACACACAACATTGGCACTTGAGACTGAAATGAATGACTCATCATTGCAAGTACAGCTCAAAGAACAATGTCGTAGGATTTTCTGCAGAGTTCACCCCGTTAAGCATCACTGACACTCAAGATCGCGCCTCCTCGTTGCTTGTAAAAGGCGCCACTGTCCCAGAATATGATTTTCAGATGTCACCAGTACTCGAAACGTATCAAAGTTTCTCAACCGATAGAAATTAGGTACACCATCTCATTACTGCAAAGCATTCATTTGTACAACAAGGAGGAGGAAGGGTTCACTGTTACGCTCAGCTTCGCCTGTAGAGTGCCTAAGCACATATCAGTGAAGACTAGTTGATGGGTGTTTTAGATGTCGGAGTGTATGCTTGCCTTTGCTCGACATTGTTTCTTGCGGTCTCGCTTTGGTCGAGGACCTGCTGGGTGGCCCTGTAGCTTTCCCTCTCATTTCGGCGTGTGACACAAGGGTCTGAGCGTCGGTTTTGGCGCTGAATTGCTCTTTGTGGTGGGCCAGTGTGCGCCCGATGACTGGAGGCGGGGAGCTCTGAATTGTGAAGGCCACTGCCCGGAGCCGCTCTGACAGCTGTGTGTGCCGCAACCCATTAGGGGCGACAGGTGCAGAGAGCTGACGGCTTTCACCACCCGGCCTGTCTGCTCCAAGAGGCGCCTACAGCCCTTGTGCCACAGCCGCGCCGCGGTCGCAGACCATCTAACTTCTCGCCCCGCCCATAATGGCTCTATCTACATGAATTATGTTGCTAACAGTATTATCGCAGTCAAACCATTAATAAACATACAGTGTTATCACACTGAACTATACAGAAAGAAAACATAAATCTTCCACTGAAGCGCCAAAGGAACCGGTATAGGCATACGTAATCAATTACAGAGATTTGTAAATAGGCAGTATACGGCGCTGCGGTCGGCAACGCCTATATAAGACAACAAGGGTCGGCGCAGTTGTTAGATCGGTTTCTGCTGCTATACTGGCAGGTTCAGAAGATTTAAGTGAGTTTCAGTGTAGTTCTACATTTGACACACAAGAGATGCGACACAGCATCTCCGAGATAGGGTGAAGTGGAGATTTTGCCGTACGACCGTTTCACGAGTGTGCTGTGAATATCAGAGATCTAGTAAAATGTCATCTCCGACGTTGCTGCGGCCAGAAAAAGTCCTGCAAGAACGAGACGAACGACAACTGAAGAGAATGGTTAGAGTGACAGAAGTGCAACCCTTCCGCAAACTGCTGCAGATTTCAATGCTGGGCCATCGACAAATTCGGAATGCAGATATTTTCCTATGATCCTCTGAAACCCCGGTGGATTCCAGTGTGCAGGTGGACCCATTTGCTCTTCTGACAAACCAATTTGACTCCTTGCCACGACTATGCACGGTCGAATACGTCAAATGTTTAGACGACCGACTCAAGACAGATAAGTACACCCACAAATCATTCGTTGTGTGCAAGATGCTAGAAGTAGTACCTCTGATGGTTCAGCTGGTGCCTGGCACAGGCTCTAAGTGGCACACTATCAAAGGACACTAGTCTCACCATTTAGGTAAAGTTTTTTACTAGTGAAGCGTCAGTGCAAGAGTATCTTATTCTCTTTCTCTCAGCTTTCCTCGCCAGCTCGATAGCGTAGCACATTTACATCTTAGACTACTCTCACTTTAGTACAAGGCAATCACGAGCTGGAGAGCAGCATTCTAATCTGGGAGACCGCCCCTTGCTCTGCACAGACAGATTTGTGCAAACCAGCAACTTTAAAAATTAATTGGTAGAAAAGGAAAAAAGATTCAGCTTTGTGGCCTCTTTACCCCATGTCATTGCTAAAAGCATGACATGGATGGAACCACAGCCCTCCATAAAGACCGTAGGATCCTACGTAGTGCCGTAGCGGACCGCACCGCCACTTCCCAGCAAATTACGGACACTGTTGCTCCTGGGGTATCGGCGAGGACCATTCGCAACCGTCTCCATGAAGCTGGGCTACGGTCCCGCACACCATTAGGCCGTCTTCCGTTCACGCCCCAACATCGTGCAGCCCGCCTCCAGTGGTGTCGCGACAGGCGTGAATGGAGGGACGAATGGAGACGTGTCGTCTTCAGCGATGAGAGTCGCTTCTGCTTTGGTGCCAATGATGGTCGTATGCGTGTTTGGCTCCGTGCAGGTGAGCGCCACAATCAGGACTGCATACGACCGAGGCACACAGGGCCAACACCCGGCATCATGGTGTGGGGAGCGATCTCCTACACTGGCCGTACACCTCTGGTGATCGTCGAGGGGACACTGAATAGTGCACGGTACATCCAAACCGTCATCGAACCCATCGTTCTACCATTCCTAGACCGGCAAGGGAACTTGCTGTTCCAACAGGACAATGCACGTCCGCATGTATCCCGTGCCACCCAACGTGCTCTAGAAGGTGTAAGTCAACTACCCTGGCCAGCAAGATCTCCGGATCTGTCCCCCATTGAGCATGTTTGGGACTGGATGAAGCGTCGTCTCACGCGGTGTGCACGTCCAGCACGAACGCTGGTCCAACTGAGGCGCCAGGTGGAAATGGCATGGCAAGCCGTTCCACAGGACTACATCCAGCATCTCTACGATCGTCTCCATGGGAGAATAGCAGCCTGCATTGCTGCAAAAGGTGGATATACACTGTACTAGTGCCGACATTGTGCATGCTCTGTTGCCTGTGTCTATGTGCCTGTGGTTCTGTCACTGTGATCATGTGATGTATCTGACCCCAGGAATGTGTCAATAAAGTTTCCCCTTCCTGGAACAATGAATTCACGGTGTTATTATTTCAATTTCCAGGAGTGTATTTTGTAGCAGAGTCCGGACGACTGGGCGCTACTGACCCGTGCCACAGAAATTCGCAGAAACACAGTCGTCTCACCGGCTTCTTGCCTAACAACCCATCCTCTGCTTTATTGCCAGTCATCAATGCTCTGCCCATTGCAGCAGCGGCTCCTCGGCGCTAGTTAAGGCTAACTAGCACCCAGGAGGCACTGGACGTGGCCGACGACCAACTGGCGCCATCCAACGTGTCTGCACAATGAGACCGAGGAACTGGGCAGTCTGCAGCATCTTCGCCCAAGTTCCACCCTCAGCTTCCATACGCTTTTACTGCAGTCGTTTAAATCAGCACCCTCTTTCTTTGAACGCCGCTATTCCTTCTTCACTAGAGCATACAAGCAAGAGTGTTAACTACTGCCAACCATTTCAGCATATAATGAAGTTAAATTGTATCCAGTATAGCAACGAAGTAATAAAGATCATCTTGCCTAAGAACATTAAGAAGCATAACACTGTATCAGAAGTGAGAGTGCCCTGCAGTCTCTCAAGCTTTACGCTTCTCCTGGGCCCGTCAACTTCGACATTGGACTGTGGATGACTGGAAACATGTTGCCTGGTCGGACTAGTCTCGTTTCAAATTATATCGATCGGATGGACATGTATGGTTACGGAGACAACCCCATGAATCCATTGACCCTGCATGTTAGGAGAGGACTGTTCAAGCTGGTGGAGGCTCTGAAATCGCATGGGGCGTATGCAGTTAGATTGATATGGGACCCCAGATATGTCTAGATACGACACTAACAGGTGACATGCATCCTGTCGGATCAGCTAAATCCATTCATGTCCATTGTGCATTCAAACGGACTGGGGCAATTCCAGCAGGACAATGCAACACTCCACACATCCAGAACTGCTGCAGAGTGCCTCCAGGAACACACTTCTGAGTTTAAACACTTCCCCTGGCCATCAAACTCCGCAGTCATGAAAATTATTGAGCATATATGGAATGCCTTGTAAGGTGCTGTTCAGAAGAGATCTTCACCCTCACTACCTCTTAACGGACCTGTGGACAGCCCTGTAAGATTCATGGTGTCAATTCCCTCCATCACTACTTCAGACATTGTGTATTGTATATTAAACCGGGGACCTAGAAACGATGGAGAGGCTTCGTCCTGCCGCAACCCTCAGTGGTTCACAACCCCACAACAGGCCACAGCAGTCCATCCACCGCCGCCTCACACCGAACCCAAGGCTGTTGTGCTGTTTGGCCCCCATTGGAGCCGCTCCCCCCTTCCCCCTGGGAACGTCTCATAACAGACGAGTGTGGTAGAGTAATTATGATGTACACATACGTGGAGTCAAGCAAATGCTGACATAGTGTAACTGAGGTAGAATAAGGGGAACCAGCCCTCATTCGCCGAGGTAGATGGAAAACCGACTTACAAACCATTCACAGGCTGGCCGGCACACCAGGCTCGACACTAATCCACCGTGTGGATTCGTGATGGGGAACGGCACACCTTCCTGCTCAGGAAGCAGCGCGTTAGACTGCACAGCTAGCCGGGCAGGCCACTTCAGACATTAGTCGAGTCCATGCCAGTTTCTTTGGCTCTTCAGTGTAGATGTCAATTTAGAATAGTTAAACAAAAGCAAACAAACACAAAATTCCACATGATAACTTGGAAGCCGCAGGGGTAGCCGTGAGGCCTCAGGCGCCTTGCCACGGTTCGCGCGGCTCCTCCCGCCGGCGGTTCGAGTCCTCCATCGAGTAAGGGCATGTGTGTTCTTAGCGATAAGTTCATTTCAGTTAAATGAAGTAGTATGTAAGCCTAGGGAACGACGACCTCAGCAGTTTGGTACTATAGGAACTTACCATAAGCTTCCAAATAACTTGGTAAAAAAACTTATAACGGGCTGTGATCGACAGGGTACACAGGAAGGCAGACAGAACAGTTCCTGTAACTAGCGCCATCACCTGGCAACATGCTTATCCACCACCTCCTTCCCACAATAGTTAGCAGACAAATTAATTAATGTGTGTTACCTGTTAATGCTGTAGCAGGTGTACCAGTTATCTACAAGGTGTTTCAAAATGGTTCAAATGACCCTAAGCACTATGGGACTTAACATCTGAGGACATCAGACCCCTAGACTTAGAACTACGTCAACCTAACCAACCTATCACACATATCCATGCCCGAGGCAGGATTCGGACCTGCGACCGTAGCAGCAGCGCAGTTCCGGACTGAAGCGCCTAGAACCGCTCGGTCACAGGGGTCGGCGGTCAGATGAGTGCTGATTTCAGTTGGTAAGAGCGGATGGTAGGTTTCAAGCGAGGCGCAGACCCCACAGAGCCATGGACTCAAGTTGCCAATAAGATAATGCGCAAGGTGGTGGTGGCTCCATAATCGCGTGAGCTGTGTTTACATGGAATGGACAGAGTGCTCTGGTCCAACCGAACCGATCATTGACTGGAAACAGTTATGTTCCGCTACTTGAAGACCATTTGCAACCATTCATAGACTACATGTTTGTAACAATTATGGAATTTTTATGGGTCGCATTGCTCCGTGTCACTGGGTCAAATTGTTCTTAAGCGGTTTTAAGAACATTCTGGACAATTATAGCTTATTATTTGGGCTCCAGATAGCCTGATATGAACCCTGTCGAACCATCATGGGACATAGTCGAGAGGTCAGTTCACGCACAAAATCCTGCACCGGCAACATTTTCGGAGTTATGGACAGCTATGGAAGGCAGCGTGGCTCATTTTTGCAGTGGACTTCCGACGACTTGTTGATCCATGACACATCGAGTTGCTGTGGTACACCGAACAAAAGAAGGACGGACACGATGTTAGGACGTATACCATGGATTTTGACACACCATTGCACACTACTTCCCGTAGTACTCTTGGATGTGTTATAACGTCGGATCTGTTGAGATACACCACTTCCATGGTGCTGTTAGTTGATCTACTGAGCAAAGGACACCTGGGTTTAGGTTTTGGAGTGGCAGTATCTCTGTATCTCTAATGTCTTTTCTGGCCAAAACAGCAAATAGCGGGTAAACTCAATTACTCTTGTACCCATATTTGTTTTCATTTAGTGAAGAGTTGTCCCAGCTGTATTACAAACTGTTCCATTTTTTTAGTTTCCACTATTTTTATATCCATTTCGGATGTACACCATGGCTTTTCTTTTTTAGAGCAATTCAAAATTATCATGTCCAGAGTGTGTAATGGATATACCCAAGGGACAGCTACAAGTACTCTTTGGAAGGGTGGATAGGGGATTAGTACTTCCCTCTTGCACTCTGCTACTTCGGATTTCGTCAGGAAGAATTGTACTCCATGTATGTGCATGTCAATAAGGACAGCTCCGATCAGAGAGACTGTAATACTCTCCTGGTGGCAAACCCTAATTCTTCTCTGGACATCAGCACATATGTTGGTCTATTCTCTGCAATTAGCAGTACTTCGCCACTGCATATCTGTGTCCCTCTTCCTTTCACAGTGTAAGTATGTATAAAAAGCACTGATATTGGGCACATGAAGACATATTGAAACATGAAGTAGCACTCCATTCATTCTGACTTAAATACCGATGTGCGGTAAAGTTGCCATCACTTGGTTCTGAAATTCACCCCTCACTTCCCACTGTATAAAGTGTAGGAGCAGCAAGATTACTCTATTCTTCTTGGCTGCCCATGCTGGTATACCACCTGAGAGAAAGGAATTTCTCATCACTTTCCATCCCTCCTTTCAAAATCTTGTGTGCATAACGAAATATTACTGATTTCTACACAATACAAACTCGTTAAACTAATTATCATAAACAAAAACAAATCCCCAGAACAAAGCGAATTGAACCCCAATGAGTGGAACAAAAACAAATACACACAGTTAACAAAAGGAGACTAAACGAATGGTCTTAAAGCATATTATATGCTACATGAATCCTGAACAGTTTTAACCCCTAGTTTCTTCGCCTTCCTAGTTTTTATTCCGTACCACCTGTGGTGCTGGTATATGTGATAAAGAGTCTAGCGCTCCACTGAAGAGTTTGACTCATGTATGTATTTGTCAAAAACTGTATCTTTACACTCACTGGTGACGTCATTTCTGTTACCTGATATGTACCCTGGTACGTCGTTAAAAACTTTTTCATTCTTCCTTTTGGTGTGTATTAGTCACTTACCAAAACCTACTGACCTACTCGATTTTGTGATTATCTCCTTGTACATTGCCATATATTTTCTTGACTTTCAAATGCTTTCGTATTCTCTCGTTTGACCTTCTGCCAAATTTGTATTTTCTATTTCGTTAACTTTTTCATTGACTCCTTATTAGCATCTAATATACGTTACAGAATCCCGAAAGGAGATGATATTTTTCTACCACACACAACCTCGTATAGTGGAAGTTCTGTAGTACTGTGTATTTCTGATTTTTATGCTGAGATGAGGTATTGCAAATATGTATCCCAATTATCGTACTGACCATTCACAGAATGGCTTATCATCTTTCCTAGTGTATGGCGAATCTGTTCAGTACAACTGTTTGCTTGTGGATGGAAAGGACTCTAGCAAAGTTTTCGGGTACATAGCAAGTGGCACAACAGCTTCAAAAAGTCTGATCTGTTATTATAGTATGAGAAAGCCAAATGTTAGTATGCAATTATTAACCATTACATTTGCGACATTGCTTGCTCATTGATCCTGAATTGGTGCCACTGCTATGAACCTGAAAAAATGACCTATTAAAAATGATTTATTGTGGCTAGAATGTACGTGTTATCAGCAGCTATCCTGAATGGTTCAAATGGCTATGAGCACTATGGGACTTAACGTCTGAGGTCATCAGTCCCCTAGAGCTTAGAACTACTTAAACCTAACTAACCTAAGGACATCACACACATCCATGCCTGAGGCAGAATTCGAACCTGCGACAATAGTGGTAGCACAGTTCAAGACTGAAGTGCCTAGAACCGCTCGGGCACAACGGCCGGCCTGCTATCCTACTAAGAGGTCCAAGAATCTCTAAACCAAGCGTTTCAAAAGGTTTAGTCTCTTCTGGTCATCTTCGGGTGGCACACACTGGAGGTTAAAATCTGCTTTTTGCACACAAAGCACAGTGTTCTTCAAGTACTGGTCAATATCTTGCTACTGGCCTTCCACCAATTCTTTTCTACTAGCCATCCATTTGTTATTCTGTGTGCTCCATGACCCACTAACAAATGATCATGAGGCTGCTGCAAGACTCCATTTTCAAACGATGCAGAAACCACCATGTGTGGTCTGCACTTTCTACTTCTGCATAGTAAACCGTCGTGTGTCACATGCTGTGACTTTGACCTAAAAGCCAAACAGTCTACATACTATGCTTGTGCTTTCTGTGATTTTGGAATGCTTTTGCCTATTGCTTGCTGAGCTCCAATTTTTCTACTTATAGTGTCTCTATTAGTGTGCACTTTCACAGTTATATGCACTACCTCTTAATTAAATTCGCTGACTGTCTTGATCTTCTGGGAGGATCCCAATAGCCGCAAGGGAAGCATGATTAGTCATTACCTTAAATGTTTAACTGTGCAACTAACAGTGAAGTAGGTAACACCACAAATAACAGCTACCATCTCTTTTTATGTTGTTGATTAATTGCAGTCCTCTTTATTCAGC
Source organism: Schistocerca gregaria (assembly GCF_023897955.1). Classification (NCBI taxonomy): domain Eukaryota; kingdom Metazoa; phylum Arthropoda; class Insecta; order Orthoptera; family Acrididae; genus Schistocerca; species Schistocerca gregaria. The sequence continues at coordinate 237,349,874 of NC_064926.1, forward strand.
TACCTCGTTGCATAAGTCATTGGATCTTTCTTGTTATCCACGATTTGGCTCATAACATAACCAGCTGCCGTACTGCTCTCAATGCAGTAAAGGTTGAACTCTTGTTCGAGGTTAGAAAATACCAATACAGGACTGGATACTAAAGCATGCTTCAGTTTCTAGAACATGGCTTAATACTCTACTGATCACTCGAAGTTTGCTCATTTCTTAACACACGATTCAAGGGCTTGGCAATTGCACAAAATGTCTTATGATGTTCCTGTTAAAAATGCAGAAGCCAAAAAACGATTGTAACTGTTTTGTAGCTCGTAGTAGTAGAAAATCACAACCTGGATCATTCTTTAATCGTTCCTGGCTAATTAAATGTTTTCTTGAAGTAGCTTTGTCAAGTAATACTTTTATTTTATTTTATTGGTTTTATTTATTAATACAAACTGTTATGTAGGTATGCTTTTCCAGTTACGTGTTAAAGTTTTTTCCTGTTTACTCCCTTTATATTTATTTATTGCTCAACTTTTTACTTTTTATGTTGCATTACCACCACACTGTCAAAGACGCCATTTACTGTACGTTTGTGCTTCAATCTAGATGTGTAACTTCTTTTTTAATGTCGTTTACAAACACTATAACTACTGTGGTGACAATAGTCAGTAAATGTCTGATGGTGGCCTTGTGAACCAAAAACCGGTTAACACAATAAATTAAAGCTGTAGAACTGAATAGTTTCCTCATGTGTCACTCCTTCTATTCTGTGGAGGAGTTCTTTGAAAAATAAAAAGCTGATTCCTGTGTTACATTGTTGACTGTGTTAACATAAATTTATGCCTTGGCTTTTATTGGGTTCATAAACATTTAATTTTATCTGTTATTACTTTTATGTTGTAGTTTCATGTACTGAGACGTTCCATGACCTTGGGCATTTGGTCCTCAATTTGGTCCTACGGAACTAGACGTGTAAAATAAAAATAAAAAATAAAAGGAAACTAGCGCTTTTCATTTATTATGACCTAGACAGTTCACTTCTGTCTGAGTGAAGTGGCACTTACTGACACAGAGTGATAAGTGTACTGTTTATAGTCATTTAAGGAATTCCTCCCATCATTTCACATGTTCTTTCGTATCTTACTGGTACGTTATACCACGAATTAACTTTCAGTGAATGTGTACGGGGTTTAGCTGGTACTACTTTCATGACACGTGCACCTTGCGACATTGTTTCACTAGCAGTTTTCTCCTTTTACGGAAATAGAGTTCCACCAAGTTCGATCGTACGGTGCGAAAGTTCAGTTATTGGCGATATTTATTCAGAAAATGGAGAATTGCACAGTACCCCTCACAAATATGTGGCAACATCTCCATACGCTCCTTAAACGTTTCAGTCCCAATGCTAAAAGTGGACAGTGTTGTCCTCAATTATTCTGCCTCATTGTTACCCACTTCACGTAATCTATATCGTAGAGATTGAAATCTCTTCCTACCGAAGAGTTCAGACTACCAACGGACACATGTGCACTCATGTTTACACGAATTCATGTTCCTCGTTACTCAATGTGCCAAGCAAACAAGAATCCGTCTCAGGACACTTCTTTGCAGTGGGAAATGACCTTTGATAGTTAAGGCAATCCTATTCTCATTTGACAAACGCTGCTTTTTATTGCACTTCTCCTGCTTACTATTTCCACAGTCACCCACCTTAAGTCCAACCTCACCACATTCTTTAAGCACTGCGGCAGGTAACATTCCTTCTTCACCTCGCCCATTTGTCCACATCTATAGCATTAAAATCGGTGGCGAAAACACATCGGTCACTCCGAGTTCAGTTCTAATAGCAGAAGTCAAATCACTAAGATTTTCCATTCTTACCATCTGTGACATATCCGCTGAAGTACCTCTCCGAATACATCCGAGGTCTTATTCTCTCCCTCCCACAAAAGGCCTCTATTCGCTCCTGTATTGTGCATTAATTTATAAGTCTGCATGTTCAATTTATGAATCCTGTCAGAGAATGACTCTTCTGTTTTATTATGTTTCTGCATTAACCCAATGAGCTTTGCTCTGAGAAATCTAGCACTATTCCGCTTACGGGAGCGTTGGGTTAATCCTTCAGCCAGATATTCAAACATTTATGCCTCATCAAGGGTTTATGGTTTGTGAGATAGGTTTTAGCGTCAGCTGTTAATCGTAACTTAGCCACAGAGAGACATGTTGCATCAGACCGGTTCCGTAACTGGAAAGACACGTTGCATCGGACCAGTTCCCTAATCGAGCTACTTCCATAACATCCAGAAAAGCTGACACATCCTCAGACCTAGAGAAAGGTGCAATGAGATTAGCTGCCATAGGGTCAATAGATGGAATAGGTACTTTAACTACACTCTTGCTATCCCTTCCTTGTACTAGTGTCACGCCAATTGATGCACATAATGCTTTTAGTTCCCTTGGCATTTCTTCATCAGCTTTGCTCCGTTCTCTTTATACTGGAGTAAGGTGGTAACCTGATTTTCAAAACTTCAACTTCAGTAACTTTCGCTCAATGTTACTGAACGCGTTTCTAGCCGTTGTGTCACCTCCATTTTCAACTACACATCATAATAAGTGGGATCTCTTTAAACCGATACAATACCAATAAGCAAAAATAACCGTACTGATCTTTCCTCCATACCACAGCCCAGTGAGACACACTGCACTTCAGTGTTTCATGGCCAAATCATCTACATGTCTCACATGTTACTGAAACTGACTTAACACACGCTAACTCATGCCCTGATAAATTACAATACTGGCACCTAGAAGGGTGTAAATTTTCTTCCTTCAGTTCCCTGGAACTTTGATAGGTATGCATGCTTTTGTGGCCTATAAATGTCGTATTTAAATTACTATGCAGATCCTTCCGTCTCAACATCCAAAAACAATGCCGATGGCTGCTGATGTACAGGTGTGGCTCGTTGACTGTGGTGAAAGCCAACATCAGGACCTCAGGCGCTCAAATTGTAGAACTGGAAGTTACCATGCAGTGGATCAGAACCATTTTCAGACACTAATGTTACGTTCAGGTCCACTTCTTGACACAAGTGTTACAACCCACGCCAGGGTCGTTTTATTATCAGGATGTCGAGCGGAGAGAAACTTAAAAGAACTGGACTTTCATCATGTCCATAATGCGGATGGAATGACCTAACTCTGAGAATGAGCTTGAGGAGGGCAGAGTTTTTGTATCAGGTGTCGACGTGTTTCTCCCCTCCCCCTCTCGTTTTATGAGCTCGTCAGCGCTCTCAGATGCTGCAGTGTTAATCTTCAGGGTTTAAAAGCGTTACTTTTGTGAATTTTGCATCCTGAAAGGCGTTCTTATGACATATCTTGGTGAAATTACAACATTTAGCGTCATTACAGTTCTGCCTGTTCCTCACTGTTTCCGAAGTGGTGAACCAGTTGTTCCTGACTTCCCTCTTGTATAGTCTGATAAATGAGTTCACAGCTTGTTTGTAATTCAGGCATCCCGTGTTGACACTCAGTTACTACACCCATGAGAAGTCAGCAGATGTGCCTCATTTAGATATCTCCATCGGTGTGGAACAAACTTTAATTCCTGAACTTACTAGTTCACTCTGCAGCAATTCTGTTACTTAGTATCAGTTAAGGTGGATAAATTATTGGGTTGCGTATGCGACAGCATCTACCTTATTGATCAATGTAATGTATCCCTTGTCGAGCAGCATTGAGCAAGTATGAAAATCGTAAAGTTAAATTAATTTGCTCAATAGTATTCAGTGCCTGAATTAAATGTTTACCATCAGCGGAAACATCACAGAAGTTACTGCATGACGTATTGGATTTATATCCAGAACTCAGGAAATATTAATCACCTCAATGAGTAGTGTGTGAACTCGTGTAAGAAAAATGAAATCTCTAACACTTACTGACTGGTGTGTGTATCAGGCCGCAGGTACTGATAAATGTACCATTGTTCAATAAATAGACTGACCATGAAAAACCTTACTTTAATTTCCACCTGAAATAGTGGTAGCAAAGCTGAATAGGATTTCATCTTTCAAGATGCAGTTGCTATTCGGAACACAATGCTGAAACAGCAACATGCGGTCCGCGATCGGTCTGATTGCTTTTGAACAATGTATACTATGCTGCCCGACACACTGTCTTTAAAACACAAAAAAACACAACATAAAAACATATGAGGGAAATCTATAGGCGACTATAGTAAAGATAGATACCTTTGATAAATATGTCAAGTTATTATTCAGAACAAGATAAAGTAGAAGATGTGGAAATTACTCCCACCTAAATGTGCTTTATGAGTTTGAACAAAATAGAGTGATTAACAGGAAGGAACTTTTTCTCTCATAAAACTTCTACTGTTTAACAACTGGCAGTTACTTTTATACACCGACACATTTATGTGGATTTATTCACTTGCAAACTCTCTGCTTTTTTTTATTGAAGCGTATATTCTCTTTTTGTCTTACACTTGGATTGGTGGTAATTTTATTGTAACAGTATGGATAAATGAAAAAGAATGACACATTATTTTATTTCTTACACTTGATTGCCCCCTGGATCCTGAAAGTTGTGGCTACACATGACCTCACTTCCAGGTTTCAGCCAAGAGTGACTATTTAGACGAGGCTCATTTAGTTGAACTGATACAACATTTCCTTTTTGCTGTGCACCTGTTTTATAAAACGATGGGTTTTCACTTGGGAGTATATACAGGGTGTCCCAGCTATCTTGTCCAGCCAAAATATCTCTGGAACAATATCAGCTATTGGAAAACGACTTTCACCGGTATCAATGTAGGGCTGGGGCCCATGAATGTACATATTTGGAATCCTGCATCATCCCTAGCCTATGGGATAAATACCTGCTGGAATGTGCGATGTTAATGCAGAATGGCAGCAGACCGTATTATTCGTTTCGGACCTCTTGAAAAGTATGGAAGTGTGATTAAGCATGTCAATCACATCGCGATTACGGGCAGCATGGGGTTCACGCCTGAGCCTCAGGACGTGCGCTAGCAGCGCATGTCGGGTGTTTCAAGCGTCAACTTCGCGTCTCAATATCTCGGGATGTAATGGGAATATTGCGATGCAATCAACGCCATTGTGTAAGTGCTTTGTCATGCTATGGATTGCTGAAGAAAGAATATAGGAGGTCCATTAAAAAAAAACATAAGTTTGAGTTAAAAAACAGATATGCTTCCGTTTTAGAATGTTTCCAAATATGTACATTCATGGGCCCCAGCCCTACATTGATACTGGTGAAATTCGTTTTCCAATTGCTGTTATTGTTTCAGAGATATTTTGGGTGGACAAGATAGCTGGGACAACCTGTATATAAGGAAGCGACAAAAAGTAAAAACAAGACAGGTACTTTTAAAAAAATTATGAATAGTAATGCTAAAAAATAGACATAGGTGAAGGAATGTTAAAGTATATTAATCATAGTGAAGATAAAGTATTTGTATTAAGACATGCTGGAACATTTAAATATGTTGGTAATTTTCCTGTTGAATACAACAGAGAAAAATTACTTATTGGTGAAAAGATATATGAAGAAACAGAAAGATTAATGAATCTTTTAACTGGAAAACAGATTACTGTCGGTGATATGCATTAGAAATTAGATGATGCTGATTTAATTAATTATGCAGAGCTATTATATCCTTGAAAAGCATGATATTCTGATAGTAACTCATATAAAATAAAATCTAATAGAGGTAATAAATATAAATATTTGATAAAAATTTGTTGATGACTATTTTCAACTTATAAAGATCATCAATATATTATTCAGATTGCTCAGAAATAAGTTCACCTGAGAAAGAAGGCAAAGAAATATACAGAAAAACCAGTATAATATATTTGGATGAATGATGTTCATCAGTTAATTGTTAGATTAACAGTTATCCATGGTTATCCCAGATTAGTAAACGTGAGTGTCCAATCGATATAAAAGATTTAGATAATATAAATACTTAGAAAATCCGGACCAATGACCTCAGTAGTTTTGTCCCTTATGAACACACACACTCATAAAAACAAATAAAAGATCTTGTTGCAGCAAATGAATATACAAATACTTCAAGAGAATTCAATAATAATGTCAATAAAGAAGAATCAAAAGTCTTGTCAATAAAGATGATCTTAGTGAAAGATCAGTCAACTTAATTAAACCAATCTAACTAATTAGTTTACAAAAAAGGAAACTGAAAATGTTTTTTCAGGGTTTTCTGAAAAACAGATTTAACTCCATACTTAAATGAGTTATTCTCATTGGCAAAAATGTACACGAAGATTTATCTTTTACGATTTCAATATTTCGTCAAGAATGTTTGATAATGACATGAAATTATTGATGCTAACCCATCAATAAAAACATCACATATTTCAAATTTTATAACAGTAACACTAAAGAATAAAGTCGAAACTGTTCCTGTAGATTTGAAGTTAATTATATTTGTTGAAATAATTTAAAACTTATTAAATTTTTCATCTATATAAATGGAGAATCACATTTACTGATTGAAATGTAAAAAATTAGCTGAAACAAATAATCCTCACAGAATAACAAATAAAAATGGAAGACAAATAATCCAATGTCTCAGTATAGTATATAAAACTAAACAAATTAGTTTAAAAACATTTGTTGGATATGATATACATATTGATGAAGAAATTACAAGTAAATTACATAAACCAATGAGAAAAAATTTTAAAAGTGAAAATGTAATTTCTTCCAGTGTGATAGTTTATGGCAGGCTGATTTAGTTGAAATGGATTCAAGTAATATGAAAGGAATTTCACAAATAAATAAAGTATGTTAATATTCATTAATTGCTATTGATTTTTCAAATTTTTCTTGGGATATTCCAGCTATAGACAAAACAGGTAAAAATGTAGTTGATGCTTTTGAAAAAATTTTTAAGTTGAGAGTTCCAAAAAATTTACAAACAGATAATGGTAAAGAATTATTGAGAATTGTGTGAATGATATTTTTCCAAAAGTCTCATGGTATAGCGCCAGTCTCACCCGTTCTACACACCAACGAGAATAATCATTTTGTTGCCACCTCCAACAATGATTTTAGAGATTCCGATGGAATGTTATCCATTCCTTCCCCCTTATTTGATCTGAAGTGTTCCAAAGCTCTTTTAAATTCTTACTTTCTATTAATAATAAGTAATAATAATTAATAATAACCTGAAGACTGTGCTAAAATATACTGGGTGATCAAAAAGTCAGTATAAATTTGAAAACTTAATAAACCACCGAATAATGTAGATGGAGAGGTAAAAATTGACGCACATGCTTGAAATTACATGGGGTTTTATTCGAACAAAAAAAAACACCCCGTATTGCTAGACGCGTGAAAGATCTCTTGCGTGCGTCGTTTGGTGATGATCGTGTGCTCGGCCACCACTTTCGTCATGCTTGGCCTCCCAGATCCCCAGACCTCAGTCCGTGCGATTGTTGGCTTTGGGGTTACCTGAAGTCGCAAGTGTATCGGATTCGACCGACGTCTCTAGGGATGCTGAAAGACAACATCCGACGCCAATGCCTCACCATAACTCCGGACTTGCTTTACAGTGCTGTTCACAACATTATTCCTCAACTACAGCTACTGTTGAGGAATGATGGTGGACATTTTGAGCATTTTCTATTAAGAACATCATCTTTGCTTTGTCTTACATTGTTACGCTAATTATTGCTGTTCTGATCAGATGAAGCGCCATCTGTCCGACATTTTTTTAACGTTTCTATTTTTTTGGTTTTAATAAAATCCCATGTCATTCCAAGCATGTGTGTCATTTTGTACCTCTCTATCCACATTATTCCGTGATTTATTCAGTTTTCAAATTTATACTGACTTTTTGATCACCCAGTAACTCGATGACGTTGAAGGTTCTCTCAGTCACACTGCACACCCTCGGATTCATGAAAAATCCACAAGACGAAAACTCCAACACATTGTGTAAGTCGTTACCGGATACGGGCTCGAGAAGATAGTAAAATATAAGCAGCCAATCAAACGAACACCTCAGAGTTTGCACCTGCATCGACGCAGTGAGGCACTGAATAAAACATGTAATCGGTTTTCCGATGCTCGACCCGCCCGCTGCAGTGTTCAACAGATCCGACCGCAATGCACACGTACAACGCCGTATTGTGTTTACTCGCTTCAGCAGTGCTAACGTCGCCATCCAGTACCTCCAGCCATTTCACATGACTCAGAGATACGTCGCATGGAAACTTCTATTTTTACCGTTTCGTGTGTTTCTCTCTCTCTCTCTCTCTCTCTCTCTCTCTCTCTCTCTCTCTCTCTGTGTGTGTGTGTGTGTGTGTGTGTGTGTGTGTGTGTGTGTGTGTGTATAGCTGCTACATATATGGACCGTTACACTAAAGCTCCCATACACATCAAGATTATTTGTGATATTAGCGTTCATGAAAAAGTAAAAATATATTCGTTTTGTAAATAAAAATCACCTTTTTCTTGCTGCAATGTGTTTTATTTATTCCAGACACGTTTCGCCTTTTATTTTTAAGGTATCTTCAGTGGAACTCAGAATCATACAGTTTTGTTTTGATATGCGATATTTGTAGATCATAAAACAGTTCACCTCTTGTTTATTATGTGAATAAGTGATTATGTACAATTATTCAAGTAATTGGCTGGCATCTGTGTTTCCCCTCAGCTGGTCATATGTCGGAAGGCGCGCTGTAACTTCGCTTACGAAGCATAAGCACATTATCAAGTCAAGAACATTTGTCTTCATAGTTCCCATGTTCTTTGCGCTAACTGCTGCGGAGTACTATTATTCTTCAGTCACTAGATGAAGATTTTTTACCCGAAAACCGTTATTTAAAGTCGTAACTACCGTGTGTTCACTGTATACGTCTTCCTGTTTGGCTTGTTTACGTACTCGTTGGCACCCTAACAGAGTACATGCTGAAAACTAACGTTTGTTCTTTTCCGTTCTCCTTACATCTGTCTGTCTGGGTACGCGTGTGTGGATCGATGTGTGTGTGTGTGTGTGTGTGTGTGTGTGTGTGTGTGTGTGAGTGGGTGGGTAGATGGGACTGTAAGTGGGTGGTTAACGAGGGAGAGTTGCAGTAAGTTGAATGAAAGTTTGTTTTCATCTGATCGCAGTTTTGATTTAAATGTTTTGTGGAAGGATTCATGGAGGAGTGACTAGAAAAGAGTGGTACTCTATTGTTTTATCTGTTAGTGTAATCAGAGAATAGTTTTTCATATGAACTTGATCATTCAACCTCTGCTTTGGTTTATTGTATATGGTAATTTTCTTGCAGGATTAGGACGTGAATTTTATTGTTGATTCTAATTATTTTTATGTCTTCTCCTTAGAGGTTGACTTATTATTGTGTTCTCTTAGGTGTTCTTCAAATGTGGAGTGGTCTGTCCCATACTTCGAGATTCTTTGTATCTGACACCAAACGTTCTGCCTGTTTGTCCCACATATCTGCCATCACAAGTGTTATACTGTAATTGATATGTACCTACTTTTTGATATATGTCTATATCTTTTGTCAGTTTTGGGATGTATCTTTGGATAGAATTGTCTGTTGTGCGCGCTATGTTTACGACCTGTCTCTTGAAAATGTTGGTGACAGTGTGGATGAGTTCGTGTTTATATGTCGTGGTGTACCCTCTTATGTCTTCTCTTATATTTTCCTCATTACTCTGTGTAACTGTCACGGTACAGAGTGGTTGTCATTGTGTTTAGTTCTGCCGTGCTGTTGTCTGTGGCTTTGTTAGTTTTGTTTTTATTAGCTTTGTGGCTAAGCTACTATTGTGCCCATTGTTTTTGGCTATGTTCATTATTATGTCAAGTTATTTTTGGTAGTTTTTTTGTTGTTGTTGTTGTGTGTCACTATGTTGAGTTTGTGCAGTATGTGCCAGTATAATATGTTGTACTCTTTTGCTGTTATTTTTTTGAAAATGATCTGTTCAATGTGAATTATGTTTTCTGAGGCTGCTGAAACTGGGAACTCCCTTGGTAATCCACCTTCTTGTAAATAAAATTCATTAGTGAATTGGAAGAAGTTTTTTTCAATTTAGAGCTTTTGTAATGTACTTCATTAATTCATTCACAAGGGAGTTGAGTGTGTGTTTTCAGGTTTTTATCTATGATGTCTATTGTTTCTTGTACTGGTATGTTGGAATACATGCTTTCTGTATCATATGAGATGAGTTTTTTGTGGCTGGGATATCTTATATTTGTTGAGTTATCTGTGTGCCTGTTAAGATACCTTTTTGTCAGGAATGGGTAGACATATCAAGTTGAAATTAGTCTCATACTGAGATCTATAGTTCTTGGTGGTGTAAAATTCTTAAGCTTCTAAGTCACTCCAAACAAACGGACATAGACATTTATGTTACGAATTTTAAATTTCGCAAACTCACTCGTTAAAACTTATAGGACACTTTCCCTTGACGTGGAATCATGAAATTTGGCAAGAAGAAAGGTTTCACAGTGCAAGTAAAATTAAGGAAATTGTTAATTTGTAACTATATCACACAAAAAATAATTTCTTGCGTCATTTGTTAACCAACTTCAGACTTGAAATTAAATAATTCTCGAAAGTCTTGGAATTCCTTGGACAGATATCTTGACGGTATCAGTGTCGACTACATGTAAAACTCGTCGAGGTCATTTACTTCCGTTAATGAAGTTCGTCCATTCATGGAATGGATGAACTTTCTCCACAGATAATTAAGTGTGTTCGGAACCCACAGTGCGTGACACATACTCGTTTGGCCTTTAGTTTCGTCGGTAACGCTTTTCCTAGAAAAGCCAGGGGACGCCCAGTTGGTCAGGAGGTATTCATCTCTCCCTTCTACTTAGATGCTCTGCAGCTGGTTATTGTTAAATGTTTTTTCTCCTCACATTGTGGGAGAGGAAGTGCGACAGCTGGACTCCCCTCCACATGTTATGAGAATTTCTCTCTCTCTCGCAAGACGGAAAGGTAGCTCATAGGGTGATACAAAAAAAATCTTTAAGCGAGAGTTCAGAACGTTATTTCCTAGAAATTTCAGATGCGAGAAAACAGCAAACTGGCCAATGTAGATAAATATCTGAGATGTGGATGTTTTGAGATCAGTTTCGTCGGTATTTTATACGTCAGAAGCCAGATCACTGGATATCTAGCAAAACATTTGCTATGAGGGACGATGCAGCACAGTTCAAAAAGAAAAACAGAGACTTCATTGGCCAATGTTTACCAGATACTTCTCATTGGTGAAGTATTCTTCTGTACAGAGCAGTGACAGAATTGTTTGAAAACTCTGGATGAAGAAGCAGAAGTGAAGTCTTGGGCCTTAGAGACTTGGAGAAGCGGACGTTCTGACTTCAGAGAAGCTGGACTTGCATTTCTGAGGGTCAGCCCATCAGACGGCAACTGATGACCAGCGGCTGGCAGCAGGCCGCACCTACGCAGGACTCGCCTCATCGACTCATCAAACTGTGTGCACAGTCTGGCCAAGAAGTAAAGCAGTTTCGCTATGTTTGGTCCGTTGCTTCACAACAGTTGATTAGGTTCTGTGATTTAACACGAGGTCAGGAATTCCAGGGCTCATGCATGACCGAGCAGATTCGGTCATTTGCATGCGGATTTCATCCCTCTTTTTTGACACGATAGCGCCAATCACTGCTCACCCCTCCATTGTTATACTTTTTCGATAAGTAACTGATGACACAAGGGTAACTCTTATTGTACTTCTTCCTAGCGGTCTTTGCCGAACGAACTTAGCTCTAAGTTCATTTCATTGTGTATCATTGGTAGTTCCTTTCATTTTGTAGTTTCTTGCTCATGTTAACATGTAATCATTGCTTGGTAGTTTATGTAGAAGCTATCAAGGTTTAATTTACGTTAAATTGGGACAATTCTTTCAATACAGTAGTAGTTAGACAAACGTCCTTTCTAATTATTTAAACTTGTACTGTCTGCCATCGGGTTCCCCTAAAAGGCAGGAGCGCCGCATAACAGCCACACTATGAGGGAAACAAACCAACAGCCAAACAGGCGAAGACATCAGATAAACACACCGAAGACTCCAGTCGATTAATAGGAACCTTTCCTTGCAGAGGTAGGCGCGACATATCCGGTCACGGATTCCTACGCCGGGTTTCTATTGGCTCCAGCTCACTATATAGGCCCGGCCGGTCGAAAGCAGATGAGTCTTCGTTCGCTGCTAACGGCAACCGCTATAGCAGAGTCTCCGAGAAGATATCACCGAAGCCGCTGTACTGCACCGCCGATCGAAGTACCAGCCAACCGAGAGGAACCACATCTCCGGCTAGATGGACGGACGTCTACATCTATTGTACAGCCAGCTACTGTATTGTAGAAGAAGTTACGTTCAATAAACTGTTGGAGAAGACAACAAAAGTCTTGATTCTTTTTGTAAGAACCGACAACTAGAACTCTTTTATGAGGGCCACACTATCATATCGTTCAATTTGTTGTACGATACATTCATTTTCATCTTTGTTTTCATGGTGAGCGATCTGTCTTTCGGTTGGCCCTAATGATGCAGATCACTATAGCAGCAAAAGGCTTGTTAGCTCTAATGGCGTCTTACAATGTGTAAGAACCAAACTTCGGAGTTGTGAGTACAGTGTCAAGAAGCCATTTGTAGACAAAATGGTCTAAAGAGCAGTACTTGCTCTCCATTCGCTATTCGCTACTCAGGCACTGTATACTGGTGCTAGTAACGAGACGATGCTGTCGACCTGAGGTGTTATTAAAACGATTTATAATTCATTAAAGATCTGTTCCAAGAAAATCATATACAAAAACTCTGCGAAAGTACACTTCGTTTTCAGCCTCGTTCTTCTCATTTATGCTGAAGTTTTCCATTTACGCATCCGACCACAGATGAAATATTTTGCCACCACGCTAAGGCTATCGATCCCCTCATATTTGTCTTTAAGCTCTTCTAGAATTTAATTCACATTTGGACGGCTCACGAAAGTAGTAATTTGTTGTATAGTTATCTTTAAGCTTCGAATCACAGTTTGTAACCGTCAAGTACATGTGATTTTGGAATAGAAACGAATTGTGGAAGAGGAACCCTGACAGGGTAAGGAACCAAAAATAGCCAAAAGCTGCCACTCGTTTCAGACTATACTCAGAAGTTCAGAGTTATGGGAACTATTTACGCGGATTAGCAATACGAGATGTCAAGGCTTACGCGAAGCAAACCTGGTGGTGGGAGGTGGGGTGGAAAGCTCCCCAGCGCACCCACTAAGATTTAACAGTAAATGGCCCAGCGCGAAGCCCTTCAAAAACTGAACTCAGATCAAGCGTGAAAGGAAGCAGGTGTACTGAACTGTAAAAAAAGAAGAAAAATAGAAACAGTGAACGGTCGAAGCTCAAGATGTGCAACATCAAGAGAATTGAGAGAATCACGGCGTTCTGGTTGTATGGTCTCAGTGTTGGATTGCAATTCGGGAGATCCATGTTCGGATCTCACTTTTTTTTTTTCAAAAATGTATGAACTATGCGTCCGGTCATTGACATGTCAGTTCTCTTTCTGTAGTCTTGCCAGTTGTCATACTATACATTGGTTATAGAATATTAGTCATATGGAAAGAATATGTTGCCATCGCAAATAAATGTGATGAATAATGAGAGCAGCCGAAATGCAGCGCAGACCTCTCACACAAATGAAAACAACAAATAAACTGGTGTTAGCTATGTTACAACAAAGGAATTAGAGAGTCTAAACTTGTAATGCGGAACTCAAAAGTCATAACATGTGGTACTTACGGAGAAGAAATATGAGAAACACAGTTTACAGAACGCTGTTTAAAACGGACGTTACACCGCGACTCAGACACAACTATGAATACATTGAACAGGCTTAATGACCGGACGGATAGCTCATAATTTTGTGGAAAAACAGGGTACGAGGGAGATTTGAAAACGGATCTCCGCCTTTACAGTCCAACACCGCGGCCACACAACGACGACGCCGTGGTTTTCAATTGTGCTCCACGTTGCAAATCTTGAGCTTGGACCGTTCACTGTTCCGATTTTGCTTCTTTTATCAGAGTTCAGTACACTTTCTTCCTGTTTTCATACTCGATCTGTGTTCAGTTTTTGACGGGATATACACTGGGCCATCTTACCACTAAATCTGAGGGAAAGGGGGGGGGGGGGGAGGGGCTGGTGGTTCAGGGCTTTCATATAGAAAATGAAACGAAATTAAGTGGCTGGTTCAAATGGCTCTGAGCACCATGGGACTTAACTTCTGAGATCACCATCCCCTTAGAACTTAAAACTACTTAAACCTAACTAACCTAAGGACATCACACACATCCATGCCCGAGGCAGGATTCGAACCTGCGACCGTAGCGGCCGCGCGGTTCCAGACTGTAGTGTCTAGAACCGCTCCGTTACCGCGGCCGGCTGAAATGAAATGAGGTGACGGCCTTCAATTACGTACCCTCTGACTGAAATATTAAAAGTTTTGGCTGGTTTCGTTGTCTAGGGGCTGGGATACGTAGTTGTTGTGTTACAAGCCAAATACTGCTGAGTCTACGGTCTATTATATGAATATACATATGAATCGAATGGTCCAAGTTTCCTGTCACTCGGCAATCGCGAATGTAACGTCGAAATGTCTAAATAAGAGATTGCAACAAATAAATTCTGCAGGTACTATCTTAACGACTTTAAATGATGAGTACGATAGTTGAAGTACTTTTGATAATGTGGTATATTTCTGCAAAACACTTAGTGGTGTCGATGGTCCAGCAATTAAATAAAATATAAGTTGAATAACAAGGTGTATCCTTCCCACAAAATATAATCCTTAACCTCCCAACAGTAAAAACAATAATTATTTACATCATTCACATTTAGTGTAAGCTTCCAACAGATTTATTCCGTAACCTCCCAACAGCAAAAAATAATATAAATAATATTCTCATTTAGCGTAACTACCCAACAGTGAAAATATGTATAGCATTGACATTTAGCGTAACCTACCAATAATACAATGTGACAAACCTCGCAATAAAATTATCGCTCACTTATAACCTTTCAATAAATGACTTGAATTTAAACTGGTAAATTTTGGACGTCAGCAGTGCTGCGTTATGGCCCTGAAAATTCATTCTGAATAAATTGAAAAATCTTACCTCAATTAGGTCGCCGGATAACGCGTATATATCTGGTCCTATAAGAAATTTTTCTGGCACAGCTCAGTGCAATGCTGGCCGATGGATTTGTCATGTATAAAAAGAAAGAACTGATTTTTCTTTACAATAATCAGGATGACCAAGGATTGGAGAAATTAGTAAATTCTTTAAATTGAAATGATTGTGTGGCAAAAATTACTTTTTATGAGAAAGATTATTATCAAGAGATTTTTAAAACATTTACATGGGACTTGATATAACAATACTGCATATGCGCGAGGCTGCTATTACCTTATACTACAACGCACAGGCTCCGCCATCGCTCCACACGACCGGCCCAACCAACTCGATCAGACTGCTAGCTATAACTTACTGCTACTAACACACCGTTCCTACTGCAGTCAGCACTGCTCTTTGGTCTGAGATTCTCTTATAGCTTACGTACCGCAGGCAGCGCGTGAGCAATCCATTGAAATTACGCTGCTCGAGTGCGCTAGCAACGAATTCTTTAATCATGGACCGCTTACAAAGGAAACAATAGATTCCTATTCACGTAATTAGTTATGAACAACAACATAGCTCACGAAATACTCACTTCTAAACGCATACTACGTCTTTACTGCAGAAGCCACGGAAATCACACAAGAGCACAAGTCGGCACTCCGAAATATTTCTATCTCTCGCGACCACGTGCAAACTGCTCCACTGTCCAAGTCTTTCCCTGCGACCGTGCGTCTATCGCGCCTTCGCGTCCCTCGCGCTGCACCCTCGAGAACCCCTCCTCCTCCCGAGAAACGATGCTCTTCTCCCACTTCCATCCAGTCTCCCCACTCACGGGCGCTGTGATTGACTAGAGCGCTCCCTCCATGTCTCCAAGCCAATGCATACTCACAAACGTATTGAAACACATACGAAATGCTGGATTTACATTTAAACAACTTGAGATTAAACAAATATTCCACCAGCTGGACCATGAACACACTCTAACACACATTATTAAATACATAAGGAAGTTAAATAGACATATACACTCCTGGAAATGGAAAAAAGAACACATTGACACCGGTGTGTCAGACCCACCATACTTGCTCCGGACACTGCGAGAGGGCTGTACAAGCAATGATCACACGCACGGCACAGCGGACACACCAGGAACCGCGGTGTTGGCCGTCGAATGGCGCTAGCTGCGCAGCATTTGTGCACCGCCGCCGTCAGTGTCAGCCAGTTTGCCGTGGCATACGGAGCTCCATCGCAGTCTTTAACACTGGTAGCATGCCGCGACAGCGTGGACGTGAACCGTATGTGCAGTTGACGGACTTTGAGCGAGGGCGTATAGTGGGCATGCGGGAGGCCGAGTGGACGTACCGCCGAATTGCTCAACACGTGGGGCGTGAGGTCTCCACAGTACATCGATGTTGTCGCCAGTGGTCGGCGGAAGGTGCACGTGCCCGTCGACCTGGGACCGGACCGCAGCGACGCACGGATGCACGCCAAGACCGTAGGATCCTACGCAATGCCGTAGGGGACCGCACCGCCACTTCCCAGCAAATTTGGGACACTGTTGCTCCTGGGGTATCGGCGAGGACCATTCGCAACCGTCTCCATGAAGCTGGGCTACGGTCCCGCACACCGTTAGGCCGTCTTCCGCTCACGCCCCAACATCGTTCAGCCCGCCTCCAGTGGTGTCGCGACAGGCGTGAATGGAGGGACGAATGGAGACGTGTCGTCTTCAGCGATGAAAGTCGCTTCTGCCTTGATGCCAATGATGGTCGTATGTGTGTTTGGCGCCGTGCAGGTGAGCGCCACAATCAGGACTGCATACGACCGAGGCACACAGGGCCAACACCCGGCATCATGGTGTGGGGAGCGATCTCCTACACTGGCCGTACACCTCTGGTGATCGTCGAGGGGACACTGAATAGTGCACGGTACATCCAAACCGTCATTGAACCCATCGTTCTACCATTTCTAGACCGGCAAGGGAACTTGCTGTTCCAACAGGACAATGCACGTCCGCATGTATCCCGTGCCACCCAATCTGCTCTAGAAGGTGTAAGTCAACTACCCTGGCCAGTAAGATCTCCGGATCTGTCCCCCATTGAGCATGTTTGGGACTGGATGAAGCGTCGTCTCACGCGGTCTGCACGTCCATCAAGAACGCTGGTCCAACTGAGGCGCCAGGTGGAAATGGCATGGCAAGCCGTTCCACAGGACTACATCCAGCATCTCTACGATCGTCTGCATGCGAGAATAGCAGCCTGCATTGATGCGAAAGGTGGATATACACTGTACTAGTTCCGACATTGTGCATGCTCTGTTGCCTGTGTCTATGTGCCTGTGGTTCTGTCAGCGTGATCATGTGATGTATCTGACCCCAGGAATGTGTCAATAAAGTTTCCCCTTCCTGGGACAATGAATTCACGGTGTTCTTATTTCAATTTCCAGGAGTGTATTAAAGGAATAGCAAACGAAAGTAGGCCAGTAGCCTAACGTCTCTGTGCTTTCTAAAACACAATAAATAAGTGACCAATTTCTTCGTGAGTAGCGTATGTCGGATATAAACAACGATAAAGATGAATAAATATATTTATAAGCATGCTACTACCGTTTATTCGTGTAACTCTGGAGTACTTATGGCCTGACTCGATCGATAATAGTCGGCCATTTTGGCCTCCAATAACTCATGTACTATGCAAGTTACATGCCTGTAATTTACACCAATTTAGGTTTACACTAATAGCTTTCTAAAGATACGTCAGTCGACGCAATCGGATGAACCGTTTAGATTTTCGAAATTCGTTGCTCGGTGTTACTTGTATAATTTACAGTCAGATACTAAACTTTAAACTAATGAAGATACTGAAAATCTGATTACACCATCAGAATCGTCGTGCAAATAATGGTAATGTACATGTTTCTTTTTGAGGCATCACGATTTATCTGGCTACTATTAATTTCTATACGAACTGTGAAACGTCTGTCTAACGCAAGCCTCTCCGGGTGGGAAGGAGCGCCGATCCCGGGCAGGAACCCGCGTGGCGGATTTGTGTCGAGGTCCGGTGAGCCGGCCAGTCTGTGGGTGGTTTTTAGGCGGTCTTCCATCTGCCTCGGCAAATGCGGGCTGGTTCCCCTTATTCCGCCTCAGCTACACTATGTCGGCGATTGCTGCGCAAGCAAGTTCTCCACGTACGCGTACACCACCATTACTCTACCACGCAAACATAGGGGTTACACTCGTCTGGTGTGAGATGCTTCCTGGGGGGGTCCACCGGGGGCCGAACCGCACAATAACCCTGGGTTCGGTGTGGGGCGGCGGAGGGGTGAAGTGGACTGCGGTAGTCGTCGTGGAGTTGTGGACCACTAAGGCCGCGGCGGGGACAGCGCCTCTGTTTCTAGGTCCCCGGTTAACATAGCGTAACATAACATAACATGGTTTCACAAAGTCCGCCATCTTTGACACTCCTGGCGTGTCTCCTTCGTCAACACAGCATCGCCACGGAATTCCCAGCCGTTGTGCGGCATCACACAGTAGCTAAGCTAACGTTCGGCACCGAGTGGTTGCTGCCGGGCCGCGACCTGCCGAGAGGCCCCAGTTCGGCCACGCCAACTTTTTCAGGGCGCCTCGACTCGCCTGTTACCTCACAAGGTTGCGGTGGGGAGTTTCCCTTGTCAGTAGTAACACGACTGAATACTGAACTTGAACTACAAACCTCGTACTGCACACCGTCATGGTATAATAAATTGCGCCTTATAGACCCGATATGTGCAAGTACAAATGTTTTTGTTTCCTGTTGCCTGCACTACCTAACAGCAAGAAACTAGATAGCTTCCGTGGTGGAAGCAATGATTTACAATGACATCGTCTCCACCGCCGGTATCTCGAATTTCTTACGAAAAATAAGAGTATGGCACACGTGTGTTGCGTGAACCCTGAACAAAATGCAACGTAAGCGTATGGAACAACTTTTAAATGAAACCAACATTAGGTATTCAAACAAGGGGGTGAAGTACACGTGACAGAACTTATAAATCAAGGAAATGTTCTAAGATACACAAACTCCAAATGTATGAGGAATCCAGTATAATACACAAGCACATCAGATGTACAGATTAGCTGCTGTAGCTGTGAATAAACATCGCATCAGAACGTTTAGCATTCCTTCCAAACATTCTATCACAGAATTAAAAGAAAAGTGCTTTACAAATGGTTTAGGAACATTGTCGTAAGTGAAAAAAGCTGTTTGTAAGTCACTTGAGTTTGCCGATAGTTAACACGGACACAGATCCCCATCTTCGCGTGTTCCAAAGCAAACGAAACGAGAGTAAACACTGAGCGTTATGCACTGTTAGTCATCAAATGAAATATAATGCAAAAACAATGCGATTTTACCTAACTCAGATGTTATCACAACGCTCAGCGACATGGTTGCACTGGAATGGCACTCAGTATAAGACAAAGTTTAAGTGACTCTGAGCACTATGGGTCTTAACATCTGAGGTCATCAGTCCCCTAGAACTTAGAAGTAGTTAAACCTAACTAACCTAAGGACATCACACAATCCATGCCCGAGGCAGGATTCGAACCTGCGACCGTAGCGGCCGCTCGGTTCCAGACTGAAGCGCCTAGAATCGCTCGGCCACAGCGGCCGACTAATACAGATTGATTCAGCTGCCCCTACCGATTTCGTTTTATGAAATCCACAACATTATATCTGGCCTTCCAAAATGTTGTGACAGTAAAAAATTTTAATTTTTATTCTTGCTTTTGTGACCATAATAACAGTCCAGACTCCATACGCAAACAGCCAGCTGACATTAAGAAATAGTCCATCAGGACGTAGGGACAAGATAAGCGGCGGAGGCTGCCAAGTATGGCTCGTTGATCAAATAACTTAGTGTTTGACTTCCTGCCACAAGAAGCAGCATGAATCAAACTTGCGCAATGGAAGACGAAAATACCAGGGCGATAATATAGCAAGAGAGAGTGTCAGTCACGTGCGGAAAGGACTCGTGTGGAACCAAATTATGCTGTGTGCAGCTAGAAATGATAGTGTCGTGTGGAACCGAAGGTATTCTTGTGCAAGCCGACCAATTAGAAACGAGAGTGTTGTGTGGAACCACAGGCATTCTTGTGCAGTCCGATCACTTAGAAATGAAATGGTCATGTGAAACAAATTAACTCGTGTGCACCCAAGTACATGAGAAACGAAATAAAAGGCCAGGCAGCGAAATAGCTAGAGGCAGAGATTCAGATGCACATTCAGAGCCAGTGCCGGAAATTTGGAAATTTCGCAGCGAGACGCCTGCGGGGCCGAGTAGGCCCATAGCAGCCGATACAGCTGATAAAGACTTCACTATGAGAAAACAGTGATAGACTCTGGTGGACACTCAGGAACTGCAGGTCAAGTAGGATTTTTAGAGTTTCATTGGAATAGTGTTGAACGGAGGCTGTCAGTCTTTGTCACAATTACTTACAGAGATTTCAGTGCTAACCAAGAACAAGTCATTGCTTTGTACTTGTTTCTTACATGTACTGGCAATTAGCTTTGAAGTAGTAAGTCCAAATAAAAAGACTGAATCTTACTAAGGGGTTTATGGTCCAACATCTCACATAAGTATATGTGAGAATAAACTTGAAAGAAAGTAACCAATCTTTTCTGCCTATTGCTATTTTGTATCCTATTCTCAGGAAACTTATTTGCTTCAAACCAAGTAGATTCTCTCCCTCTCATCTCCAATATAATGGTTGACAGCAATTTATAACTAACCCATTGTCGTTAACGTCCAGATTGCGCTACGCAGTTAGCACTTACTTCATTCTGGTATAGTGAGGCTGCGCTCGGACGCGACAGAAACAATGTGCAAGGTATTCGCATTCTTACACTCCCTACGCTCAAACTATTAGTGCTACAGAAAAATGAACCGACCTTTTTACAGGAATTTTATACTAGAATGCATATTCGCTGCAGCCTTAGCTTTCGAGTTATTCAACAAAAACGTTAAAAAGTAACCTTCAAACCCAATCTCAGTCCCACACTCATCCCCACTGGTCAGGATTTTTAGTATGTTGTTCACGAAACTCTCCCTACCGATGCACAAAATTTGCGACTGCACGAATTATTTCTCACATTCGACCAATTCTGATCTCCAATGACTAACCTCTTGATGTCACCGGCTTAGATGAGCACTTACAAATTGTAAAACTGACGTTTTTGTAAATTTTACCTAACTATTTTATGAATTTTAACAGCATACAATAATTGTGTCGTTGTATTTGTTTTGCCTTTTGACTACGCAAAGGCTAAGTTTGGATCGAGTCCGCAACGTAATTTGTATTAGCGTTACATTTACAAAATTCGGTTTGCTTTTATTACCCTCACGGGTATGTTTACATTAATAATGTTAACGAAATAGCTGGCTATGCTGACAGCGTAGTAGTCCAATCAATAGAAACCGATAAACGTTGTTGTTGTTGTGGTCTTCAGTCCTGAGTCTGGTTTGATGCAGCTCTCCATGCTACTCTATCCTGTGCAAGCTTCTTCATCACCCAGTACCTATTGCAACCTACATCCTTCTGAATCTGTTTAGTGTACTCATCTCTTAGTCTCTCTCTACGATTTTTACCCTCCACGCTGCCCTCCAATACTAAATTGGTGATCCCTCGATGTCTCAGAACATGTCCTACCAACCGATCCCTTCTTATAGTCAACCTGTGCCACAAACTCCTCTTCTCCCCAATTCTTTTCAATACCTCCTCATTAGTTACGTGATCAACCCATCTAATCTTCAGCATTCTTCTGCAGCACCACATTTCGAAAGCTTCTATTCTCTTCTTGTCTAAGCTATTTACCGTCCACATTTCACTTCCATACATGGCTAAACTACATACAAATACTTCCAGAAACGACTTCCTGGCACTTAAATCAATACTCGATGTTAACAAATTTCTCTTCTTCAGAAACGCTTTCCTTGCCATTGCCAGTCTACATTTTATATCCTCTCTACTTCGACCATCATCAGTTGTTTTGCTCCCCAAATAACAAAACTTCTTTACTACATTAAGTGTCTCATTTCCTAATCTAATTCCCTCAGCATCACCCGACTTAATTCGACTACATTCCATTGTCCTCGTTTTGCTTTTGTTGATGTTCATCTTATACCCTCCTTTCAAGACACTGTCCATTCCGTTCAACTGCTCTTCCAAGACCTTGGCCGTCTCTGACAGAATTACAATGTCATCGGCGAACCTTCTCCATGGATTTTAATACCTACTCCGAACTTTTCTTTTGTTTCCTTTATTGCTTGCTCAATATACAGATTGAATAACATCGGGGATAGGCTACAACCCTGTCTCACTCCTTTCCCAACCACTGCTTCCCTTTCATGCCCCTCGACTTTTATGACTGCCATCTGGTGTCTGTACAAATTGTAAATAGCCTTCCGCTCCCTGTATTTTGTCCCTGCCAGTTTCAAAATTTGAAAGAGAGTTTTCCAACAACATTGTCAAAAGCTTTCTCTAAGTCTACAAATGCTAGAAACCTAGGTCTGCCTTTCCTTAATCTAGCTTCTAAGATAAGTCGTAGGGTCAGTATTGCCTCACGTGTTCCAACATTTTTACGGAAACCAAAGTGATCTTCCCCGAGGTCGGCTTCTATCAGTTTTTCCATTCGTCTGTAAAGAATTCGCGTTAGTATTTTGCAGCTGTGACTTATTAAACTGATAGTTCGGTAATTTTCAGATCTGTCCACACCTGCTTTCTTTAGGATTGGAATTACTATATTCTTCTTGAAGTCCGAGGGTATTTCGCCTGTCTCATACATCCTGCTCACCAGCTGGTAGAGTTTTGTCAGGACTAGGTCACCCAACGTTGTTAGTAGTTCTAATGGAATGTTGTCTACTCCAGGGGCCTTGTTTCGCCTCAGGTCTTTCAGTGCTCTGTCAAACTCTTCAAGCAATATCATATCTCCCATTTGATCTTCATCTACATCCTCTTCAATTTCCATGATATTGTCCTCAAGTACATCAACCTTGTATAGGCCCTCTATATACTCCTTCCACCTTTCTGCTTTTCCTTCTTTGCTTAGAACTGGGTTTCCAACAAAGCTCTTGATATTCATGCAAGTGGTTCTCTTTTCTCCAAAGGTCTCTTTAATTTTCCTGTAGGCGGTATCTATCTTACCCCTAGTGAGATAAGCCTCTACATCCTTACATTTGTCCTCTAGCCATCCCTGCTTAGCCTTTTTGCACTTCCTATCGATCTCATTTTTGAGACATTTGTATTCCTTTTTGCCTGCTTCATTTACTGCATTTTTATATTTTCTCCTTTCATCAATTAAATTCAATATTTCTTCTGTTACCCAAGTGTTTCTACTAGCCCTCGTCTTTTTACCTATTTGATCCTCTGCTGCCTTCACTATTTCATCCCTCAAAGCTACCCATTCTTCATCTACTGTATTCCTTTCGCCCATTCCTATCAATTGTTCCCTGGTGCTCTCCATGAAACTCTGTACAATCTCTGGTTCTTTCAGTTTATCCAGGTCCCATCTCCTTAAATTCCCACCTTTTTGCAGTTTCTTCAATCTACAGTTCATAACCAATAGATTGTGGTCAGAGTCCACATCTGTCCCTGGAAATGTCTTACAATTTAAAACCGGGTTCCTAAATCTCTGTCTTACCATTATATAACCTATCTGATACCTTCTAGTATCTCCAGGGTTCTTCCATGTATACAACCTTCTTTGATGATTCTTAAACCAAGTATAAGCTATGATTAAGTTATGCTCTACGCAAAATTCTACAGGCGGCTTCCTCTTTCATTTCTTAGCACTAATCCATATTCACCTACTATGTTTCCTTCTCTCCCTTTTCCTACACTCGAATTCCAGTCACCCGTCTCTATTAAATTTTCATCTCCCTTCACTACCTGAATAATTTCATCAATTTCTTCGTCATCTGCAGAGCTAGTTGGCATATAAACTTGTACTACTGTAGTAGGCATGGGCTTTGTGTCTATCTTGGCCACAATAATGCGTTTACTATGCTGTTTGCTGTAGCTTAACCTGCACTCCTATTTTTTATTCATTATTAAACCTACTCCTGCATTACCCCTATTTGATTTTGTATTTATAACCCTGTATTCACCTGACCAGAAGTCTTGTTCCTCCTGCCACCGAACTTCACTAATTCCCACCAAATCTAACTTTAAACTATCCATTCTCCTTTTTAAATTTTCTAACCCAGCTGCCCGATTAAGAGATCTGAGATTCCACGCTCCGATCCGTAGAACACCACTTTTCTTTCTCCTGATAACAACGTCCTCCTGAGTAGTCCCCGCCCGGAGAGCCGAATAGGGGACTATTTTACCTCCGGAATATTTTACCCAAGAGGACGTCATCATCATTTAATCATACAGTAAAGCTGCATGCCCTCGGGAAAAATTACGGCTGTAGTTTCCCCTTGCTTTCAGCCGTTCGCAGTACCAGAACAGTAAGGCCATTTTGGTTAGTGCTACAAGGCCAGATCAGTCAATCATCCAGACTGTTGCCCCTGCAACTACTGAAAAGGTTGCTGTCCCTCTTCAGGAACCACACGTTTGTCTGGCCTCTCAACAGATACCCCTCCATTGTGGTTGCACCTACGGAACGGCTATGTGTATCGTTGAGGCAAGCAAGCCTCCCCACCAACGGCAAGGTCCATGGTTCATGAGGGGGTCGAAAAACGTTGAATACCGGAAATAGTTCTTGAAGTCGGAAACCTTTGTACAGTGGTGGGAGGGGGTACCTCAAAGAACATACTAGGAATCCTGATTGGTGGGACATGAGTGTAGGGGTGGAGGTGCGTTTCAAGACCACATTAGTACGTTTCCGTTGAAGAGCTCGAAAACCGTAGCCTCCAGTGAAGATGTATCACAATGCAAAACTGACATACATTCAGTTTCCTATAAAAAGGTCCTGTTCATTTTTTTCTATATCATTAATACACTCCTGGAAATGGAAAAAAGAACACATTGACACCGGTGTGTCAGACCCACCATACTTGCTCCGGACACTGCGAGAGGGCTGTACAAGCAATGATCACATGCGCAGCACAGCGGACACACCAGGAACCGCGGTGTTGTCCGACGAATGGCGTTAGCTGCACAGCATTTGTGCACCGCCGCCGTCAGTGTCAGCCAGTTTGCCGTGGCATACGGGGCTCCATCGCAGTCTTTAACACTGGTAGCATGCCGCGACAGCGTGGACGTGAACCGTATGTGCAGTTGACGGACTTTGAGCGAGGGCGTATAGTGGGCTTGTGGGAGGCCGGGTGGACGTACCGCCGAATTGCTCAACACGTGGGGCGTGAGGTCTCTACAGTACATCGATGTTGTCGCCAGTGGTCGGCGGAAGGTGCACGTGCCCGTCGACCTGGGACCGCACCGCAGCGACGCACGGATGCACGCCAAGACCGTAGGATCCTTCGCAGTGCCGTAAGGGACCGCACCGCCACTTACCAGCGAATTAGGGTCACTGTTGCTCCTGGGGTATCGGCGAGGACCATTCGCAACCGTCTCCATGAAGCTGGCCTACGGTCCCGCACACCGTTAGGCCGTCTTCCGCTCACGCCCCAACATCGTGCAGCCCGCCTCCAGTGGTGTCGCGACAGGAGTGAATGGAGGGACGAATGGAGAGGTGTCGTCTTCAGCGATGAGAGTCGCTTCTGCCTTGGTGCCAATGATGGTCGTATGTGTGTTTGGCGCCGTGCAGGTGAGCGCCACAATCAGGACTGCATACGACCGAGGCACACAGGGCCAACACCCGGCATCATGGTGTGGGGAGCGATCTCCTACACTGGCCATACACCTCTGGTGATCGTCGAGGGGACACTGAATAGTGCACGGTACATCCAAACCGTCATTGAACCCATCGTTCTACCATTTCTAGACCGGCAAGGGAACTTGCTGTTCCAACAGGACAATGCACGTCCGCATGTATCCCGTGCCACCCAATCTGCTCTAGAAGGTGTAAGTAAACTACCCTGGCCAGCAAGATCTCCGGATCTGTCTCCCATTGAGCATGTTTGGGACTGGATGAAGCGTCGTCTCACGGGGTCTGCACGTCCAGCACGAACGCTGGTCCAGCTGAGGCGCCAGGTGGAAATGGCATGGCAAGCCGTTCCACAGGACTACATCCAGCATCTCTACGATCGTCTCCATGGGAGAATAGCAGCCTGCATTGCTGCGAAAGGTGGATATACACTGTACTAGTGCCGACATTGTGCATGCTCTGTTGCCTGTGTCTATGTGCCTGTGCTTCTGTCAGTGTGATCATGTGATGTATCTGACCCCAGGAATGTGTCAATAAAGTTTCCCCTTCCTGGGACAATGAATTCACGGTGTTCTTATTTCAATTTCCAGGAGTGTATTTTGCGCTTAGCGAGCGGGAGAATATGAAAATTTCGCGCTTGGTTTTGAAGGCCAGACATAACATTGTGGGCCGCAAAACCGACATCGGTAGGGTCAGCTGAATCACCCTATATAGGAAGCAGAATGCTGCGGCTCGACTGCTTCCATGTGAAACACACAGGGCAAGAGTCTGAGTGTTGCTGCTATAGCTTCTGACGTTTGCAAGCTCCGGGACGAGAGTGCTCTTGTGTATTATGGAACCAATAGAACAATACGCGCCTAGCTCTCTGAGTGGCCGACTCCAGTCAAAGCTTTCGCCTTGCCTTAACAGATTCCAGCACATTCCTGTTTTGACAAATATGAGTTGCTCCTCAAAGAAAGAGAGACAACTAGTGACTGACTGTGACTCAACGAGTCTACATCTACATCTACATGACTACTCTGCAATTCACATTTAAGTGCTTGGCAGAGGGTTCATCGAACCACAATCATACTATCTCTCTACTATTCCACTCCCGAACAGCGAGCGGGAAAAACGAACACCTAAACCTTTCTCTTCGAGCTCTGATTTCTCGTATTTTATTTTGATGATCATTCCTACCTATGTAGGTTGGGCTCAACAAAATATTTTCGCATTCGGAAGAGAAAGTTGGTGACTGAAATTTCGTAAAAAGGTCTCGCCGCGACGAAAAACGTCTATGCTGTAATGACTTCCATTCCAACTCGTGTATCATATCTGCCACACTCTCTCCCCTATAACGCGATAATACAAAACGAGCTGCCCCGATAATACAAAACGAGCTGCCCTTTTTTGCACCCTTTCGATGCCCTCCGTCAATCCCACCTGGTAAGGATCCCACACCTCGCAGCAATATTCTAACAGAGGACGAACGAGTGTAGTGTAAGCTGTCTCTTTAGTGGACTTGTTGCATCTTCTAAGTGTCCTGCCAATGAAACGCAACCTTTGGCTCGCCTTCCCCACAATATTATCTATGTGGTCCTTCCAACTGAAGTTGTTCGTAATTTTAACACCCAGGTACTTAGTTGAATTGACAGCCTTGAGAATTGTACTATTTATCGAGTAATCGAATTCCAACGGATTTCTTTTGGAACTCATGTGGATCATCTCACACTTTTCGTTATTTAGCGTCAACTGCCACCTGACACACCATACAGCAATCTTTTCTAAATCGCTTTGCAGCTGATACTGGTCTTCGGATGACCTTACTAGACGGTAAATTACAGCATCATCTGCGAACAGTCGAAGAGAACTGCTCAGATTGTCACCCAGGTCATTTATATAGATCAGGAACAGTAGAGGTCCCAGGACGCTTCCCTGGGGTGACTTACAACTGGCACAGTTGCGCGATGTTTGAAAGGAAATCGCTGCAAAACGACAGCCTTTCAAAGTGAAACGCATGGTTCTCGAATTGGTGCACATTTTACTAGTATTCGTAGCACGTGGCACTCTCTGTATGACCTTCCAGTGGACAACACTTTACCTTGTGACCTAATAGATATGTTCCCAGTGGACTCCTCACACCTGAGAGCTCGTTGTGGGATGGGCTTCCACATGTATACAAAAGCATCAGTTTGCCTCTGACTTGCATCACAGACAGCAGGAGTGTGATGTTCCAGTGTCTCTTTGTCTCGTATTTGTCGATCTAGAATGTGTATTCGAAAACGTTAAAGTAGCTTGAAACAAAGAGGTTAGAATGTAGATAGACCCTCTCACACCGAAAAAGTGAATCCTGCCTCCGTCGCATTGGTGAGTGTTAGTGGAGAGTTCGGAGTGGGGATATCACTTAAAAGACGAATGAAACGTTCAGCACTTTTGCCGCAGTGTACACCATGCTAGACGAGTGAGAATTGGCGTTAATAATTCAGTTGTCAACCATGTGATGATGAGTATCCATTTTCTAAACTGTATTGTTTCGAAGCACATACTCAGAACTGTCTGTCTGTTCATCGCATTAACGCTAAGAGGATAGGTTTTACACAGGACTTTAAGGGAGAAACGGAAATCTAAGAACTCACCAATATGGCGGACAGTCTTCAATTGACATCTTTGCTCGGAAAGTTTCGGAATGGTTTGAAAATATGCGTAAAGTTTTTTGGGAGTCGGTAAGTGCTCTCGTCCTCGATCACTGGACGAATATAGTATTGGTAATTTGTGCGCCGAGTGTTGTACTGACTTAAGACATTCAGCTGCCCCTGCCGATGTAACCTGCAATGTTATATGTGGTCTTCATAGGTCAGGTGCTAGTTCTCCCGCTCACCACGAGCGAGAAAATGAACAGGACCTTATTGCATTTTTGTAAGAAATTTCATATAGTTAAATTTTGTACTGAGATACGTTTTCGCTGTGCCTGCAGTTCTCGAGTTATGAAAGGAAAATGTGCAAAAGGGACTTTCAAATGCACCCCAACTCCCACACTCGGCACCACCTGTCAGGTTTTCTAGTACGTTGTTCATGGCACACCCTCGTACCACTGTACAAAAATTGGCGAATGCCCGAATTATTTCCCACATTCGACCTTATTTGGTCTTCACTGACTTGCCTGATTACGCAACCGACTTAGTCGAGCACTTACAAATTGTAAAATTGGTATTTGTGAAAATTTTACCTAACAGTTTTTTGAATTGTAACACCATAAAATAAACAATTACGTCTATGTATTTGTCAGGCCTTCTGACTACGAAACAACTGTGCTTGTAAGGGTTAAGTTTAGATCGAAATGTCAAGGTAATTAATTTTAGTACGTCGTTCACAAAAGTCTTTTCCTTTTCACTACCCTCACGGCACGTTTAAATTGATAATGCTGGTGGCGTAATAGCCCCATCAATAGAGACTAAAAAAAGTCGAATATCAGTAGTTCGTGAAGTCGGAAATTTTTGAACGGTGGCAAGAGGGAGTACCATCAACAATACACTAGAAATCCAAACTGGTGAGTGTGGGGTGGAAGTGTGATTGAAAATTGTTTTATGCGTTTTTCTTGAATAATTCGAAAACTTCCGCTACCAACGAAAACATATACCAGTACAAAACAGAATCACATTAATTTTACTATAAAACGGTCCTGCTAATTTTTTTCTGTAGGACTAATAGTTTACACGTAACGCGCTTGGTTTACGAATACCAGGTTGCATAAAACGACATCTGTTGGGACAGTTGAATCACCCAGTATCAACACTTCCTGATTTTAATACTTTTCTTATAGCGTTAAACCTTTGAGGTAAGATTATACCGGAGAAAGTAAAGGACTTGGAAAAGCAGTTGAGCAGACTGAACAGTGTCTTCAAAGATGTAAGATCACCGTCAGCAACAGCAAAACAAGGATAATGGAATGTAGTTGTATTAAATCAGGTGATGCTAAGGGAATTAGATCAGGAAACAAGACACTTAAAGTAGTAGATAAGGTTTGCTGTTTGGGCAGCAAAACAATTAATGATGCCGGAATGGAGAGGATATAAAATGTAGACTGGAAATGCTAAGAAAAACGTTTCTGAAGAACAGACATTTGTTAACATCGAATACGTATTTAGGTGTTAGGAAATCCTTTCTCAAGGTATTTTTCTGGAGTGTAGCCATGTATGGAAGTGAAAAATGAACGATAAACAGTTTATACAAAAAGGGAATAGAAGCTTTCGAAATGTGGTGCTACAGAAGAATGTTGAAGATTAGAAGGGGAGATAACGTAACCAATGAGGGAGTACAGAACAGAATTGGGGAGACAAGACATTTGAGCCACAACTTGAACAAAAGAAGGGATTGGTTAACAGGACACACTCTGAGACGTCAAGAAACCACCAATTAAATATTGGAGGGGTGAGGGGTAAAAATTGTAGATGGAGACTATGCCCGCATACCCACCGTCGTCGTGACTGCACAGATATTGCTTCGCCGTTCCCCCCGGCATCGAACCTGATCCCAAAAGTTTGTGTATATATTGTCCGGCTAGTTAAGAACCATTCCCTGCCATGTGGGTCGGGCAGAAAACAATAAAACATCTCTGAATCACGTTGTGCATCTAGTCGTGTAAACTAGCAGTTGCAAATTGAACGTTTCTTTTTTTTTACGCTGGAGTAAGATATCAGTTGAGTTCCAGTCTACTTTTACTAATCTGTTTCCCTGAGTAATTTGATTTAGTTATCCTAGCAGTCTGTATGCATTTGTTGAATCCTATTAAATCTGTTTGTAAAAAGATTTATCAGCTTCCTTTAACAACCCTTGAATGTTCACAAATATTATTGTCTATGTACTAGCTAATTATGGAATTTAGTAAATACTGGGAATGTCTTGTATATATTCTGTTTTATTGACACAGTTAAGTTCTTAAATTAATGAGAGATGGCACTGGGGGATCACTGAAAGAAGAGTTGATCCTAGTGTGTATTGTTTCGGTATGATAACAGTCAGTACTACATTCCTTCGTGTACCTATCATCAAAGATATGCTTTCCCATGAAACTACCCTTTGCCATTAATGTACGATAAATTATAAATATGCCTCTGGGCCTTTCAATGTCACGATATTAATTATGGATTCTAATCCTTTCAATGTCTGTTCAGGACAAGTTTAGTCTTTTAACGGGCACTGTTTATCACTTCTCGTTCAGTAGAGAAACCACCTTGACAACGAGCGGCAAAGATACTAGTGTGATAAGGTCCAAACTATTTTCGGTGCCAAAACTCTTTAATAATTCGCATACAGCGAATAAAGTCCTAATTCAACATAAAGGTTTCCGTATTGTCAATAAATCTCTTCACAATCGTAAGTATACGGTCGTAGCGTTTCGCTTAACACGTACAATCACCATTCACTTAAATATCAATGATCGTACACCCAATCACCTCTAATTGACTCCGTCTCTAAATTTATCCCAAAATAATCTGTTCTCCACCACTCCAATGTCGATTCCAGTTCTAAGAATGCAATTTAATTAGGCTTCTAATCCCCAAATTCCGATTACCAAGGAAGAACTGAGAACACACTCGTCACCGCTGAAAACAAAAACTCAAGAGACCTAACAATGCTGCGCATGGGTTTACATATTACGTTCAAAACAAAGCGCAGCTCTGTTGTCTTCCTTTGATTCCCTTTGAACTACTTTGCGTTACTCTATTTCGAATATCTACTCTTGGTAAAATTTTAACTAACTATTACTTCGAAATACTACTACCGCTTTTTGGCTCTTAGGTCATTTCGTATTACAGAATTTAATCTTATACTGGTTTCTGTATAACCACTCTCTAAAGAGTGGGTACAAGACCAAGAGATGATTACAGTCAGCAGATTCAGAATAATGTAGATTACAGTAGTTATTCAGAGATGAAGACTCCCACACGGGATAGAGCAGGATGAAGAGGTGCATCAAACCAGTCTTGGGACTGAAAACCACAACAACAGCAACATATACCTCTTAATGAGCACGTGATGAATGATTTTAATTTTTAATTTCTCTCAGTTATTATATGAAATTTTACAAATCAAATTCTTGTTGCTCCTGGAAGCCATTAGAGCAATATGCAATTAGAACCGAACGACCCCTTTAGCCGTTTAATAATGCAGATGTACAAAAAACTACGAAGGAAACAACAGACGTGGAAGACCAAGGGAGAAATGCTTGGATTGAAAAAGGCCTGAGACGGGATGCAGTCTTTCTCCTTTATCATTCAATTTGTGTATCGCAGATATAATGAAGGAATCAAATAAAGTTTAGCGGTGGCACTATAATTCAAGATGAAAAACTACCAACGATTAGATTCGGTGTTGACGTTGCTGTCAGGAAAAAATGTAAGCCTGCTAAACGGGATGAACAGTTGAGTTTCTTAACACTTTCATTTCGTCACAGTATATTTTACCTTCTTTCATTTTACTGTAATCTATGAGGTCTTCCTCTGACCCTTTTTGCTTAGTCACTGTGTCAGTATGAAGTCCTTGGCGAGTCGTTTTCCTCTCATTCAATAGCAAAATCGCTCGCGGGTTGCAAGCCACATAGCATCGTTGTTTGGGAGAGAGTTAACTTACTATTTTACTATTCTGCTACTGCATCCATACGGTACTGAATTGGAGAGCTCCATTCAAAGTTTTGCGATATTTAGAAGGAATTTGACTTTGTCTAATGGAGATCAGTGCTGTTGAGCAGGCATTACCGTTACCATTGCTTAGTCTTACATTAGTTTCTCCATTTCTTTACCTGTTAAAAATGGTCCTAAATTACTATATTTTTCTTCTACGTCCTTAATTGAAAACATATACTTGAATATAGTTAAATGTAAATCTGAAAGTACTGAAGATATTTGCAGTGGCGTTTTTAAAAGTTATAAAAATAGATCTTACAATATTCAAGGGTGCAAGTACACATGTCGTGAGGAAAACGGAGATTTAAACTATTTAATGGTATTAGTTCTCTTACTTTTGTCATCCTCGTAATTTCCCTTCCCAAAGCTTTAACATAACAGCCATGTCTTTTTGTCCAACAGGGATTCAAATTACATTTCCTCTTCTTCGCGTGCTTCGTTTTCTTTTCCTTTTCGTCATTCATCCTTCCACAAAACTGCCTTCCAGTGTATTTCACATTGATAGGCTGTAGAAACTTAAAACGTATTCTGAGCTCAAACGCAAAGAGGCACCGCGAACGATTGATCTCCTCCATGTCATCTAGGATGGATTCTGAAAAAAAAACTGTATCAAGCTAAATTGGTGGCTGGATTGAGGATTTCTTGGTAGTGAGGCCGCGGCTCGTTGCCTTGCATGGAGAGTCATCGACAGATGTGGACGTAACTTCAGGCGTGCCACAAGTAATTTGTTAGAGACCCTTGCTGTTCATATTGTATATTAATGATGTAACTCAATTAATTAGATAACTTCAGGCTTTTCTCCGTTGATGGAAGTGTCCAAAATGAAAAAATTTGAAAAGTGTTGCCCACTCATTCTGTCATACCTTGATAAGATTACAAAATGTTGCAATGCTTGGTAACTTGCTTTGAAGCTTCATCAAGCTAAAATTGTGCACCTCATGAAACGGAAAACCTAATACTCCAGAACTACACCATCAATTGGAACAATTCAACTCCTATAAATGCTTAAGTGTAACAGTATGTGAGGATATGGAATGGATTGATCACACAAGCTCTACCATAGGAATATCAGATGTTAAACTTTGGTAATATAGTGGGTAAATACAGTTAGTCAACAAAGGAGAATGACTGCAAGACACTCGTGCGACCCACACTAATATGTTCTTGAAGTTTGTGGGGCCCAAGCGAAATAGGAGAAGGGCAGCACAATTGGTCTCAGACTCGTCTGACCCCTGAGAGAAAGTGTCACGGAGATAATGGAGAACCTGGACTGGTAGACGCATCAAGGCAGACCCCAACTATCCCGTGAAAGCGTACCTGTGAAATTTCGCAAACCGCAGTATTAATTGATGAATCTGGAAATATAAAGCAACTACCTAGGTATTTCTCCCTTAGAGAAGACGAATACAAAATTAGACTAATTGTTGCTCGTGTAGAGAGACTTAAGCAATTATTCTCCGTGCGTTCTATACGCAAAGAGAACAAACTAAAGCCCTAATAAATGGTACAATTGAAAGCATACGCCATGCCACGCTTTGCAAAATATAAACATGTAGACTTTGCTTTTTCCCTTGTCTTCGTGTGTTCTTTATAACCGCTTCCCCATATTCGTCTATCTCCCAACTTCCCCTCCCCCACCGCCTTGCTCTCTTTCTTGTTCCTCCTCCTCCCTCTCCCTCCCTCCCTCCCCCCCCCCCCCCTCTCTCTCTCTCTCTCTCTCTCTCTCTCTCTCTCTCTCTCTCTCTCTTACGCTCTCTCCCAGTACATCCCTCATGATCGTTCCCTGCACAGCTTTCAATCTAAACCTGTCTCGCAATTAAATATCTCTGTTTCGCTATTCTTCACAAACAAATATACGTTTTATACTCTTTCATTTATATCTGTTACTGCATTTCATTCGGTGAGTCATCACCGTTTCAAAGCTTTACATTACATGCTAAATAGAAGACTTACTGTAACACATTTGTCATAGTGAAGACAATGATAAAAATCTGAATAAATTCTGATTATATGTGAGAGAAAGCATCATCCCCATAAGCATGCCAGGACAATTAAAACCACAACAAAGTAAAATAATTAGTAAAATTACCGCAGTTAGAAGTACTACAAAATTTATCAAAAAGATGTAGGTGATCTTTTTTTTCTGGCAGAGCATAAATCAGTAATGCAGATATATAACGTTCGGTGTTGCATCGACTGTTCTTCAGCTTAATACACTACAGGCATAACTGTTCTCTTCATTGGTTTCATAAGAATAAGAATCATCTCTAGTATACTTTCGGTAAAAGAAGTTTTTTATATCATATCGTAAATAAACCTTATAGGAACGTCTCTCTCTCTCTCTCTCTCTCTCTCTCTCTCTCTCTCTCTCTCTCTCTCTCTCTCTTTCTCGTCTTAATAAGGAAAAAAAAGTAGGCACAAATCATTCAGTCCCATCTGTAGAATTTTGCATGAATGGTAAATTTAGTACATTGCCAACGGTCAACATCTGAAAAAGAATATTCATTAAATTCGAGTTTAAAAATTTAATTTGGAATAAACGGATTTTGTTGTTTAGACCATCGTGTTTTGCACTTCTTATGACTGCATCATCAAAAGGAAAACAAGTTCGTTAATTTAATTTACTTGTCTTCATTCAATACTGCGTTATGGAATTATTCTCCATGGTAACTCAATTTTAAAAAAGAAATTTTTCCTCCAGTTATAATATGTGGTGCTCCTCTGCGACAACAATTTACATTAATATTTAGTAAGTTAGAAATTTTTTCTACATTTCCACAGTAAATTTCTTGTAAATAATTCAATAAAATCCAAAATAAGTAATAATACTTAGAATTACAGTACAAGAATGAAAAGTACCTTACTACTATTCATTAAAATTGAATTCAACTAAAAAATCAGTGATTAAACAGCTTGACCTAAATTTTTTGACTATTTACCAAGTGAGATAAAATTTCTTGTAAGTAGCGGATTTTAAAATCAAGCTGGATATATTGGGGAGGTTCTTCTATTCTGTAACATAACTTTTACTTAGAATCTTGAAGTCTACGTAATCTGAGGAAATCACATACTCACTTATGACATTAGACTGACATAATCGTAATCCACATCTGTAAACAGAATACATGTATCGATATTTAACTACGAAAGTGTTAACTTATAAAGATACTTTTTCACCCAGTTAGGATATAATTATTGTACAGCAGTTCCTCAGAACATAAATATTTCTATAATGCAAATGTGAGTCTCACATTCAAGAAGACAGTAAACCTGCTTCATGATTAACATTTCTTATTTTATGTATTGTCAACAGTGAGAATGAAAAAGACCTTGTAATATGTGTTCTAGGGATGATTTAATACAAATGTTGTTTTACAAAAAAATCTGTAATTACTGTCCGTAGGCTTTTAATTGGAAATTAAGACTGACAAATAATAATTTAAGAATTTGTTTGCTTTTATAAAAGTAAAGCACACATACGACTAGAGCTTTAGTTGACAGTCTCAAGAGTATTTCACAAAACATCGCACACATTTTTAAATGGTGAAACCAACAACTGCAAGAATTTGAAACTAATTATTATTTGAAGTTCAACAACACCTTTTTAAGGTAATATTGATGTTTCTCCTATGTTTCCAGTGAGAAATTTACTTCAGACAGGGCTCGTATCTGAAGACAATTTTTCATCATTGGCACCAAATATACGTTCAGTCAATCTCATTTTTTTCTTTATAATGCATTCGTGTAACAGATTTCTAAAATTCAGTTATAAAGGTGTTAACGCAGTAGATAATACTACCGAGTTTCCTTGTGAGGAGAACATTAAATCCTTACATCGTAGCAAACTTCCCGGTTATTTTACAAGGAGGTAATGGAGCAAATGCAATTTCAGAGTCCAAGAAAAAAATGAAAAATATGCTTATCAGTAAACTTTAACTATTTAGCTAACATGGCTTTCTAACGCTCAATGTCAGAGATTTCCTTCTGTTGAGAGATACTTTGCCTGTCGCCAAAAACATTACGATTAGAATACAGAAAATATGTCAAGAATGTTAGAGGAAGCTTTATACGGACATTATATTTTTTCTGGGTACGTGTGTGTGTGTGTGTGCGTGTGCACACACACTATTTTGCGAGTCATGTTGACAAAGCATTTGTTCCTCGGAGAAGTATCCATAACGCTATTACAAGTTCCTGAATTGTACACTACACAAATTCTGAGGTAGGTGAGCAGTCAACAATTCTAACGTTGACTTTGTCTGTTTTAGCATATGTTTGTAGGTTTCCATCCGAAACCAAGAACTAGAACTGCTTAAAAACACTGAACGGGCAACATCGGGTTTATCGTTGTGATAGGTGCCTCATGTGCAATTAGAAGTCCAGAAAATTACATCAGGTACTTAGTAAAAAGGAAAAATATTACAGACGAAACTAATTCTAGAGGCATTAAGGGTATCAACACTGATGTAATTAAATACAAAGGCGTCATAATGGGTACCGAACAATTTTTAGAATTTTTTCGTCTATGTTTCATTTCTTACCTGATCGGTGATTATGTCAAGTCTCCGACGATATTCTTGACAGTTGAATGCTCACCATCAAAGAAACTAAATGTATAAAGAAGTGCTCCGTACATAGTAATGTATTTTATCTGTATGAACTTATTTTCCAAGATCATCATTTGTTGAAAGCAAAGTTGTTACGGCTAACACTTCGTCCACTCTTTAGTGCAATCGCTGGCTCCAACACTGGCCAATATTTCTGGCACAGTGCCCACACATTGGAGCCAACATTCAATTGAACTCAATAGAGTCCAAGTAAAGATGTCTGACGAACAAATCGCAGCCTGTGCATTTTCGTTTTCAATGTGAGTAATATAGCCCCGCTGTTTTTGAGACATTTCGACATATTTAACTTCGAAATAAGTTCGAGGAAGAAAGAACAAACAAATTCGGTTTCGAAATGGCAAAGACAGAAAAAAGCAAATGGGCGCCAATGTGTGGTCGGCGTATCGGTATTGGCCCAATGTCCTTTGCTGTTTGGTCGAAATAGCGACAAGCAACTTAGTCGTACCAACATTCGGCCAACTTTGGTTCCAACGCTGTCACACATTGGACGAACACTGTTAGTGTCAGTGTTGGCCTCAGTATGAGTGGACCCCGCCTAACATGTAGACCTGAGTAATGAGCCAGTCGGAAACACATATTCCAAAGAAGCGGTAAACATACTTCCTACTCGGTCTAATAGACATTGTTCATGATATTCGATGTAATAAGTAATAAAAAAAAGAAGTGAAATACCTCTCTGGGAAAAACAAAAAAAGATTGAATTCCCGAATAAGAATACTGTCCGAATAGTCCAATGATTTCGAAGGAAAGTCTTCGAAAAAACTACATATATCCAAGAACGGACTGGGGAATCAACTTTGCCAAACATACATTCAGTTTTCCCTATGGAGACAAAATAAAGATTCACTCCGCTCAGTGACATCCAACGTAGTAGAACAATATGATCAGGCAATTTATGGTGGCTCTGGACCTTGTTGCAACTAAAATAATTTGCTCAGATGTCCAAGTCGGGTAAGCGTCCTGAATTCTTTTAAAGTAAACTACATATATCCAGTACTTGGTTCTCATTTAAGAAACAGAATCTACATCTGCAGCTACATGTATACCTACAAATACACTCCACAGAATGGTGCGTACTGGTTCTCATTTAAGAAACAGAATCTACATCTGCAGCTACATGTATACCTACAAATACACTCCACAGAATGGTGCGTACTGGAGGCTACCTTGTAATATTACTAGTCATTTCCTTCCCTGTTACAATCGCAAACAGAGTGAGAGAAAAACGACTATCTAGCTGCCTCCGTATGAGCCCTAGTTTCTCTTGACTTCCTGGTCGTTATGTGAAATGTGCGTTGGCAGCAGTAGAATCGATCGGCAGTCAGCATCAAATCCTGATTCTTTAAATGTTCTCAGTAAATTTCCTCGAAGGACTCTCATTTGAGTTCTCGAAGCATCCCTGTAATATTTGCATGTTCTTCGAACTTACTGGTAACAAATCTAGCAGCCCACCTCTGAACTGTTTCGGAGTCTTCCTTTAATTCGACGTGGTACGGATCGCAAACACAGACGTCACTGGATACGGATATGGGGGGGGGGGGGGGGGGGCATGTGGTAAGCACACCGGTCTCCCGGCCGTCAGTTTACGAGACCGGAACCGCTACTTGTCAATGAAGTATCTCCTCAGTTTGCCTTACAAGGGCTGAATGCACTCCGCTTGCCAGCTGCGCTCGGCAGACCAGATGGTCACCAATCCAAATGCTAGCCCAGCCCGACAACGCTTAACAGCAGTAATCTGACGGGAACCGATGGTACCACGGTGGCAAGGCCGTTGGCTTCTTTTCTTAGAGAAAACGTTTAAAGAGAGCTTCTATTCACTACCTCAAGAGGAAAATTGGTCCCAAATCTTTCTGCACACTCAATCATACAGTGGTGACACTTTCCAATAGACAAATAGCCTTTGTCGGCGAATAATCTGATGGTGCTGCTGACCCGTATAGTACAGTAAGGGCATGAAAATGGCAGCGTACTACCGAAAAGTGTTTTCCCAATTCGTTTAGAAAAAGTGATTGGAGCGCATTATGCTATTTTCCATAAATACTCTTATAGAATTTCACACGTTTTCTAACAGAAAAGATATTACGCATTTGTCAAATCTGAGAATCACTGAAAGCTTTTGGAGATGTAAATCGATTATATTTGTTTCAGTGTTCACGATAAAATAGGTGGTCACGAACCTGTCCCTATTCTGTACCTCCCAACACAAAACGTCTTCAAAAAATTTTTCCTTGTAAAACTCAAGCAAAAAATTGACGAATCTTGAACCCACTTCTCGTCAACTGTTGAAATTTCGTCTACCACCCATATCAGTTGGCCATGGTTGTCGACCAATGCACGCTCGTTGTCAAAGATTGATCAAATGTGAACAAAGAACTTACTCTGGGAGAAAAGGCACAAGTTAAGAATTGTTTTCTGGAAATAATCACTGATTTTGTGGAGTCATTAAACTCCATATGTTTCGAAAGATATTAATTCATGCCGTTACCTCGTACTGACTATATGCGCACGACAGTCTTCAGATTTTAGAGTTCGCATTCCAGTTAATATTGTCAGTTTTACATTATGTTTCCACAGCTTCCCTAACTGACGTCTTCAATTGCGTCGAGCGCAGATATAGGTGCTCATTCTTTTATACTCCATCCCAACTGTTTGGTTACAGTACAAACAGCGAACAATACGGATTTCCTCTCGGCATAGATTAAGAAGACATTTAGGGAAACTGTCGAAATGAAGTCCAGTGACAGCATTAACTACGCTACAAACTCTGCATCGTGAAGTTTGTCAGTTTCACAAATAAACGTAAAAATGAGATTTCCACTTTGCTTACGAAATTACTAGGTTTGTGCATAAGCTCGTAGCGTTTTTGTTTTGCATATTGGTATTCCGATTCCATGCGTTTGTTTATCGGGAGACAGTGACTTGAGCTGTGGACACTA
Organism: Schistocerca gregaria; assembly: GCF_023897955.1. Classification (NCBI taxonomy): domain Eukaryota; kingdom Metazoa; phylum Arthropoda; class Insecta; order Orthoptera; family Acrididae; genus Schistocerca; species Schistocerca gregaria. Next base: position 237,390,086 of record NC_064926.1, read on the forward strand.
GAAAATGGAATGCCAGTTGGAGAAATCGGAACATTTCCTGCATACTCTTCTGTCTGAGTTCGACAGAGGAGTGAAAGCGGTGGCGTCAACCAGAAACTTACGCGCCGTGTATGGGGATAATGCCGTTGGCGAGAGAACGGCAAGAAAATGGTTTCCTCGTTTTGACATTAGTGACTCTTCACGTTCAGGAAGACCTTCAGGGTTTGATGAACATCGTTTAAAGTCATTAATCCACACGGATCCACGTCATTGTACTCGATAACTGGCAAATGCGATTAACTCTGATCATTCCATCTTCATGCAACATCAGCATCCAACGAGAAATGTTCAAGACTCTTATGTAAGAGTACCGAATGCTCTAAGTCGAAATCATAAAAAGTAGTCGGCGGCCATATTTGCAATTCTGCTTGCACGTCATCGATTGGCTCATGAACAACACCGATCATTTATGTCCTATATACTTACTGGTGACGAGAAATAGTGCCTTTATATTAATATTATGGTGTCACCGCCAGACACCGCACTTGCTAGACGGTAGCCTTTAAATCGGCCGCGGTTCGTTAGCATACGTCGGACCCGCGTGTCGCCACTATCAGTGACTGCAGACCGAGCGCCGCCACACGGCAGGTCTAGTTTGGAGAGACTCCCTAGCATTCGTCCCAGTTGTACAGCCGACTTTCCTAGTGATGGTTCACTGTCTAAATACGCTCTCATTTGCAAAGACGATAGTTTAGCATAGCATTCAGCTACCTCATTTGCTACGACCTAGCAAGGCGCCATATTTTGTAATTAGAATGAATTCTGAACAGACAATATTGCGAATCATGTACCGTCAAGAGCGACGTTCATCATTAATGGATTAAAGTTAAGTATCAAACTAATTATGTCCGCTTTCTGAATTCTCATTCCCTGTCATGTTCCAGACCTCACGTCAATATAGTTCTTCTCTCCTCATGCCAACCTGCGTGAGCTAAAACGCGTGCATTTCAGCCTCCTCTCGTAACACGGTGTTGGCTCTTCTGTCAACACAACAAATATAAGCAAAAGAAAGGAACTGCTTAGCCTAAACAAAGCAGCAACTTCCGATGCGAAGACCCGAGCGTATCCACGTAATGCTTCTGGTGGAACAGCGGTGGTCCACTACGAATTACTTCCCCGCGGTGCAGACATCACTGCTGACATTTATCGTCAACAGCTGATACGTCTTGCAGACGCAGTCCAAAACAACGACCAGGAAGTCTGCCTGAACCGATGCTACTCCATAGTAACGCCCGTCCACATTCTGCTAGACTGACAAAAAGCACTATACAGAATTCGGGTTGGTAACTTATTTCTCATTCACCTTATTCACCTCATCTCGCGCCCTCTGATTTTCACCTTTCCCGTTCTCTATCAAACAACCTTCAAAGAACTTCCTTACCTGATGAAAATACGCTCCGAACATGGCACACGAGTTCTTCGTCTCAAAACCGCATGACTTCAATAGTCGCGGAATCGAAAAGTAAACCCAGCGTTGGCAGACTATTTTAAACAGTGAAGGAAAATATAATATTGATGACTCTCTATTATAGCTCTCTATTATGTGTATCTGTTGCGTTTATTAAACTTACGGAAAAACACTGTGAACTTACGCAACAACTCAATATGTTCTTGTAATTGATAATCCGGTAGTGGCTTGGGAGCAACCTGAATATAGAATAAACATTTGAAGACGATAAGTTGCGAGTGGTTACTGTTTCTGCCAAATAACCATAGTCGCATTATTAGCAAACAACCACAACAGATAAGTCAAAAATAATTATCATATTATATTGTATGAACATCGTAAAAATGTGCTCTAAGTTACGAGACGGGAAGGTCAATCAGAGCCGGATCGAATCGGGGTGGCGGATTAACGATCGTGTATTGAGTGCATCTGCTGGCCTGAGTGGGGTTTTAGGCGGTTTGCCTCGCTAGTTTAGATAAGTGCTAGCGTGGTTCCCGACTTCAACCTCAGAGAATACAGTGCGCAAGCAGTTATGATATCATGCAGAACAAAGTTTAGACGATTCGCAGACAGACAGCTCACACGACCATGACATCAGGAAGGGGATCCAGCCACAAAGTTGAATGTTATCACAAAACTTGCCAAATCATGGAAAAGCGGATCCCGCACTAGCCGGGATGAACGCTAGGGTAGAGAAAGAAGTAGACGCAGGTGTAGAAGATTACCTTCTTTAATGATTGATAATTAATCAGATGCTCAATACACGCATTGATTAAGTTTGTACGATAGATATTTCCTCAATGAAGGGGGGAGGGGGGGGGTCAAAAAGAAATAATACCTGATGAAACGATGGCAAAAGGTATCACAGCTGACGAAGGGTTGATACAAATGACAATTGCTTTATAGGTGAGATGTGTCGCGCAGTGCAATTCGCTTGCCGAACACCTGCTGAGAACACGAAAAGATTCATCACAAGACAGGAGTCAGACGGAAGGAAGGAAAGACTCAGATTTAAATCCAGTCGGATTTATAGTGAAGTAACTGACAAAACCGGAGCATCTCACAGACATACCATAATCGGTTGGAAGAATGACATCATACATAAAAGTAACGTATGTTCAGTATATGCGGATGAAGATCTGCGACTGTGATTTAAATTGTCGATTTATCTGATGATAAATATGCAAACAGTCGCTTTTTTACGATTTATTCAATCATGAACATGTTTTCGAGCCACTGCAGGTTCATCAGCAGATGGAGGTGTTACAAGAACATTATGTTGTGGACCAAGCGTGGCTAGATGCACCGCTGATTCTGAGTGCACTTCCTTGTGGTATCCATAACAGATCTCTTCCTATAATGTACATTATTAAGCTATGTACACAAATATTCACAGTGTTTAGCTGCACTTGGTTTTATACTGATTCACAGAAAGCAAACACTGGATGTTTTTACAAATAATATGGATATATCCACTGGATGTTTGTACAAATAATGTGGATATATTGATATTCTTTGTAAAAACATTCAGTGTTTACTTTCTATGAATTATTGTAAAACCAAATGCAACTAAATACTGTGTATAGTTGTGTACGTAGCTTAATAGTGTACATGAAATGAAATGATCGTATGGCATCATTGGCCGGGAGATCTGGGGAAGTTCGGCCGCCAAGTGCCAGTCTTATTTCAGTCGACGCCACATTTGGCGACTTGCGTGGCGGTGATGAGGATGAAATGATGATGAGGACAGCACAACACACAGTCCCCGAGCGGAGAAAATCTCCAACCCGGCTGGGAATCGAACCCGGACCCGCTTGCATGGGAGGCGAGCACGTCACCACCCAGCTAAGCTGGCGGACATTATATACATTATAGTAAGAGACGTGATATGGATACCACAATGTAATGCACTCAGCATCAGCACTCCATCTAGCCACACTTGGTCCACAACATAATGTTCTTGTGATGAGCCTGCAGTGTCTCCAAAACATGTTCATGGTTGAATGAATAGTAAAAACGCGACTGACTGCGTATTTATTACCAGATAAATCGCCAAAAGTGACGTAGTAACAAGCAATAGCATTAATATAAAGTCAAGATGTTGTTTAAGCTTCGGGTGAGTTTTGCGGAAACGGGAAAGGAATAAGAAAAAAGTCCAAGAAATGGAGGTATAGAGAAGAGACACGAAAATACCGTGCACTTAAAGGAGAAGTACTGAGCGCGTTCTACGAAAATTGATACAAATATGACAATGAGTAACAAGGAATGTGACAATGAGTAACACGGTAAGGAATGAATTAACTGAGAACCTCACTCGGCACAACGATTGAATGAAGAACATCTGCCACAGAAAATTTCTGAAGATTGCAATGAATAGAATCAACTGCAGCAGCTGTAACCGATACGTACAGGTGGCTAGGAACACAGAGAGGTTGAGACGACTAAGTACTGCTGACGTAGCCCAGTAGCCCGGTGAACGACACGGTACTTTAACTTTCTTGTAAAACTGAAACTGTGTGGTGGACATGGTCCCGAGTCTAAAAACTTTCCTTTTGCAGCAGATGGTCTAACCGACTGATTTATCCAACGACTAACGACCTGCCATCTACAGTGATGTAGGTTTGGGTTGTTTAATACGTAATATGTGAATGGTTGAAAGGTTGGTTGATTTGAGGAAGGGGACCAAACAGCGAGGTCATCAGTCCCATCAGATTAGGGCAGGATGGGGAACCCTTTTGAAGGAACCATCCCGGCATTTGTCTGAAGCAATTTAGGGGAATCACGGAAAACGGGTTTGTACCGTCGTCCTCCCGAATGCGAGTCCAGTGCGCTAATCACTACGACACCTCGTTCACCGTGAATGGTAAGATTTTGCCTGTAGTAGCTACCCGATATAAAAACTACAAAGTTTTTCTTTTGTGTTTTCCGTATTGTGTGAGGGACGCAGAGATCGTGCGAGAGGTGACAGCTGTTCTCGGCACGGCCAGTCATCGGATTAAATATTCACCGGGTCGACGGCCTGGCCATTTAAAGCAAGCACCAGCGCGAAGCTGAGCCACATTTTCTGTAGTAATTATTAGTAGCAATGAAACAAAAAATGAAATGGACAAAATTTTACAGTTAGTGCAGCGTCTGTGTTTGACAGTGTTTGTGTAATTCGATGGGAATGTCTTTCAGAATGCATGCAAGTCTGAAGGAACAGACACTGCTGACGATAGACAGCCTTATCAAACTATACAATACATTTGCAGACTGTAAATACGGTATTACATCAGCTGAACTGTTCACTATAGACATGAAAATTGGTGCCGCATTGGGATTCGAAATCGGATTACCCGCTATGTATCTATAGTAAACCGTACGGCTGATGTAATATCGTGTTCGCAGTCTATGAAAATATTTCATGATTTAATACATGCATGCATGTCTGTAGAACATTTTTATCCAACTATACAAATACTGTCAAATATAGACTTTGCACTAACTGTATTTCATGCCAAATCAAGGCTCATTGACTAGAAAAACTTTGCTTCTCCCTGTGTGAGCACTGTGGGACGTAGACAGTATGATATATGGAAGTTTCGGTTGGTTTTGGAGGCGAGCACTGATGAGCAAAGCGTGTAAAGCGACCGCTTGCGATAACGCGGAAAACCTGGCTTCGAGTTCCGGTCCGGCAAAAATTTTCAAAAGTCTATAGTAAACTGTACAGCTGATGTAATATCATATTCGCAATTTGCGAACATTTTTCATAATAAAATTGTAATTTTCATCTCAATTCTGCCATTAGTTACATTCTGACCATTGTAAAATTAACACATGCATTATTGTTTTAGATGAAGTCTTTAAAAATGTAGCAAATGTTATGCAGAAAATAAAACATGTTGAAGGTTTTGAAAATAACTGACGTTACTGATTTTGCCTATTTTATGAGTTAAGCAAGAAGGTATTTGGTTCATGATTTGTTTTACCTAAAAATCTTGCAGCTGAAAATGTGGAAACAATTCGTGAAACGGTACAGGAAGTGAAAAGTGACATCTTCTTGTGTTAAAATAGTTCTAGCAAATATGATTTTTACCAAGCAATAAGTGTTGTAAAAGAATGGTATAAACTTCACTGGAAAGCGATTGAAAACTGTTTGATGGCACTTAACTGAAAATATTCATAAAAAGACAGAAGCGTTGAAATAATTTCATTTCAATTTTGCTGACAGCATAAAATAAGAGACGAAGTATACTGAGGCATGCAGTCTAATAAGTGTTATCGCTGGTCGTCTAAGAAACGTGGCAGTAAACAACTTCTTTACAGAAAAGTCCACGCACATTTCTAATAATAAGCCTTCATTCGCTGACGCATCTATTTTCTGATAAAACCAGAATCTGCAAGCCAACAAATAAACAGAAGTAGTGTGTGCACGGTCGACAAAGATATTTGAAAATAAGTATTTCCAGTCAGAACGCAATCTCAACGCTGCGTGTCGTACGTCTCACACACAATACCTCACGGTTGGTTCCGTCAGTACCTCTTCCCTACCGTCCAAACGTCGAACATTTCGCTGCAGCGTAGAAAACTGATTTTCGAAACATGGTGCATCGACTGTCGAAGAAGTAAATGTTTTACATCAGAGGACGATGAGAAGGAAAGGGTAATAAAGTAATTAAAGATAAAAGCAAGTTCCAGGAGACGAAATTTTGGCGGAAAGAACAACAACAATGGCATTTGGTTGGAGTAACGAAGGAACAGGTGTTGCTTGCATCCACGAATTTGTTAAGATACTGTGTTCGAACATTATAAAATACCGCGAAGTATACGATCTATTGACAAATTACCAGCAGGGATTAGGAAAATAATGTTTCGGTTGAAACAGAACTGCTTCTTTATTCACACGAAGTAATGAGTGCTATCGACAGGGGATCTGAAGTTGATTCCATATTCATATATTTCCATACGGCTTTGGACATCGTTCTTTACAAGCAACTTCTAATCAAATTGAGTACCTATGAGTCGTCGTCTGAATTGTGCGATTGGATTCCTAAAACCCTGTCACAAAGGTCGCTCTTCGTAGTCATTGATGGTGAAGCCGGAATTACATTTGCCGTTCGCCAAGGAGGAATTATAGGCCCTCTGCTCTTCTTAATCTATATATTCATGAGACAATTTGACAAGACCTCTTCGGTAGTTCAAAGTTGATGTTGTCGTTTACCGTCTAGTAACGTCATCAGAAGGTCAAAAATAAATGCCAAATTATTTCAATAAGATGCCTGCATTGTTCTAAAAGTGGTAATTGATACTAAACAAAAAGTGTCCAAAATTTTGTCTATAAACAGTTCTGCGCAGCTTCAAAGCGTTTAAAAAACGGCATCACGAAATCACCAATGCAGCTGTAATGTATGTTTATTTATGGTTCAAATGGTTCAGATGTCTCTGAGCACTATGGGACACAATATCTGAGGTCATAGTCCCCTGGAACTTACAATTACTTAACCTTAACTAACCTAAGGACATCACACACATCCATGCCCGCGGCAGGATTCGAACCTGCGACCGTAGCGGTCGCGCGGTTCCAGACTAAAGTACCTAGAACCGCTCGACCACACCGGCCGGCTTTATTTATGGACAGCCAGATTTGGTTAAGCGACCACCTACAAGTCACTTACACGTTAACAGATAATTAAGTGTAATAATAATTAAGATGAACTACTGTGTGTAGCAGATAATCAAGGATACCATCACATCACGTTAAATGAACGTTCTTTGTTGTCAAGAGCTTAATTATTATCCGCTGCAGTATCTAAACAAAAAAGAAAAGAAAAGGCAGAGATAAAAGGACGTTAAGTTAGCGACTGATAGAACCATGTGTAAGAAAACGTACGCATAGTTAAGTTACGAGTGATGTTATATTTGCTTCTATCTGTAACGTGTGTGACTTGAGTGTATCCTGGCGTATGCGAAGTTCTAATAACTTGCGGGGAAGCAGCCGGGTGGCGTTGTCGACAATAGTCGACATTTCGGCCACCACGTCCGTCTCACGACAAAGTCCTGAAAATTATCCTGGGTGTTCTCCTGTGGAAATACCGGCGACTGTTTACAGCCAACCCCAAAAATTATCTGAACATTTGCAGCGTGTATAAACATGTACACTATGTTCTTCATGACTTTATACATATTGTATCTTCATGCCATACAGTTTTCGGTAAATAAATATACATTACAGCTGCTTGTTGTGGTTTCGTGATACCGTTTTTTCACAAATAAATTTGCAGTGTTCCCCACAAGAGTACTGAAGAAACTCCTTTAAATGTAGATTACACGAAATACCACATTAATTTAATGTTTTTCCATCACCACAACAGCTAGGGACTACAATTAAAACAATTTTAATTGGAACTTCCACACAGAAAATATTGAGGTGAAAGTGAACGGAAGACAGCACTTTATTGGCAGAAAAGTTAGAAGATGCAATGAATCTGCTGGAAAGACTGCCTGCACGACGCTTGCCCGTCCTTTACTGCAGTATTGCTGCGCGGTATGGGATCCTTACCAGATAGGACTGGCGGATGGCATCGAAAATGTTCACAGAAGGGCAGCACATTTTGTATGATCGCGAAGTAGGGGAGAGAGTATCGCGGATATAGTGATTTGGGATGACAGTCACTAAAACAAAGGCGTCTTTCGCTGCGACGAGATCTTTTCACGAAAGTTCAGTCACTAATTTACTCCTCCCAACGGCTAAATATTTTGTTGACTGCCAGCTACACAGAAAAAAAATGATCGTCGTAATAAAATCAGAGCTCACACTGAAAGATTTAGGTACTCATATTTCCCATGTGCTATGCGAAAGTGAACGACAGAGGAATAATATGAACTCTCCATTAGATACTTAAGTGTGATTTTATGTAAACTGAAGGTGGAGGGGAGAAATAGGAAAGGAAAGGAATAGGAAAGATGTTAGCTGTATCGGGACTTTATGAGGAGTTCGCGGCGTCGAGTAAAAATGTGTCCAGGATTCTAACAGCGGATCTTCTGCTGAGTAAGTAGTTGCGTTAAAACCCCTGCGCCACCTGCACATAGTGTTTATTACAATTGGACGGACTATCTAGGTGCGTCGCTCGGCCCATATTCCCACCCAGCTCCACCTATTCGTAGTCCCCGTCCAAGTTACCGTTGCTCGCTGTTTTGAGATTCCTGCTGGAGGTGATTGTGTATTCGCACTGAGGGTGGTGGATTCATAGCCCATCGAGGCGAACAAACTCATATGGATGTGTGGTGATGTAATTTCGCACATGTCCAATAGAACAGACACAACGCATTCATATACTCATGTGTGAATTGCAGAGTGATCATGCAGATGCACATGACATATTGGTCCGTAGATTTACTAGGAAACAAAACAGAAGTTGGAAGAAATGTGCTAAAAAGACTGCCCACATTACACTTGATCCTCCTCTCCTGGATTTCTGCTGAACGGTGTGGGATCTTTAACAGATAGGACCAAAGGTGGACACTAAAAACAAATAAGGGCAGCTTGTTTTGTGTTAGCGCCTAACAGGACTGTGTGTGTCAAGGATATGATAAGTTGTCCATCAGAAAGAGTAAATTTCTAATTTTGGATATCATGGACTGATATATATATTATGACTTTTGAACACTATTAAGGTAAATACATTGCTTGTTCTCTATCAAAATCTTTCATTTGCTAACTGTGCCTATCAGTAGTTAGTGCCTTCAGTAGTTAGAATCTCTTATTTAGCTAGCAGTATTGGCGCTCGCTGTATTGCAGTAGTTCGAGTAACGAAGATTTCTGTGAGGTAAGTGATTTGTGAAAGGTATAGATTAATGTTAGACAGGGCCATTATTTGTAGGGATTATTACGTTGCGCTAAAAATATTGTGTGTCAGTTTAGTGTTGATCAGAATAGGTAAAGAGCGAAATGTCTGAGTACGTTCAGTTCTGCTGAGCTGTTTGAAAATCAAATAATGTAAGAGGTTTGTCAGCACAGTCAATCGTAAATTTTTCTAAGGGGACGTTTCAAACGGCCAAGGTGGGAAATAGTGGATGATGTCTGATGTGAGATTAGCCCATTCGGCGGTGCCTGCACTTAAAGGCGACAGGTAGAGAATGACGCTCCACCACGTCGGAGTAGCCCCAGCTGGCCCACCGGACGTACTACAGCTGGGTGACCTGCGTCGCGTTGTTGGTGGTGGTGACGCCGTTGTGGGACATCTCGACCGCGATCCAGCGGCCGAGGGCGCGCGGCCGGAACAGCTGGCAGAAGGTGACCCGGAACTGGCGGCTCATGCTGCAGTACAGGATGAAGTTGACGGCCGAGTTGAGCAGCGCGAGCGCGTCCATGAGCTCGCCCAGCGGCACGTAGCACTCGGCGAAGAAGCGGTGTCCCAGCAGCCCGCTGAGGAGGGCGAGCACGCCCTGGGGCAGCTCGGTGACCAGGAAGAGCAGCAGCACGGCCAGCAGCATGCGCGTCGTGCGGTCCGTCTGGCGCTCCTTGTCCTGCTGGCGCGACGACGCCGACGCCGACGCCGTCAGCTGGCGCCGGCGCCGCTTCGTCTCCAGCAGCGCCGCGACGATGCGCAGGCTGAGCACGGTGAGGGCGGCGCACGGCGTCAGCTTGACGACGACGCCGTACACCCAGAAGTTGACGTCGCCGAGCAGGCCGCCGGCCGCCTGGCTCAGCCGGCTCATCTGGACGAAGTAGAGCGTCGCGTTGCGCTCGCGCAGCTCGGCCACTTCGAAGGCGAGGTAGTGCGGCGTGCACAGCAGCGGGCCCAGCACGTAGGCGGAGCCGACCGCGGCCAGCGTGCACGGCACGCCGATCTGGCCGCGCCGCGGCTGCGCCACCGCCAGGTAGCGCCACACGGCCAGCGTCACCGTCAGCAGGATCGACACCGTGTGGCACACCTGCGCGAAGTTCGAGTGGAACAGCACGAACACGGCCCACGCGTACGTGTACGTGAGCGCCCGCGGCCGCCGCAGCAGGTACATGTGCAGCGCGTACGGCACGTACTCCACCATCACCAGCAGGTCGGCCACGGCCAGGCCCGTCAGGATGCTGTTGGTCGCCGACAGCATCTCGCGCCGCGTCAGCACCGCGATGTTCAGCGAGTTGGCCACCGAGCCGAAGATGCACACCAGCAGGCTGAAGTAGCCGTGCAGTTCCTTGTAGCCCGTGTGGAACTGCTGCAGGCCCGAACCGCAGAACAGCGGCTCCACCGTTGCGTTGGCAGCCGTCACTTCGCTCGATGCGTCCATCATCTTCGTCCCATTCATTACGCTCTCAGAAGTGAAAATGATCTCAGTCGTCATCGCCTCGGTGTACACGTGGTCCCAGCTACCTCACAGATGATAATAGTGTCACTACTTGTTGATTACGTTCATGACGTCACGATGAATTACTCTAGTATCACAGGTGCCTTCACGACACCTAACGTAATCTGAAATAGTTACTGTTGCTTTGTACTTAAATGTCACACTCAGCCAAGTGACGTTTCAATAACCCTGAAAAGTAAGCGCAAAGCTTACCAGAAAACTGCAAAAAATTAGAGTAGTATCACAGGTGGGTTCATGACAGCGAACGTAATTTTAAATAGTTACTGTAGCTCTGTACTTAAATGTCACACTCAGTCAAGCGACGTTTCAATAACCTTGAAAGGTAAGCGCAAAGCTTACCAAAGTACTGCTAAAAACGACAGTATCTCACTGCCGACGGAAACATATTTTTCGTTATTGATGCACTGCGTAACTATAGGAAATTTTTCATGTAGAGTGGCCAAGTCATTATTGCCATTTCCCCCCTCGTGCTTCTAAGAGAAGAGAAGAAAACTAGTCTGACGTTCTTCATCCTCCATTAAAACATTTCTGATGTAAAACTAAAATCATTGAAATTTTTTTTCCTTGTCAACACGACTCAAACCAGCACATGGTATCCCACGCTGTCTGACCGTTTACTACTAGTACTCTTCACCGTTAAAAAATTTTGATACCCGACAGAAATGAGCTTTTACGTAGGACACGGTAGAAATTTAAACTAGTAGTCGCAGGATGACCTGTCTACCCACTGTTTACTCTTCCGACAGGACGCGTCCGTAGTCCGGTGAGGCGGCGCGCGAAGCTTCGCAGTGGAGGTTGCGTCGGCGTCGGCTGCCGGCGTCCGACTGGCGCAAGGCGCGGAGTCGTGGTCGGCTCTGCTACAGGAGACGTCGCGCATGCGCACTCGCTCGATAGCTGATACCGCGTGGGTAGTGGGCGGCGACGAAAGCCTGTGGCGCCCACCGCGTTTGTTTACGCGGCCTTACGACCTAATACATGTCCGTCTCGATACTAATTTTAAGAATAGCAGCGTGAAAGAGTTGTGAAACAGGTCATATCTCGAGAGAGGCAGAACTCTTGCATCATCAGCCCCAAGCGAGTGGCTCTTACATTACAGTGAGGCTGAATGGACTCAAAAAAACTCCCAGGCAACCGACATTTCTTGTAATTGCATTTCTTATGAACTTGTACAAATTCAGGTTGCAACATACCCCTCCTGTAGTAGTAGTGCTACTGACGAAGGTGCGCATGCGATTTCTGTATTCACTGCTCTTACTTTAAAGCACTCCGTCTTCAGGCCACGAGTGGCCTACCGGGACCATCCGACCGCCGTGTCATCCTCAGAGGAGGATGCGGACAGGAGGGGCGTGGGGTCAGCACACCGCTCTCCCGGTCGTTATGATGGTATTTTTGACCGAAGCCGCTACTATTCGGTCGAGTAGTTCCTCAATTGGCATCACGAGGCTGAGTGCACCCCGAAAAATGGCAACAGCGCATGGCGGCTGGATGGTCACCCACCCAAGGGCCGGCCACGCCCGACAGCGCTTAACTTCAGTGATCTCACGGGAACCGGTGTATCCACTGCTGCAAGGCCGTTGCCGCTCTTACTTTAGGTACGAACTATTATAAATTACAATATCGCCACCACCCCAAGCCGTTCTTTACACATCAAAAATCAGACCGAACTGGCAAATTATGTATGATAGCATAATCATAATTAAACATAATTAAATTAATTCTGTAAAATTACGCAAAGTCAAATCGCGCTATAAAATATGTGGCAAATTAATAAAATTTAGGCTATGCACTCTAGTGGTGAGGACTTCCTCTCAAATTATGTTTCATTAATATCACTGCCCCCTTTGTGCAGCTTAGAAAAACAGCACTGAAATATTCTTGGAAAACATAAGCATACGGACCACTGTATTTTTGAATGAGGGTGACTACGTGGTAAGTCAGAAAGAATACGACGGGAATACTATATTAGTTTAAAAAAATTCTCATATTCATGTATGAGAAAAAGGTGGAACATTCATAGCTGTCTTGTGCCTGAGCATGAAACAATTCTCCAGGTCCCGATAAAACTACACGACTTCGTACATCTTAATTAATCATATGGGAGGCGAAAGGAACGTACAGCTTTGTGGGCTCAGACTAGATTCAAACAAGAAGATGAAGCATAAGGATGCAATTACGGCAAAGAGAGTATTGGCTAAAAACAGTCATGATTGCAATTTTTTAATTGAAAAGTAAAAAAAAATAAAACTGCAATCAAGACTGTTTCTAACCAATACTGTTAAGCATTGGTTTGCTGTATAGATTATTTATTTATTTAATTAGTTATATTCAGGGTTGATATGATTCTAATTTCAAGATTTATCTTTTAACTTTTATTTTTTGAATATTTATTTTAGTAATATTATTTTTCGTTTACTTAAATAGCTTATGCCACATATGGACTGAAAGAATTTCTACGGCAAAGAGAGTTATACAGACTCAAACAGTTTTATTTCTATGCGTATTAGATACGAGAATTCGCGCTAACTAATTAATCACTCATCGAGCGAAACACCTTAGTGAAACAGACAAAAATGACGAGATTACTGAATAAACAGTACACGGCTGCTGTAAAGGTTAGATTAAACCATGAAGAACCGCGAAAAGAACTAACGAGACCAGAAAAGCTGAAGGTCCCACTGGTTCAGGCAATACGTGGTCGCCACAAACAAAGGAGGTTAATGGCTCTGAGCACTATGGGACTTAACATCTGAGGTCATCAGTCCCCAATACTTAGAACTACTTAAGCCTAACTAACCTAAGGGCATCACACACATCCATGCCCAAGGCAGGATTCGAACCTGCAACCGTAGCAGTCGCGCAGTTCCGGAAAAGGAGGTTAATAAAATCTCTCAAAAATACGAAATACAGATGCTCAAATGACGCGTCAGGAGCTGATCAATCAGTCTAATTAGAATCACGCGTTGAAATACAGCCATGAGCCAGCCCATAGGATAATTTTTCGCTGTTACAAAGTCGAAATTCCCGAAAAACACTGGTGCGTGAAGTAGGCCGATTTCAGGCAGGTGCAGTGTTTTGTTCAACCGCGAATAACGAACATTTCCGTTCCGTATTCGGAAAAACCGTTTCAGGGGTGGATTCTAAACACTTTCAGGGATAGAAAAGCGCAATTTAAAAAAATCGATTTTTCAACCAAAAGATAGTAATCCTCCCATTAACACCACAAACCCAGCACTCTACCGCACAATCCCTAATGACTGTCATCCTTACTACACAGATACACACTTCGCAGCAGGTCGGAGGAAGGCAACGGAAAACCACCTCCACTGACACTGCCATGGACAGCGACGCAGGATTCCTGCATCTGCTCCCTTATGCTCATTCCCATAGTATGAGACTATTACAATTTTACCTGAAAATTAAACGGATTGCTCTGTAATGCGAACTTCGTGTTGTTATATTGAGAGTTGGCAGTACTCTCTTACCATTTATAGTTTGGCTACAACCCGCATACACAAGCTCTGGAATCTAAGATATTGTTGTCGCGCTTCGCAGCGCACGGATTAATTAGTGGCAGTTTGGAAGCCAGTGTAGGAGCTCGCTTGCTGTGGTGCACACGTGTGTTGGGCGATGGGTCGTCGCCGAGCTGCCGTACTGCCGTGTCCGCCAGCAGCGACACAGGATTTGGTATTGGGTTGATATTTTTTATAATTTGCAGCGCGCTTATTAATTTAAAGAAAAGGATTTGTGTGTGTGCGTAGCAGCAGACTGTAATTTTGATAATGATAGGAGTTGAATTCTTAAGGGAAACCATTGTTAGGCGAATAGATTAAGTATTGATTTTTGTCATTGATCTTTTGTAATTGTCAGGGAATTGTTCCACCATGTATTTAATTGAGAAGTATTTCAGTCAGTCTCAAGAATTTGATTAATTTGTAATATTGCTTTAATGCCACTGGAGGCAGATTTACATACGAAGCGATTGTTGAAAGAGCTTCTAGCGTTTTGTTAATTAAATGAGAAAGAATCGCTTTCAAAACACACTTTTTGAAAAAGGGAATTACTTGTTTGGGTTATCATTTATCGAGTTTAGATTTGACCAAACCCTTTCTCTTGAATTATATGTAGTTGTGGCAAGCAGCAGCAGCCGCAGCAACAGCAGGAGCCGCCATACAGAACATGCATTGCACTCAGCATGAATAATAGGTTTTTTATGTTTTTGTTACATAATGGAATGCAGCAGATCAAGCAGTGGCAGCAGAAAGACCAAGTAAGTTATTTGTTGCGCACAGGATCAATTAAAAAAAATAAAGGTTAGGCGATCTCTGTAATAGTACAGTTAACAAGAGTGCAAGCACCAGATTTTCAGTAGAAAATACGAGATAAGAAGAAAGAGCTCGCGACTTTCAATATGAAAGTATCGCGTCAGAACGACGCAACCAAGGGAGCCGACTTTTTTTTTGTCATCAGTCTTCTGACTGATCTGATGCGTCCAGCCACGAATTTCTCTCCTGTGCCAATCTCCTCATCTCATAGTAGCACCTGCAACCTACGTCCTACGCCTTCAACTATTTTCCCCATTTACAAAAGCAGAATAGTGAATGGAAGATAATTACCAACGGGTACTAACTACACTTAGATACATGTGCCTGTAATGACACTCCAGCTGGAAGGCAAAGAACATTTTTCCGATTTTTTTAAAGAAATTCAGTCATCATTAAGCCGTCCATCCGGGGAGTGAAAGTTGTCCTGTCCAAAAATGAGATGTGTCCGTGTCGGAAGTCCTGCAGTCTGCAAATCTTATCTGAAATCAACGAAAAAACAATTTTCTTAATCTACAGGATATTTCACATGGAGTAATAGCATAGTTTTTTGAAATCTGAAAAATAATAGAATGGCGTTTGTTTGAAACTAATATGTAGTTTTGTCATGTTTTTTTATTCAAGTTTTTTGGAAAAGGTAATGAATAAATTAAAATAAAAAATTATCGGATTACCCCCTGCGGACATGCCCGAGCGTAATTGACAAAGGTTTCGGAAAGATATCTTTATTAACATGCTCGCAATCTATTCCATTCAGCTTGAGGTATGGTGTACCATGAACACACCTCATGGTGGACAAAGAACGTTTATCTCCTCGGATTGAGGGCTTAATGATGATCGAATTTCTTTAAAAAATCAGAAAATGTTGTCCAACAATGAATAAATGATGTGCAAAAAGATTTACGTTGATCGCTTCATTAGTTTTCTTTTCGTATTTTACAGGCTGACTGAAGAGGAGAATGGAGCCTTAATGACAAGATACAGAGTCACATCGCCAAATTACATCAGTAACAGCAGCACAAAGGAGATCGCAGAAGAATGAAGTCAAAAACGCTTCCTCAAAATATCATTTATGTCATCGAGCGTTCGAAATTCACACCGCCTACTGCAGTACACGTTTGCAGTCGCTAGTGAAGGACATCTGGACAGACTGAAGATATTCCTTTTATACCACGGCGCTTGCTGCAAGAACGTCATGTATAAGATAATTTTTGGTGGTTGGAACTTGTGAAAAACGTGGTTTTTGAGTTTACACCAGAGAAAAAAGGTCTAGTGGCGTGAAATCAAGCGAACGTGCAGGCCTGTTTATAACGCCTCCACAAAATACCCAGCGACTAGAAAACAGCTGGATGAGCGCTTTCCTAACCACAAGCGTGTAGTAAGCAGGGGATCCATCGTACTGGTACCACATTCATTACGTATTTCATGTGGTATTTGCCATACGAGAGCGGGCGGTAGCACTTCACTAACTACTGTGATTCTTCAGAAAGGTACCAAATATGTAGTCTCGACTAATTCCAAACGTTCAAGCACCACTACATCTTATGTTCAACTAATTTCAGCCGGAGGGCGGGGGTAGGTATTTTCAGCTGCCTAATTATGCATATTCCTTACATGCAGTTTTCCGTGATTTGTAATAACCTAGTATTCCATCAGAATCGAACAGTACCACTGGTTAATCTGCTGGTGAGGTGACACATGATACGGGCAGAAGTTGTTTGCACACAAAATACGATCTATGCTGGGCTGATTTATTCCACCTCGATTTCTCTGGAGAAAACATGCTTATTATGAACATCAGCTGCCAGAACATCTATTACGTTCGATCTCCTCGTTGTAGGCTTAATTCTTACCCTATGCTCGGCACTCATACTCCAGTGCCCTTCCAGTAACAATTCTTTATACATTTGCTGAATTGTCATTCTTACAGGACACCGTCCGCCGGAACCAGTGCTAGAAACTCGTGAACGAAACAGCTATAATGAAAGCCCTCTATACCTTTTACACCGGCATAGCTGCTGTGCAATACTCTCTTTTGCTCCTTATCCGACGTGACATACATGGTGGTTATAAACTTTCGTTACTTGAGAGGGTCTCCATGAAAAATGAGTGATCATAAGACAATGGACCCCTCAAGCCAGTTCTCGTGAAATGGGAGGGGGGACTGGTAAGAATTCCTAGAACAACCGTGCGCGCATTCTTCACAGTCATAAATACTATCCGTACTACTTGTCGTTACAGAAAGGGCTTCATGGTAACCACTTTCACACTCAACTGGAATACTGTCAGTGGATTCTGTGGCAAGGCTATAACTTTATATGTAGAGTACTGTTTACCGACGAAACTATGTTTAGAAACCACGGGAACGTCAACTGGCACAATATGCACTAATGATCACCGGAAAACCTAACATCAACGTTAGTGGAGTATCAGTGTTTGGTGTGGTACTGTAGGACAACGCATCGTCGGACCATATTTCATTGAAGGTACTCCCAATGGGCGACTGCACGAGCGGATCTTGAAATGTACCTTTTCATTAGCGTCAAATAATGTAGCATCACCATGATAAACACTCTGCGCACAGTGCTATGGTGGCAAGAAATCCACTAAACCAACAATTTCCAAATCGATGGATGTGGTGAGGAAGCGCTGTTCAGAGATTTCCAGCGTGCTCGCCGGACCTCACTCCCACGGACTTTATTGTCTGGGATCATGTGGAAAATATAGTGTCAGCAGATTAGAACAACAGGGGACAATATGAAAGACCGTATTAACGTTGCATGTGGTGCAATAACACCAGAAACAGTGACAGCAATTAGGCGATGAGTGATGGAGCGTGCAAAGCAGTGGTGCCATATAAATGGCGATCTCTTCGAACATACGTCGTAGCGTTTCCGCTGCCGGAAATGTGATTGCATACCGCCATACATTTGGTGTCTTTCTGGGAAGACGTCTATTTGTTTTATAAGTACTACTCTACGTTCATGTACTTGTTTCACCATGTGCAAAAGTTCAATTGTAGCGCAGTCATTAAAAATGTTCAGCAAGATGACGTGTATGTGTCATGTAATTTATGTACAGCTGCGTGAAACTAGTATTTATCCTTCTGTTATACACTTGGTGACCTATGAGTTACGTTTACCCTGGCCGGTAATATTAGTTCAAATGGCTCTGAGCACTATGCGACTTAACTTCTGAGGTCATCAGTCGCCTAGAAATTAGAACTAATTAAACCTAACTAACCTAAGGGCATCACACACGTCCATGCCCTAGACAGGATTCGAACCTGCGACTGTCGCGTCTAGAACCGCACGGGCACTCCGGCCGGCCCCGGTATATTCGGTGTTTCCTTACCATTATGTCCATTCTAATAATGCAGTAAAGATAAACGAAATACGAACGAGTAAACTCTTTCCTTATTTTTCTTTGTGTATGACTGGACGTCTGTATCGTTTCCAGTCCACTTAATAACATTTTAAATACAACGTTTGTCGCATCGTAGCAAGAGTCTCGGGATGTGCAGCAGCGGGGCCATCCTTTTCTTTCAAGCATCAACTCCACTTTGCAATTCCTCGGGATATAGTTGGCGTATTGCCATGAAATTAACAAAATTCTTTTTGTGATTTTTCATGTTCTTGATTTCGTGAGAAATAATACTGGATCTCCATTAAAAAACGTAAATTTTTATTGAAACCACTATTTGCTTATGTTTTAGAATGTCTCGCTGTATTTCCTCTCATGAGCAACTGATTCACATTCATATCGGGTAAAGTTGTTTTTTAATATCTAGTGATATCTCCGAGATATTTGCCATCAGTATTAGTAAATAACTAGCGACGCACCCCGGAATTACATGGATGTTGCTATGTATCGGCGTTCGGACGACTTGTCCCATTATATACATTGATCTTCCTCGTGAAACAGTCTGTGCACTAGTGGAAACCGTATTAAAACCCCTACAGCATTTCTTGAGTTTGGCCTTCAAAATTCACGCAGAAATCCGTGGCGTTATACTATAATATAATCGTCATGTCCAAGCGTTTGTAGTGGCAATGCCGCGAATCCTCAGTTAAACACGTGACCTTGTGCACTCGCTCTCGTTTACAAGCTGATGTAGTACACTTGTACCCACCAACAGACTCAAGTGACATGTTGTCGTTGTCGGTTATACGGACAGCGTTGGAGACTGGCGAGCCTACGGACACCGCGAGTTCGTCGCTGGAGCCATAGGACCCACTGGCGAGTTTAAAGCGAGTTTAGGGAGCCCTTTTCTGACATCTGTTGGACTCTTCTGGGCAGTTGTCCCTGAGTTAGGCCAGTCACTAGCAGAGCGACGAGAGAAACTGTTTCAGTTATGTAATCCTAATAAATAGTGTGGTGGCAACACTGACGAAGCTACGTTGAAACGGAGGTTTTTGTTTTGTTCTGAATGATTAAAAAAATTACGCACAGATTTTGTTCGGTTCTCAAACACTTCAGATCACCTCAGACATATGATGCCTCGAAGCTGTAACATGGGCAAAACGAATCAAGACAAGTATAAGCTTTTCACCTCAAATACAGGGTGGTTATAATTAAACTTTACTACTTGAGAGAGCTACAATGACAAATGACTGCTCATATGACACTGAATCTTTGTGGAAACATTTACAACCGCACCAAAAAGTATTGGCACAGTTACATTTTAGTGGTTGTAGGTTAAACGAAACATATATTTCAGAACAGAAGCCAGACACGTGCCACCTTACATTACATAGGTTACAAATATGTCCAAATCAGCTGTCCGTAAAGTAAAATAAACATCGCTCTTCTGCATCTAAAAAAAAGGATTGGCACACGCGTATGAATCGGATAGTGTGTCCGTTTTCTTCTTTGGTGTTCACTCACTTCTAATAGCTAGTGTGCATCCCTTTAGCATCTGTAACAGCACGTAAACGCCTAGGAATGCTTTTTATTGAATTCCTGGTGGTATCAGGGGTAATTTTCGACCATTCCTCCAGGAGCACTTTCTCCAAGTCGTTTTTACCGGCCGGACGTCTTTTTCTGAGTTGTGTGTCAAGATAAGCCCACAGGTTCTCAATGGGGTTCAAATCAGGGCTCTGGGGTGGTGTTAGAATCCTTCTGGGGGCATTGTACAGTAACCACTCCCGGGTTTTCATGACGGTATGTTTCGGGTCGTTGTCTTGCTGGAAATGAAACACCCCAGTAAGGCCCAATGTCCCTGGACTAGCGTGTAAATTACCTCGCAACACGTTAAGGTATCTCATGTGATCCATTGTAACGTGGATTACAGCTAGATTTCCAACGCCGGACGCCACCATACAGCCCCAGACCATCATACCGCCCCCACCGTGTTTGACTGTGGAATGCATGTGTTTGATGTCGAGGTGCGTATTCAGCTTGCTCCAAACTTTCTTTCTTGCTTCAAATCCAAACACATTGAACTTCGATTCGTCACTAAATATCACAATGTTCCAAAACTCCATCGGCTTGCTGATGTAGTCCTTGGCAAACTGCAGGTGTTTCTGCCGGCTAATTTCCGATATATATTGCTTTTTTCTGGGAGAACGTCCATACATGTCAGCCTCATTCAATACATTTCCTATAGTTTGAACACTAACACTCCTGTCGGACATTGCCTGAACAACCTCAGCAATAGTTTCCGCACTTGTAGCAGGTTTCTTCCGAAAAAGTGCGTCACTAACTTCCTGGCCGGCCGGGGTGGCAGAGCGGTTCTAGGCGCTACAGACTGGAACCGCGTGACCGCTACGGTTGCAGGTTCGCATCCTGCCACGGGCATCGATGTTTGTGATGTCCTTAGGTTAGTTAGGTTTAAGTAGTTCTAAGTTCTAGGGGACTGATGACATCAGCAGTTATCTCCCATAGTGCTCAGAGCCATTTGAACCATCCATTGTTTTAACTAACTTCCTGCCTTACCTGCCCGTGAGTGGCAGCAGCAGCGCGTATCGATAAGCGCACTGTCGTACCATCTCTGGAGCGACCGATAGTATTTCCGGGTCGTCGTGCGTCGTGTAGTCAGCGAGTGGGAGACGCGCCAGCAGTGCAATCGCGACGGAGCAGCAGTCGAGGACCAGCAGTCCAGTCGGTCAGTGGACGTGGACCAACAAGCAAGCACCCGCCACGCAGTGTCGGGTTGGAGCCGCTGGCGGCGTGCACGCGCGGTTGGAGTATGGGGTGTTGCTTGTGAGTGCTACGAAGTTCGTCGCCCACCGATCTTGGACATGAAAGTTGAATCTTCACTTAACTTACTATCGAGCCTCAGCTGTTTACATTTCTTCGTTTGATCCTGGTTGTCGCTTTTGTGACATTCCCGCGGGCAACAACGTATGTGTATTTACGTCGGCTAAGATGCTAGTCGTCTTCGTGTGCAATTTAACTTAATTTATTCCCTGTCAAGAATGTTCACCGGCTATATCTTCTGCCTTGTGGCCGTTGACGTGCCGGTTACCTGCTCTGGTCGTTGACGTAATTTTAGACAGTGTGTTTTCCTCATCGTGTTGTTGCTGTCCAGTGCGGCATGTAGTGCGACAGCTGAGGTGTTATTGGTCGTTTTGTACGCCAATATCCTGTGTGTCGTGTACTGAAATCTTGTGGTCACTATGCTTGTTGCATGGAGCGGAACTGATTTGGTTGATAGGTCGGTCAGCTGTCTGTCGGTTGGGTTGCCTTCAGATTAAGAAGTCGTTGGATAGGCTGCCTGTCTCATCTAAACGTCAGTTAGTGTTACACGCCCAGGCCGACCCTTGGAAACTTCTGAGCGCCGTTCCTTGTGTGTTAAGTAGTAATTTCCCTGTTTGGATTTCAGTTATTTGGTTGATGTGAGGCCTTCAGGAAAGTTTTGATGTCTCTTAAACTAATGTCATCGTCTTGCCATTAAGGCATAAGATTGTTACGATTTTGTTTTAAGATAAAGCCTTCTGCCTTTTTTAAACTCTTCCTATTGCCTAATATGTGGCTTCAACCGAGTTTTAATGTCACTTAAATTAATGTTCTTGTCTTGCCCTTAAGGCATAAGATTATTATGCTTTTTTTTTTTAAATAAAGCCTTAAGCCTTTGATTGAAACTCTTCCTATTGGCTAATATGTGGCCTCCAGCCAAGTTCCATTAAAATTAAATTTCTAGGGCCTTCAGCCTGTTTAGATTGAAGATTTAGAAATTTTTTTGTTAGTCCTTCTGTCTCGGGTTTTGAGTGTGGCTTTCAGAAGATCTAAGGTTAATCAGAGGAGGTTGATTAAAGTTTTGAGTGTTTTGCATCCTTGTTGTAATACTATGTGTTGACGAATAAAGTTTGTGTGTTGAGTGAAAGTGACAGCAACATTTTTTGGCCCCTTTCCACAACCTAATCCTTTCTGTCCTGCTAGCCAAAGCATTTCAGTCTATGGCTATGTATACAAATGATATTTTTCTTTTGTGCACATCTTTGGAAAAGATTCTATCGAATTATATAAGTTTCTTTGGTCTTCTTGTATAATTAACTTTCAAAATCGTTACTTCAATTTTCGATGCTCACGTGTTAATATTATGATAGTTAAATAAAACAGATGCATTATCATTATCAATGTCCACGCTGCTATTACATTCTCTACACAAAAATTGTGTTTGTCAAACTCTGCGTCTTTCTCCCTGACCCGTTGTAATTCTCCTTCTAGGCATACACTAAACCAAATATAGTCTATCCATAATAAGGGAAGTCGGAAGTCAGAGTGTTCAAAATGAAGAAATTAAAACTTACTGACTTACTTCAAATTTTCTAGTAATGGTAGCAAATGACCACACACTTATTCTTACAGAAAAGTAAGCGAAATAACGACGCCAATAGACGCTGAAGAACTAAAGAAACTGGTACACCAGCCTAATATCGAGTAGCTCCCCGCGAGCACGCAGGAGTGCCACAAAACGACGTGGCACGGACTCGACTAATGTCTGAAGCAGTGATCGAGGGAAATGACGCCATGAATACTGGAGGGCTGTCCATAAATCCGTAAGAGCACGAGGGGGTGGAGATCTCTTCTCAACTGCACGCTGCAAGTCATCACAGATGCGTTCAGTAATGTTCAAGACTGCAAAGTTTGGTGGCCAGCGGAAGTGTTTAAACTCAGAAGAGTGTTCCTGAAGCCACCCCGTAGCAATTCTGGACGTTTAGGCTGTCGCATTGCCCTGCTGGAATTGTTCAAGTCCGTCGGAAAGCACAATGGACATGAATGTATACAGGTGATCAGGCAGGATACTTACGCACATATCGCCTGTCAGAGTTGTATCTAAAGGTATTAGGGGTCCCATATCACTCCAACTGCACACGCCCCACACCATTACAGAGCCTCCACCAGCTTGAACAGTCCGCTGCTGACATGCAGGGTCCATGGATGCATGAGGCTGTCTCCATACCCGTACACGTCCTTCAACTCTGTACAATTTGAAACGAGACTCGTCCGACCAGGCAACATGTTTCCAGTCATCAACAGTCCAATGTGGATGTTGTTGGTCCAGTGGAGGCGCAGAGATTTGTGTCGTGCAGTCATCAAGGGTACACGAGTGGGTCTTCGGCTCCGAAAACCCTTACCGGTGATGTTTCGTTGAATGGTTCGCACGCTGACACTTGTTGATGGCCCAGCATTGAAATCTGTGGAAAATTGCGGAAGGGTTGCACTTCTGTCACGTTGAACGATTCTCTTCAGTCGTCGTTTGTCCCCTTCTTGGACGATCTTTTTCCGGTTCCAGCGATGTCGTAGATTTGATGTTTTACGGATTGCTGATATTCACGGTAAACTCTTGAAATGGTCGCTCAGGGAAAATCCCCACTTCATCGCTACGTCGGGGATGCTGTGTCCTCTCGCTCGTGCGCCGACTATAACAGCACGTTCAAGCTCACTTAAATCTTGATAACCTGCTGTTGTAGCAGCAGTAACCAATCTAAAAACTGTGCCAGACGCTTGTCTTATATAGGCGTTGCCGATCACAGCGCCGTATTCTGCCTGTTTACATATCTCTGCATTTGAATACGCATGCTTGTACCAGTTTCTTTGGTGCTTCAGTGTGCAGCGTTACTCATAGACTTCGTTTCTACGGTATGTTGATTTTCAGTCATAAATAAGATAGACCATACACTGATTGATCGGAGACACGGATCGGACATAATGGATGTTAGGAGCCAACGCGGAGCTGAGAGCAGTCCAGACATCCATCCAATGAGAATTAAATACAGACAAAGGATATCACTATTGAGTAAACAAAAAGGCCACAAACAAAAGAGGTTTGACATTAAGAAACTGAAGTTAGAAGAAATACGGAAAGCATTTCAGACGATAATAGAAGAAGGGATTAAGAATGATACCGACGCACCAAATGAACATATAGAAGTAATGTGGAAACGATGTAAGATTTCAATTCTCCGAGGCAGCTGGAGAGGTTTTAGGACATGAACGGTCTCAAAGGAAGGAAGATTGGTTTGACGAAGAATGTATGAGAAGAAGTGAGGAACGTAATATAGCACGAATGAAATTATTGCAGAGAAGAACTCCAGCAAATATGGATGAATATAATGAAAAGCGCCGTATAGCGAAGAGGGTCTGCAGACAGAAGAAAAGAACACTACAAAAGAAAAAACGGGAAGAAATTGAACAGCTAGGAGAAGAGAAGCAGGGTCGTGAAATGTACCAAAAGATTAAAGAAGGAAATACCGGGTTCCAAGCCAGACCAAATATGTGTAGGAACAAAGAGGGGGATTTGATACGGGAGAGTAATAAAATACTTGACAGGTGGGCAGAATACTTCCAAGAGTTACTGCACCCAGAAGTAGAAGCGTTAGAACGACAGGAACTGGCTGAACTAACTTACTATGGACCAGAAGTTTTGACGCCCGAACCTACACTGGGGGAAGTGATACAAGCCATTAATACCTTAAAAAACAATAAGGCGCCTGGAGAAGATCAGATCCAGGCCGAACATCTCAAATATGGTGGGGAAACACTGTGGAATATCTGGCAAGAGGAGAGCATGCCAAAGGAGTGGAAAACAGCTATAATGTGCCCCATTCATAAAAAAGGAGATAAATTAAACTGCCAGAACTATCGAGGAATCTCCCTACTAAATACTGCATACAAAGTTTTCTCCAAGATTCTAACCAACAAGCTTACTCCATATGTGGAAGAGAGAGTTGGAGACTATAAGAGTGGCTTTGTAAGAAATAGGTCAACAACTGACCCGATATTCACATTGCGCATACTACTTGAAAAATGTTACGAACCTCAAATTAACATACACCAGCTTTATATCGACTTTAAACAAGCCTATGGTAGCATTTCCAGAGTGGCATTGCGGAATGTAATGGAAGAGGCTGGAATACCTAAGAAGCTCATTAAAATTTCTGTGACGACCCTCAGCGAAACCAATTGTAAAGTAAAAATATAGTACCTAGCCTACGCTGACGATGTGGCATTAGTCGCACGAAACACTGCTGCGCTAGGCGAAGCCTATCAACAACTGGAGAAAGGTGCAAGAGAACTTGGACTGACAGTCAATGTCGAAAAGTCTAGGTATATGACGATGACCAACCAACAAAATCTACCAAATCTCAGGATAGCCGACAGGGAGTTTGAAAGGGTGAGAGACTTCAAGTATCTTGCGTCGACTATCACTGAGACAAATTGGCAGTGAGGTGAAAGCCAGAATAGCAGCAGGTAACAGATGCTAATTTGTCGCC
Source organism: Schistocerca gregaria (assembly GCF_023897955.1). NCBI lineage: Eukaryota > Metazoa > Arthropoda > Insecta > Orthoptera > Acrididae > Schistocerca > Schistocerca gregaria. The sequence continues at coordinate 237,415,954 of NC_064926.1, forward strand.
TTACCCATGCTTAGTAGTTCATTTCTATCACGCAAATCCAAAATCCTCATTTAGAAAACAGTTATAAGGCCAGTTGTTATGTATAATGCCGAAATGTGGACCATGACTGTAAATGAGGAAAGGATCCTTAGGATTTGGGAGAGAAACGTGCTACGCAAAACATATTGCCCAATATATGATCAAGAAGTTGGCGCATTCGTACGAATGCAGAACTACAACACCTTTTTGAAGAACCTGACATTGTCAGTACCATTAAAATAAGAAGACTGCGGTGGGCAGGGCACGCGGTCAGAATGGAAGGAGACAGAGCATGGAATGATCATATAAAGTTGATCGTCGGTAAAGCAGATGCCAGATTGAGATTCATTGGAAGAATCCTAAGGAAATGCAAGGAAGTAGGTTACAGTACGCTTGTTCGCCCACTGCTTGAATACTGCTCAGCAGTGTGAGATCCGCACCAGATAGGGTTGATAGAAGAGATAGAGAAGATCCAACGGAGAGCACCGCGCTTCGTTACAGGATCATTTAGTAATCGCGAAAGCGTTGCGGAGATGATAGATGAACTCCAGTGGAAGACTCTGCAGGAGAGACGCTCAGTAGCTCGGTACGGGCTTTTGTTAAAGTTTCGAGAACATACCTTCCTCGAAGAGTCAAGCAGTATATTGCTCCCTCCTACGTATATCTCGCGAAGAGACCATGAGGATAAAATCAGAGAGATTAGAGCCCACACAGAAGCATACCGACAATCCTTCTTTCCACGTACAATACGAGACTGGAATAGAAGGGAGAACCGATAGAGGTACTCAGGGTACCATCCGCCACACACCGTCAGGTGGCTTGCGGAGTATGGATGTAGATGTAGATGTTGCTGCTCGTGTAGGTCGAGATCCAATGACTGTTAGCAAAATATGGAATCGGTGGGTTCAGGAGGGTAATACGGAACGCCGTGCTGGATCCCAACGGCCTCGTATCGCTAGCAGTCGAGATGACAGGCATCTTATCCGCATGGCCGTAACGGATCGTGCAGCCACGTCCCGATCCCTGAGTCAACAGATGGGGACGTTTGCAAAACAACAACCATCTGCACGAACAGTTCGACGACGTTTGTAGCAGCATGGACTATCAGCTCGGAGACCATGGCTGCGGTTACCCTTGACGCTGCCTCACAGACATGAGGACATGCGATGATGTACTCAACGACGAACCTGGGTGCACGAATGGCAAAACGCCATTTTTTTTCAGATGAATCCAGGTTCTGTTTATAGCATCATGATGGTAGCATCCGTGGTTGGCGACACCGCGGTGAACGCACATTGGAAACTTCTATTCATCATCGCCATACTGACGTATCACCCAGGGTGATGTTAGGGGTGCCATTGGTTTCACGTCTCGGTCACCTCTTGTTCGCATTGACGGCACTTTGAACAGTGGACGTTACATTTCGCATGTGTTACGACCCGTGGCTCTACCGTTCATTCGATCCCTGCAAAACCATAAATTGCAGCAGGATAGTGGATGACCGCATGTTGCACATCCTGTACTGCCCTTTCTGGATACAGAAAATGTTCGACTGCTGCCCTGGCCAGCACATTGAAAGCGTCTGGTCAATGATGGCCGAGCAACTGGCTCGTCACAATACACCAGTCACTACTCTTGATGAACTGTGGTATAGTGTTGAAACTGTATGGGCAGCTGTACCTGCACACGCCATCCAAGCTCTGTTTGACGCAATGCCCAGGCGTATCAAGGCCGTTATTACGGCCAGAGGTTGTTGTTCTGGGTACTGATTTTTCAGGATCTTTGCACCCAAATTGCGTGAAAACGTAATCACATGTCAGTTTTAGTATACTATATTTGTCCAATGAATACCCGTTATCATTTGCATTTCTTCTTGGTGTAGCAATTTTAATGGTCAGTAGTGTATTATGAATCCGCCGGAATAGCATCTACATGTATTCAGTATCATAGGCGCTGCAGCACATGGGTATGGCACGCTGCCAATGGATAAATGCTTCAAACCAACACTAGAGTTGACAAGCAAAACCACAAACGTGACTCGTAGAAGATAAACGATGGCGAGCGACCTGCTGTTCCCAAGGTAAGTACGTCGCACTCCTCACGCCTTCCGATCACCGTCGGCAAACGCAACGTTTTATTACCCTGTGCGAGGTGGGCTCAGGTGGCATTTGTTTCCCCCATAACTAAATCACTTGTTTATTATTTTGGCAATAAACGTCCGAAAGGCAGTAAAAAGATACAAATTATTGCGCGGCCATAGCTGGCTTTTACAATCTCTTCCTAGTACTCTTAGTTTCGTATCATCCACTCGGACCCTGGTCATCGTACTTGCGTCTTTATGTGGGCCCAGGTACAGTAGTAACTGATGTAATATCTGCAATAAGGAGCGCTGAGTAGTGATCAACAGAGTTATTCAGATAAAGTGTTGACCTGAAATATTTCCGTAGCCGTTTAACATATCGCTATTATGTTTTCATCCATGAACTGTGAAAAAATCTTCACCAAACGGCGCGTAGTCTCCTTCTACGGCTATCATAATTGCAGAAACATCGGCATCAATCACATTTTTTTGATGGAAGTGTAGTAATTTCTGCTCCTAATATCGTAGTTCTAACAGAGCTAAATTCAACGACTTTTGACTCTTTAAAACCCAATGACTAGAGTAATTACAATATTAATAACTTAGGATTTATATGTTTTTGACATGAAACCGATTGCAGTCGCAAGATGCCATTCCAGTGCTACTGCTGTAGCGACAGAAGCCACGCGGCAATATCCGTGCCCCTGTCCTGAATACCGCACTTTCGAATGGCGCGCCACTTAACATGTCCCTGCTGTCGCGTGACTACATATGCGGCGCGCCATGGAAAGTGTGGCATTCAGTTACACTGAAATGAATAAAACCTGAACAAGCAAGTAGTATCGTGACACATACGGGGGCTAGTGAACACAGTTGTAGCACGACTGAATACCGCAACATCCAAAGAAAAAAAAAAAAAAAACGCGAAATACATCCATTTACAAAAGCAGATAAAAATTCGCTTGGCGCCTTCCTAAGAATTCCTTCCGATGTCTGTAAGTGTAACCTAGATGTGGTTCAAATTTGAAGAAATAGTATCGACGACAATTGAGCCATATTAAACTAAAATTAAACTCCTCCCAAACAGGCCCATGAAGGCCCAACGATACCGACCGGCCGACGTGTCATCCTGACCGGATCCGCTACTTCTCAGTCAAGTAGCTCCTCAGTTTGCCTCACAAGAGCTGAGTGCACCCCGCTTGCCAACAGCGATCGACAGACTGGATGGGCACACATCTAAGTGCTAACCCAGTCCGACAGCGCTTTACTTCGGTGATATGACGGGAACCGTTGTTATCACTGCGATAAGGCCGTTGGCATTGAGCTATATAGCCCAAATAAATTAGTAAGAGATGGTTCTGATGCCTCATAGCGCACGAAACAGATCAGAACGCCGTTGCGGAAGTAACGAAAAAAGGATGTCTAATTTTAAAAATCGCAGAATCTCCAAGATTGGCAATGGTTTACTCACGCTTTAAACTTATCGCGGACATCAATCCGGCATACTTCTAGCCGTTTAGAAACTAAACTCGGTCTCGAAATGTGGAAGAAAATCGAAAGAGATTCTGGTTGTATGTAAGGTACACCTGCGGCAAGACGCAGTAGTGCTAATATTCCTGATGACAGTCCCACTAAAGCAGAGTTACTGAACATGATCTCCCAAAAAACCTTCACCAAAGAAGAAGATGTAAATATTCTGGGCTCGTGTGTGCCAAGTAAATGGATTCAGGATGGAAAAGACCCTCCGTGGTTTAATAGACAAATTCAGAAAATGCTGAGGAAACAGACCTTAAAGAAAGATCTTGCCGAGAACCCGAGCAAACTCTGGTCATACGTAAAATCACTAAATGGGCCGAAGGCTTCTACCTGGTCATTTGTTGGCTGGTGTGGCAATAGAAGACAGCTAAACGAAAGCTGAAGTCTTAAATTTGGCGTTTAAGAAATTATTCAGGAAAGGAGATCGTAGATGCATACCGTCGTTTGACCGTCCCGCAGAGCCTCACATGGAGGACATAGAAGTAGACGTCTCTGACGAAGGGCAGCAACTGAAAGAGCTGAAAGCAAATAAACCGCCAGTTCCAGATCGAATCCCGGTTTGGTTTTACAGAGAATGCTCTGCGGCATTGGTCCTTTACTCAGCCTGCATTTATCGCAAATTTCTCGCACAGGACAAACGGCTGGAAAAAAGTGCAGGTGACTCCTGTACAAGAAAGGCAAAAGAACGAGCCTGCATAATTACAGACCAATATCCTTAAACATCGGTTTGCTGCAGAATTCCTCTACACCTTCCGACTTCGAATACAACAAATTTCCTTGAGACAGGAAAGCTTCTAGCCACAAAGTAGCACGGCCTTCGAAAGCATCGCTCGTGCGGAGCTCAGCTTGCCATTTTCTCGCGTGATATCCTACAGATCATGGGTAGAGAGCAGTAAGCAGATTTCACATTCGTAGATTTCCCATAACCTTTTTACACAGCGCCCCACTGAAGACTGTGAAATGCCTGGGCTAGCAGAACAGAGCGGATTAGGTTGTGGAAAGGGGCCAAAATGAATTCCCGTCAGTTGCACTCAACATTCAAGCTTTGTTTATAAACAAACAGTATTACAGCATAGATGCAAAACACTCGAAACTTAAATCGACCTCCTTTGATCAACTTAAGATCGGCTGAAGGCCACATTCAAAATCCATGACACAAGGTTGGTTCAAATGGCTCTGAGCACTATGAGACTTAACATCTATGGTCATCAGTCCCCTAGAACTTAGAACTACTTAAACCTTACTAACCTAAGGACATCACACAACACCCACTCACCACGACGCAGAGAAAATCCCTGACCCCGCCGGGAATCGAACCCGGGAACCCAAGACACAAGGCTTAAGCAAAGCTGAAATACCACGTTTTCTGGAGGTTTCACCCAACAATACTTTCTAAATCTTCAATCTAATCGGTTGAAGGCCTTAACAATTTAATTTTAATGGAACTAGGTTGGAGGTCGCATATTAAGCAATAAGAGTAGTTTCAATCAAAAATCAGAAGGCCTATCTTAAAATATTTCATATAAAATAAATAATAACAATCTCATGCCTTAAGGGCAAGACAAGAACATTAATTTAAGAGATACTGATACTCGGCTGAAAGCCACACATCAACCAAATAACTAAAATCCAAACAGGAAAATTACTATGTAACACACAAGGAACGGCGCTCAGAACTTTCCAAGGGTCGGCCTGAGATTGTAACACTTACGCCCGTTTAGGTGAGACAGGCAGCCTGTCCAACTACTTCTTAATCTGCAGGCAACCCAACCCACAGACAGCCGACCAACCAATCAACCAAAGCAGTTCCGCTCCACGCAACCAGCAAAACGACCACAAGATTTCGATACACGACACAAAGAATATTGGCGCCCACAACGACCAACAACACCTCAGTTGTCGAACTACACGCCGCGCTGGACAGCAACAACATGATGAGGAAAACACACTGCCTAAAATTACGTCAACGACCAGGGTAGGTAACCGGAACGTCAACGGTCACTAGGCAGAAGATACCGGGGAATAAAGAGTCAAATTTAACAGGGAGACGGCTGGAATCTTAGCTGACTTGAATACATACACGTTGTTGCTCGCAGGAATGTCCCAAAAGCGACAACCAGAATCAAACGAAGAAATGTAAACAGTTGAGGCTCGATAGTAAGTTACGTGAGGACTCAACTTTCGTGTCCAAGATCGGTGGGCGACGAACGTCGTAGCACTCGCAAGCAACACCTCACACTCCAGCCGCGTGTGCACGCCGCCAGCGGCTCCAGGCAGACTCCGCGCGACGGGGGCTTGCTTGCTGCTCCACGCCAACCGACCGACTGGACTGCTGGTCCGTCTGCGACTGCTGCTCCGTCGCCGACTGCATTGCTGGTGCGTCTCCCACTCTCTGACTTCCATCGGATGGACGACGTCCCAGAGACACTGGCTCGGACCCAACCATGCAGAGGGAACACAACTGACATCTCTGCACAGGAAGGAACCGACCAAAATACACGTCGTCGATGAGACGACCGACCAAACGACCAACCAACGGTCGTCCCCGCTCGTACTGGCTGTGCGGACCTCACTGGGCCTCCATCCCATCCGAATGCGCTTCGGCGGTGTTCCAACTCCAACTGACTTCCAGACACACGATGACCCGGGAATACTATCAGTTGCCCACAGATAGTACACCAATACACTTAACGATACGTGCTGCTGCTGCCGCTCACGGGCAGGCAAGACAGCAATTCAGTGACACCAGTAATTGAAATTAAAATGTCGAGGCGGCCGTATGGTAAAAACAAAATGTTAAATAAGGATGGCACGGACATGAGCCACGCACGGCTCAGACTGTTGACGAAGGTCCAACCTTACGGTATAGGTTCCCAGATACATTAAATAATAAAACCCAGTGCGTAGGACTGACGGAGGAAATCGAAAAAGTTCAAAGAATGTCAGTTCGTGCATTATCGCGGAACATGGGATAGAGCGCGACGGATCTGAAACGCGAATTGGGGAAGCAATCATTACATAAAGGCGGATTTCGTTGCGGTAGTATTTCCTCATCAAATTTCAATCACTAATTTCTCATGTGAACGCGAAAATACTATTTGGCGCTTTACCATTGCAACAAAATCGCAGCTCACACGTAAAGAGGTAAGTGTTCATTTTTCCCGTGTGCTGTACGAGAATGGAACGGCAGAGAAAGAGCTTAAAGGTGTTTCGATGAAGCGTTGCCATACAGCTAATTTGAATTGCAGCGTATTCATGTAGATGCAATAGATGTAGATTAGGGAGTACCTTTGGACAGGGACACGGATACCGTGGTGCGGTTCGGGTAACCACAGCCGCAGCATTGGAATCGCAACTATATGCAGAATTTCGTGTAGCTAACTGAATAGGGATGGCAATTATCGCTGGAACAAACTGTTTCCGGTTACGTCGGTGTTTTTTTTTTTTTTTCAAGCCAGTTTAACCTGTTAAAACCGCTCAAACTGACCAGTTTCTGAAATAACCAATTTTCGGTCTTTTATTCCTATTATTTTCTATAATAAACACAGAAATCGAACAGAGATTGAAAACTTTTGACTGTCTCAGTTTCAGGATACAAGGAATGAAAATATTAAATTAAATAGGCAAACAAAAGTTAGTCCGTCCACGATTCGCTACTTTTCTCGGGAACTGATAGGTGGTTGAATACTTTTTTTAAAAAAAATCACCAGTATTCTCTCGTTGATTGCAATTTTTTGAAACTGCTGAAAATCGTGTATTAATCGAAGATCATACCACCATTTGGACATTACGAATAGTCAGTGTTAAAGGGTGAAAACTTCGGTTGAAGAATTCTCTTTTCGTGTTAATTTGTCCGTTTTCAAGGGCTACAGGCAGAGGCATGTTAATGTAGATACAGGAAGCAGACCAGCTGCTTTCTATTTGTATTGTTTACTACGAATGATTCGTTGTTCGTAAGTTTATAATTTATTACTGATCGAAACGGAAATGCCGTGTGTCTAAGGCCTCCCTTCGGGTAGATCTTTGCCTGGTGCAAGACTTTCGAGCTGACGCCATTTCGGCGACTTGCGTGTCGATGGGGATGAAATTATGATGATAAGAACAACACAAGATCCAGTCCCTGAGCGGAGAAAATGTCCGACGCAGCCGGGAATCGAACCCGGGCCGTCAGGTATGACATTTCGTCGCGCAGACCACTCAGCTACCAGGGGCGGACGTTAATTACTAATCTTTAGTCTTTTAAAATAAGTGAAGAATTGTACTTCATTGTTACGTCTCTTCGTATAAATATTGCCAAACTAGGGTTGGTGCCATCCTGCAATACAACGGATGTCCGGCGAGGACAGCGGAAAACTACCGTATAGAACAGGTTTGCACATTGCACGTGCACACGTACCTTAAGCCACGATACACAACAACGGGTACGCTATTGTCTCGGCAACTCCGTACCAATTCTTAATCCATATGTTTGTTGATCGCTTCCGACGGCATTGTTATTAAAAAAGCACTGATCACTTATCCCACTTTATATAATAACGCAATGTTTCAAAGTAATGCAAAGTTTACTAATAAAAATTACTCCTTTTTAAAAAGATTTATTTAAAACGAGAAATTTTAGCTCTGCGGCTACGGCTAATTGATATTTCGGATTTTTATTTGGTGTTTAATAAAAAACGAAAAACGCCTGTTGTAACCGAGACCAAACAAACTCCGAAAAATAGTCGTTATTCAGAACTAAAATACCGGTATTTCTTTTAACAGCTGATTTTTGCAGTCGCTGTACCAGTATGATGGTGCGCTACAGCTTGGCGTAGCCTACAAAAGCAGAATAGTGGAGGAAACTTTCATTTAAAACATACTAATCACACTTGGCTACGTTTGGTCGAACTGACACACCAATTGGAGGACAAAAGACATTGCATCAAAGAATTATTCGCCAGTTAACTAAGGTAACAGTGCAGTTGAGCCGTGCATGTCTTAAGCATCGATAACTGCCATTCATTAAACCTCTCTGTATTTCATACCATAGCGACGGGTTCGCTGACGTGCCGCCAGAGGCAGCGTAGTTGTGTCTTGAACAGCTTTAACCGCACACAGGCTCTCTCGTGCTTTGTATGGTTGCTTGCTGTTCTGCATGGTAACGAGAGTTGCCTACTGAGACTAATGCCCGAATCGTCGTGTTAATAATGGTGATCCTTAACTATGGAAATGTGCCTACCATATCTGAAGAATTAGTGCTTTCCTCTGGTTTTGTTGTCGCAAGTTTGCGTCTTCAGAGTCGGCACGTTTATTACTTCTTTAGAATCTTAAGAATGGCTGCAGCAGCAACTGTGCAAACGTAATATATGGAATAAAAAAATGATTACACATTTTTTTGCGAACGATATATAGCATCGGGCTACTCTACTGTACTCTGAATGAGAAACTATTCATAAGCGTTCCAAACAAAATGTTGTACGTGTCTGTAAAATCACGTCACTTGTCGTGAAATTTTCACAAGCCCAGTTATCCTATTGTAACAATTTTTGATGTTTTCTGTCACTCAGTGTCTTCAGAAGTTGTGTTATGAAAATGCTCCGATTTTAGCATGTGGCATAGGTACATCAGCTGTTTGTTGAGGCTATAGACCTCAGGCTGTATCAGCCCCGTCTAGGTGCAGCTTTCTCAATTTCTGTGCACACTTGAATATTGCCCCGTTAGTTGCATGTTATCCGTTACTGATCACACATGCCACACCTAATATGTGTATTATTTTGTGTATGACAAAGCTAGTCGGTTATTTTACGATTGTCAGTTTTAATTATGGCAAAGCCTTTTAGTGGCACATCACGTAAGTTGTGGCTTCTTTTAACAATTAACAACTTTTGGACTTTTTGAAACGTATCAGCGACCATGTTTGGCACTTGACTCTGCTGTGTTTTGCACGGGGCCAATCAACTTGCATTTATGACAACAAGTGGACGAGTTTTTATTGCACATTGAATTAACATCACTGTATGTATGTTGTGTTTTATAATGTCCTAAATTTTTGAACGTTGCATTTATCTACGTATACTTATTTATAGGTAATAAGACTTCTGAATAAGGCTTCTTTATATTAGGATCTAACCTAGGTTAAGAGTTTTCAACTACTACCTTCCACACCTGGAGGCTGTTTTTATTCCACATATTTATTACTTCTATTTCTTCTTCTACTACTTCTTCTTCTTTGGTTTGCGGATGCTAGATTGCCGGTATTTATTCACAGCCAAAGCCTGGAGAATAAAGATAATCTGTAAATAACTTTTGTTGCCTGTCATTAAAATACTGGTTGTGATTAGTGAAAAACCTTTGAGCGAGGATTTGCTATAAATATTTAATTTTAGTTCTCGTGTGTACTGCTGTCTAGCTTTCGTAGCGTAGTCTCTAATGTGGATCAGCATTCCGAGTTATCAGTACATACCTGAGTTGTTTTAATTTTACTTGTTAAAGACAAATAGAATTTCGACTTTAGTACTTATTTTTTATGAAATCTTACTTCTGTATTTATTTACAAAGCGATTAATCTTTTTTAGGGTCGGTACCACAGTTGGTAAAAACGGATCCCTTACAGAATCACTTTGTCGTCCGTCCGTCCGTCTGTCTGTTTGTCCGACGTTTAACAACCCTTTTTCTCAGGAACTGGTAAACGTACCAAGGTCTACGGTCTCTTGTCGATGTAAAAATTTAAGCTTCTACGTCTTCATAATCAAAAGTTACGGCCACTTACGTCACGTATTCTGATACTAGCAGAGTCGCTCATCAAAATCTGTAGGATACTTCCCGTTGACCCATAATCATGAAATTTGTCAAGAAGCAAGATTTCAATGTACATGCAAAGAAAAAAAACTGGAAATTGTTAATTTGTAATTATAGCTCACGAACAAAATATTATTTGCCATGCTATCCGATTGTCTATCTGCCTGTTTGTTAAGGCTCCGTTTCCTCAGAAATGGGTAGATGAACAAAGTTGAAATTTAGGTCACAGACTAAAGTCTACGTTCCCTTGGTGATGTAAAAAATTTAAGCTTTTAGGTCAATGCAGTAAAGAGATACGCCTATTTATGTCACTACTTTGGCAATATCGGTATCAGTCAAAAGTCGTCGAAATTCTCGGTTCCCGGGATGGATAAATTGTCTTTAGACATTATTAAGATTGTGCAGACCACTTGGGGTGCCAATCCTACTGGCACCCATCCCGATTTTGAAATTGTGTGCTTCCTTTTAAAGGCTCGTGTGTTGAAACTATTACGAGGTTAATCTTTCAGAGTGTTTGCTCTCGCCCGCGTCTCGTGGTCGTGCGGTAGCGTTCTTGCTTCTCACGCCCGGGTTCCCGGGTTCGATTCCCGGTGGGGTTAGGGATTTTCTCTGTCTCGTGATGGCTGGGTGGTGTGTGATGTCCTTAGGTTAGTTACGTTTAAGTAGTTCCAAGTTCTAGGGGACTGATGACCATAGATTTTAAGTCCCATAGTGCTCAAAGCCATTTGAACCATTTTTGTTTGCTCTCTTTTAAATACGTACTTGTTAAATGGCCACAGATATTTTCAAAACTACTGAGTCACAGTTAAAACCTGAAAGGGCCTTTGCCGTGTATTCTAACTCACTTCTGTTGTTGTCACCCTGTCGCTATTTGGTTTTTGAATATTACCCTGTTTGTGCTTTAGGGCAGCCAAACTGAGCTGAATAGCGGGATTGAGCAATATCTGGGCTACACTCAAGTTGGTCACTCTATGTCACTGCTCGATTAATAACCAAATGTATTTGTTTCAGCTCCTCCAATATTAATTTAATATTGACATTGTTTTCATTGTTTAAATTTAGTTAATACTGATTCTCTTGCTTCAAAACTCATGCATGTCAAACTTTAAAATTTTTCCTTAAATATTTCATAACATGAAGCGTCATTCTCATTTTGGGTATCATTAGAAATTTTATGGTGGCTCCTATAACGCCTGTTTCGGATTGTGTATGTTGTCAAATGCTTCTGAGGAGAAAAAAGTCTCCTTTATTTTGGGTTCAGCACCTTACCATTCCCATCTACACGTTACCTGCCATTTCAGTAACAGTACAATTACGTACGATTTTTTATTGCCCTCTAAAATAATAATTTCAAATTTAAAAGTGATCATAATGAATCTTAAATGTTTGCTAAATGATGGGAGAAGGACGGCAAGTGTGGAAAAAATACTTTTATTAATAACTTTGTGTAAAATCTGTTGCATATACGGGTGGTCCATTGATAGTGACTGGGCTAAATATCTCACGAAATAAGCGTCAAACATAAAAACTACATAGAACGAAACTTGTCTAGCTTGAAGGGGGAAACCAGATGGCGCTATGGTTGGCCCGCTAGATAGCGCTGCCATAGGTCAAACAGATATCAACTACGTTGTTTTTTTTTTTAAATAGGAACCCCCATTTTCACTACATATTCGTGTAGTACGTAAAGAAATATGAGTGTTTTAGTTGGACCACATTTTTCGCTTTGTGATAGATGGTGTTGTAATAGTCACAAACATATGGCTCACAATTTTAGACGAATAGTTGGTAACAGGTAGGTTTTTTAAATTAAAATATACAGAACGTAGGTAAGCCTGAACATTTTATTTCTGTTGTTTCAATGTGATACATGTATATCTTTGTCAACTTATCATTTCTGAGAATGCATGCTGTTACAACGTGATTACCTGTAAATACCACATTAATGCAATAAATGCTCAAAATGATGTCCGTCAACCTCAATGCATTTGGCAATACGTATAACGACATTCCTGTCAACAGCGAGTAGTTCGCCTTCCGTAATGTTCGCACATGCATTGACAATACGGTATCGCGCGTTGTCAGGCGTTGTCGGTGGATCACGATAGCAAATATCCTTCAACTTTCCCCACAGAAAAAAATCCGGGGACGTCAGATCCGGTGAACGTGCGGGCCATGGTATGGTGCTTTTCTTTACGTTCTACACGAATATGTAATAAAAAATGGGGGTTCCTATTTTAAAAAACGCGGTTGATATCCGTTTGACCTATGGGAGCGTCATCTAGCGGGCCAACCATAGCGCCATCTGTTTTCCCCCTTCAAGCTAGACGAGTTTCGTTCTTTGTAGTTTTTTCGTTTGGTGCTTATTTCGTGAGATATTTGGCCCGGTCACCATCAATGGACCACCCTGTATATTGCAAGGAACGTCAGAGCGACCATCCAGTTTCGTTTTCCAGGGAATTAATTATCCAAGGGACTGGTAATAATGCAGCGTGTGTGTGGAACGAAGTTCTAAGAATAAGCGGAACTACATAACCCAACCAACCAATGTCTTTTAAGATGAAATGATTAAATTTTTTCTGTTTGATGCTCAGTCCTCGTATTGTATCCATTCTGGACCGACATCTTTACAGTTTCCCAGGCCAGGCCGATTTAATTTATTATTAACTATTATTCAGCTGTTAAGGTCAGTTTGTTTTACAAAGCAAAGTTATTTCAAGAATGCATTGCATTTTAAATCAGTGATTAACGGTTTATTTTTTAAATTAACTGATGAAGAAGTGGTTATTTATTTTCATCGCCTTTGCACTAAGTGCAGTTCTTAAATCGCTGTACGAAGCAGCATCCGTAACGATGGAACATTTGATTGCAATCAGATGCTAAATCTAGCACCCTATTTATGACCTTTATACTGGTAACTTAATCTTTTTACTCCATTTGCGGCAGTTATTCACCTGAGACAAATATAAGAACTGCATTTGCTGAACTCTAGTACTTGAGATTGGCGACAATCTTAAATACTTTTGAAAAATTCAACCTTCGTTTTAAGGAGAACTGCCACGCTGGTGACGGTACCACAACAGGATTTCATGAGGTTACCTTCCATTAGGAAAGTGGGTGCACTCAGCAACTGTGAAGTGATTGACAAATTACAGAGCGCAGCAATCAGTCGTCCTCTTTTTTGCAGGTTTTATTTGACAAATCCAGATTTCGGCTAGTGCGTAGCCATTATCAATGCATTATTTTCTAGTGTCGATGCATGTCAGTTCCGTGTTGCTCGGGCGTCAGTCACAGTTCTTTGAATCAAACAGTATTTGTATTAAAAAAGAGCTACTGATCTATCAGAAGCTTTTTTGTATTGAAAAAAGCTGTTGATCTATCAGAAGCTTTTTTTTTTAACTTCAGGTCTTAACAGCAGGCGCTATGAGTACGAGCAGCACAAGAGATGCAGGATTGCTACTCACCGTGTAGATGATAGTGTGTTTATCGGAGTGCAAGAAACAGTGAGTTGAGTCACCGTTCCCCCTATCATCCGATTAAAATGGTGACTTCTGAAACTTCTGCTCCCTGAACTGTGGAGACATTGGAGAACTGCTCTATCAGCAGGGTATTCGACTGCCGAGGTATAGATTTTGGTTAATGAAGGGAACAATGGGAGACTACAGACTAAAAGCAGATAACAACTACACTCCTGGAAATGGAAAAAAGAACACATTGACACCGGTGTGTCAGACCCACCATACTTGCTCCGGACACTGCGAGAGGGTTGTACAAGCAATGATCACACGCACGGCACAGCGGACACACCAGGAACCGCGCTGTTGGCCGTCGAATGGCGCTAGCTGCGCAGCATTTGTGCACCGCCGCCGTCAGTGTCAGCCGGTTTGCCGTGGCATACGGAGCTCCATCGCAGTCTTTAACACTGGTAGCATGCCGCGACAGCGTGGACGTGAACCGTATGTGCAGCTGACGGACTTTGAGCGAGGGCGTATAGTGGGCATGCGGGAGGCCGGGTGGACGTACCGCCGAATTGCTCAACACGTGGGGCGTGAGGTCTCCACAGTACATCGATGTTGTCGCCAGTGGTCGGCGGAAGGTGCACGTGCCCGTCGACCTGGGACCGGACCGCAGCGACGCACGGATGCACGCCAAGACCGTAGGATCCTACGTAGTGCCGTAGGGGACCGCACCGCCACTTCCCAGCAAATTAGGGACACTGTTGCTCCTGGGGTATCGGCGAGGACCATTCGCAACCGTCTCCATGAAGCTGGGCTACGGTCCCGCACACCGTTAGGCCGTCTTCCGCTCACGCCCCAACATCGTGCAGCCCGCCTCCAGTGGTGTCGCGACAGGCGTGAATGGAGGGACGAATGGAGACGTGTCGTCTTCAGCGATGAGAGTCGCTTCTGCCTTGGTGCCAATGATGGTCGTATGCGTGTTTGGCGCCGTGCAGGTGAGCGCCACAATCAGGCCTGCATACGACCGAGGCACACAGGGCCAACACCCGGCATCATGGTGTGGGGAGCGATCTCCTACACTGGCCGTACACCTCTGGTGATCGTCGAGGGGACACTGAATAGTGCACGGTACATCCAAACCGTCATTGAACCCATCGTTCTACCATTCCTAGACCGGCAAGGGAACTTGCTGTTCCAACAGGACAATGCACGTCCGCATGTATCCCGTGCCACCCAACGTGCTCTAGAAGGTGTAAGTCAACTACCCTGGCCAGCAAGATCTCCGGATCTGTCCCCCATTGAGCATGTTTGGGACTGGATGAAGCGTCGTCTCACGCGGTCTGCAAGTCCAGCACGAACGCTGGTCCAACTGAGGCGCCAGGTGGAAATGGCATGGCAAGCCGTTCCACAGGACTACATCCAGCATCTCTACGATCGCCTCCATGGGAGAATAGCAGCCTGCATATGAATATACACTGTACTAGTGCCGACATTGTGCATGCTCTGTTGCCTGTGTCTATGTGCCTGTGGTTCTGTCAGTGTGATCATGTGATGTATCTGACCCCAGGAATGAGTCAATAAAGTTTCCCCTTCCTGGGACAATGAATTCACGGTGTTCCTATTTCAATTTCCAGGAGTGTATAATTAAATCAGTTTTATTCCTGCTAAAATACAGAAATGCGACGCGGTCTCGTTATAGAAGTGTGAATTTGCTATCCCAAAAATTTCAACTATACGGCCATCGGCAGGCTTGCTGTGGATCAAGCTAGATGTACGTGAAAAGACATAGAAACGTATGAAACATTATGAAACTCGTCCAATCCTTACAGAGAGTATTGACCAGGAAACAAGAGATGACTCTCCAGAATTTAGAAACACGAACGACGGTAATAAGCCATGAGTAATCAAGTAACGCAAGCGCTTAGACAAGGGCAGCACAACAATGCTTATCACTTTAACGTTGATGGAACCATAATGCTGATTTCTCGCAGTATAGATCACATTTGCATCTTAATCACGTACAGAGTTGCAACAGGCATTGTACTGTGAACGTCTTGGAAGAAGCTGAAAGTAAATGTGAATGGTTGCTTCCGAAGCGGCGTAAATCGAAACAAATGTCTCGCAAAAAATGCGGCATCCACCGCAATATTGCCGGTCACGAAGTGATGTCTACCAAGAACTGCAATGAACTGAGCCTGAGAAAGCGCCTCCTCGGGCGTCGCACAGCACTGTGCTTCCTCTGACACAAACATTTTTATGTAGCCAACTTAACCAGGGTTGCTACGGATTTCTGCTGAGGAGCAGTTCGGCCCACCCAGCCCGCAGGTTGGCGGTCCTGGAGTGGCACCAGTTCTCTGATCGCGAGATCGGTATCCCTACGCGCCGTCATTGCTTTAGCTTGAATTCGTAACTAACGACCCCTGTACAGCTTCAGACTTACGTCATCTTGTGTATTTCGTGAATCAAATGGCTAGAAGCCACGAAAATTATTCCACACCCACCATTCGATAATGTTGATTTTATTTGGTGGAGTAAAAATTACTTTTGTGTAAAAATAAGCAGATTAAATTCTTCATCCTTTCAATTAATTGATTTATCGGTCTGTGCTTCCTATCACTGAACTGGTAATTGCATAATCAGGCCGACTTTGTTGGTTCAAACGGCTCTGAGCACTATGAGACTTAACTTCTGAGGTCATCAGTCCCCTAGAACTTAGAACTACTTAAACCTAACTAACCTAAGGAAATCACACACATCCATGCCCGAGGCAATATTCGAACGTGCGACCGTAGCGGTCGCGCGGTTCCAGACTGGAGCGCCTAGAACCGCTCGGCCATTCCGGCCGGCAGTCCGACTTTGTGATTGGGACAGCAATTGTAACTGTATTTAACTCTCTCTCTCTCTCTTTCCTACTGGGCTGGGCTGCACAGTAACTGACACTTCGCCACATGCTCTGAATGTCTCCGAAAAGCATCATGGTTACAACGTGCCTGCTTGAAGGCTTCCAATTCGATGGACAGCTACCCTTGTCGGAAATATAGTTCCCTCCTACCAATGACAGACAAGCTGAAAGCGGATAATGGAACATATCTAAACAGAAAGTATGCAAACAAGAAATAACAATTATACAAAAATATTTTACGAATATCAAGATGAAATTTCCGTCCAAGGCTGTCTCAGCATAAAAGGTTATAAAGAAAAGGAAAACAACGATTCTAAATACTGCTTTCGAGTGCTATTCCAGTTGTCCTATTCACCCAACCAAAATTTTAATTTGTGATAGTCAAAAAATTACAACTCATTTAAACAGGCACATTACGGTAAAAACAAACGTCATTTCAAATGTTGATAACTGTCGGTACGCAAGAACTGTTTGGCCATTACAAACCCTTCAAGACTGCAACAACATTATAAACACAAAATGAACATTAGAGTTCTCTTGGAGACATTCGACCGTCTAGGGGTTTTCTGAACGGATTCTCACGTACGCTGCAGGTTTACTTATTTAATCCCTTAATAATGGGAAAGTCTCTACCTGTCACCCTACCTGTTTGCCAAAACATTCTCATTTTCACTGCACTCGCCGGTGGTAGAAAAGGGTGCTGTAATAAGTATAACAAACCAAGATTTACGGCAACTTCTTGGGTTAACTAAACTTTGCAACCCTCCCTTCTTTTCGGTAACGTTTATTCTGATTTTCGACTACAAAATACAAGAGTCATGTTTCTCACATAATTATGCAATACATTGGTGCACTTACGAAATTTTATACCATTCCAAATTTGTCCATAACATAATAATAGTTGTTCATGTTTCTATGGTATAATATTGTGCTACAAATATTAGTTATCTACGGTGTTCCCTTCATAATGACCTTGAGACTTGATGTTCCAGGAAGGAAGGATTCGGTTACGATTGTGGGCGAGGCCGTAATCAGTTACTGTTGGTTGGCTTTTCTTTTCACCACACACAATTTATTTAAAATCAACAACAAATTAAATAATGGCAATAATTTAAGTATTGTTTCAAGGCTGAAGGCCTTAATGGCAATAAATTAAGAATCGATTAAACTTTCTGCAACTTACAGTTATTAAAATACACTCCTGGAAATTGAAATAAGAACACCGTGAATTCATTGTCCCAGGAACGGGAAACTTTATTGACACATTCCTGGGGTCAGATACATCACATGATCACACTGACAGAACCACAGGCACATAGACACAGGCAACAGAGCATGCACAATGTCGGCACTAGTACAGTGTATATCCACCTTTCGCAGCAATGAAGGCTGCTATTCTCCCATGGAGACGATCGTAGAGATGCTGGATGTAGTCCTGTGGAACGACTTGCCATGCCACTTCCACCTGGCGCCTCAGTTGGACCAGCGTTCGTGCTGGACGTGCAGACCGCGTGAGACGACGCTTCATCTAGTCCCAAACATGCTCAATGGGGGACAGATCCGGAGATCTTGCTGGCCAGGGTAGTTGACTTACACCTTCTAGAGCACGTTGGGTGGCACGGGATACATGCGGACGTGCATTGTCCTGTTGGAACAGCAAGTTCCCTTGCCGGTCTACGAATGGTAGAACGATGGGTTCGATGACGGTTTGGATGTACCGTGCACTATTCAGTGTCCCCTCGACGATCACCAGAGGTGTACGGCCAGTGTAGGAGATCGCTCCCCACACCATGATGCCGGGTGTTGGCCCTGTGTGCCTCGGTCGTATGCAGTCCTGAATGTGGCGCTCACCTGCACGGCGCCAAACACGCATACGACCATCATTGGCACCAAGGCAGAAGCGACTCTCATCGCTGAAGACGACACGTCTCCATTCGTCCCTCCATTCACGCCTGTCGCGACACCACTGGAGGCGGGCTGCACGATGTTGGGGCGTGAGCGGAAGACGGCCTAACGGTGTGCGGGACCGTAGCCCAGCTTCATGGAGACGGTTGCGAATGGTCCTCGCCGATACCCCATGAGCAACAGTGTCCCTAATTTGCTGGGAAGTGGCGGTGCGGTCCCCTACGGCACTGCGTAGGATCCTACGGTCTTGGCGTGCATCCGTGCGTCGCTGCGGTCCGGTCCCAGGTCGACGGGCACGTGCACCTTCCGCCGACCACTGGCGACAACATCGATGTACTGTGGAGACCTCACGCCCCACGTGTTGAGCAATTCGGCGGTACGTCCACCCGGCCTCCCGCATGCCCACTATACGCCCTCGCTCAAAGTCCGTCAACTGCACATACGGTTCACGTCCACGCTGTCGCAGCATGCTACTAGTGTTAAAGACTGCGATGGCGCTCCGTATGCCACGGTAAACTGGCTGACACTGACGGCGGCGATGCACAAATGCTGCGCAGCTAGCGCCATTCGACGGCCAACACCGCGGTTCCTGCTGTTTCCGCTGTGCCGTGCGTGTGATCATTGCTTGTACAACCCTCTCGCAGTGTCCGGAGCAAGTATGGTGGGTCTGACACACCGGTGTCAATGTGTTCTTTTTTCCATTTCGAGGAGTGTATAAAAGACAAGTGACCAAGGTCTTAAAGCTTGCTGGAAAATTCAATTGCCAAATTAAAATTTTAAGACAAGTAACGACACTCACGGCTGAAGGACTTAATGGCAATAAATTAAGAATCGTTTAACTTGTTGCAACTCACAAACTACAGTTATTAAAACATTGAAAACAAATCCCCAAGGTCTTAAAAGTTGACTGCTAAAATACACATTAGAATTTTAAGACAAGTAGCGACAGTCACGGCTGAAGGCCTTTAACGCCAAGAATGGCAATTAAAAAAATTTAATGAACGTACTGTCAAACAGAAAGGCAATAGCAAAGTCTATTTAAAGGACAGGCAACTCATCACCAAACAGGTGAGACAAAATGATAGTAAACTTGGTAGCATAACTGTTTAAACTTGCTATAACACTAAGAATGGCAATAATATTAAAAAAATTTGAAATATACAATAAAACAGCAAATATAATAACAAGGTTAATTGAAAAGGACAAGCAATTTATCACCAAACAGGTGAGGTAAGTGATGATAACTAGGTAATACAATCATAAAAAAATATCACAATAATAAAACACAAGGGCTAGTCACAGACGGTGCTCCAGGAATCGACCTCTGAGTAGGTCAGGCCAAAAACACTTTCGCGATGACAAAGGCAGCCAAGAGTTGCATTCACTTCACAGTATGGTAACTCAGACTAGTGGCAGTCTAACAAATGACTAACGATTATCAGCTGAAGCTACCTAACGTCCAATAACCAATGCAACGATGGAACACCACGCTAAAGCCGGAACCAGCGGTCAACACTACGTCCTCAGAATGCTGTGTTTAGCGCGTCCAAAAGGAGAAAGGACCACTACTACCAGAGTAGAAGAAACGCCAACCGACCTCCAAGGCAGGTCACCCGGGCGTTAGTGGCCACCAAGCTGGTTGAACTTAACAAATAGTAAAACATAGAATGCAGCAATTAGTAACAAGGAGCCAAGGAAAGCTAATTATATCCGCCTTCCCCAAGCACTCCACTCGCTGCTCTTTGTCTCGGCGACACTGCGAGCAACAACACGAACCCAAGTCACTGGGGGATCGCGAGACCTCACAGTGGTGGAGACTTCACTGCTAGGATTAAAATCCACCCAACTTAAAACTTGTTGGATCCGGTTGACGACTAGGCCGTGTACCCTCGCGACAACAGCCCTTCCGTCCGGCAGTGCATGCGTGATGCCAGCGGTTCTGGCATGTCCCTGCACTGCCCTCTTGGCTTCTCCCCAGCTGAACTCCTCACTCGCATGACCCAGAAGAACAATAACATCATCCCAAAGATAGGGCCACAGTTTCTACATATCGATAACGCCGCTGCTGCCACTAGCGGACACGCAACGCTTAAGAAACCAACTGGCGCCAGTCAACACAAGAAGAATACAAACAACGGCAACCATGTCAACTAAACGATACAGTCTGGCCCCCAACAGAGGACGAAAACCTACAACAGCACCAGCGCGAGCCGCAGCACGGCTCAGATGTAGATTGCACGCCATGCATCTCGAAAAGCTCTGGGAGATAACATGTTCGTGGAAGATTGCGAGCCGGCCGCTGTGGCCGAGCGATTCTAGGCACTTCAGTCCGGAACCGCACGACTGCTACGGTCGCAGGTTAAAATCCTGCCTCGGGCATGGATGAGTGTGGTGTCCTTAGGTTGGTTAGGTTTAAGTAGTTCTAAGTTCTAGGGGACTGATGACCTCAGATGTTATGTCCCATAGTGCTCAGAGCCATTTGAACCATTTCGAAGATTGTGTTAAGCAGATCTTTCATTGGGTCAGCGACGTTAGGTGTTGCCGCATCTTTCGTGGATACAGTGTTTTCCACACAGCTGTGCTCTCCCTAAACAGGAATCATGTGCAGTGCAAAGATGTCTCGATGACGTGCAGACGACACAGTACAACTGACAGGCACCCTGGGTGTATTCTATTCAAAGAGGAACTGACAGACAGTAAAGGTGCTTGTGAATCCACAACACATAGTCACAGACAATGAGAGCAATGCACAACACGCAGTTTAAGAGTACCTCAAATTCTGCAGGTCTGTATGTCCACTGCACCGTATAGTATAAAATGTGCCTCGTCACTTCACAGAATACTGACCGGTCATATGTCATCAACTTCGATCCGGGCCAGAAACTGAAGAGCAAATTCAGAACGTTGATGCAGACCATGAGGTTTCGGTTGCTGCACGATCTGCATCTTGCAGGGGTACCAGTTTAAAATACACTGCAAAACTTTCCGTACCATTGACCATGGGACGGACAATTCTCGTGACACTGTAATAGTACTACCTGGAGCACGCACCGCATGGTCAGTCAATAACTTCCACCTGTATAGGACGCCTTCCTCTTCCAGGCGCAACACCGAATTCACCCGTGTTTTCGAATTTCATTATCATCCTCTTTAAACCGCATAGTGACATCACGCCTCTCCTCGGATCTTTCAGTCGCTCTGTAATTGCTGTTGTTCATACAAAACTGTTTTACTAACAGCGCACGGCATCTCTTCTACTAGCCATACTGTTCCTTCCCAACTTGTCAAATGACAGCACGGGTTTCATAATGTCATACACCGTACAGCGCCAGATTTCCTCCGGTGGCCAAAATTGGAACTAATTTTTTTTTCCAGCGTGAATCAGTTCCGCATTAATGCATTAGCATGTCTACCAAGTTTCGCTACGATAATGACGGCCCACATTCGACCTGTGTGTAGCTTCACTTCGTAATATAAACATCCGGTAGATAACATCTTCGAAATAACATATCTTTACGTGAAAGTTAAGTATAAACGTATCTTGTGACTTGACATATTTTGAAAATTATTGAATTCATTTCTTATGTAAATATCTTTTCTTTCTATTATATTTTTGAGAATTTTTAAGGCATTAAAAAATTTAATTTCACTTAAATTTCATCGGAAGTTATCAATTTCATTCACAGAAGCTTTTAGAATCTTCTGGAAATAACACTACTTTAATATATGTTGAGATTTGCACCAAGGTGCACAACTCAGTTCGATATTTGAGTTCGGCACATGAGTTCAGACATTTCTTGTGAACACTCAGTGTGTGTCAGTCAGACTGTTTATATACTATGCACATAGGTTGTGTTTTGTTCTTATGAGAAATTGCGCACGTAATTGTTTTCCTTTTATGTTAAAAATGTTCAATTTGTGATATGATCTATACTGGTTGTTAGTAAAGCCAATGTGAATTATCAAAATATAAGACGTCAAAATTAAAAGTTAACATTTTGCTCCTGTCTTACCCAACTAAAAACGCGGATGATATATGCTTTAATCAAGATTTCTATTGGATGCCAACCCCTAGACGCTAATGCCATACCCAAGAATAGCACTGGTATAACATTGCAAAAATAGTAAGGTTTTCTAGACATGCATAAATTTAAAATTACTTGCTTATCCAACTGTTGTTTTCCCAGCTGAGGAGGACTACCTGCAGCCAGTCCAACGAAATGAGCCAGTGAATGGACAGACAAGGTGACCGACCATCTATGTGGCACGTTGGCCCGTCTACTGGGATAGCAGGGGAGAGGGAGGGTGTAAGCGGGCATTTAAGCAGTCACTTGTCCTCTTTCTGCTTCCCTTTGAGTCTCGTTCACAGCTGAAATATCCTGTAACACCATTCCCTGTGGCTCAGTTACCAGGATGTAGGCCGGCCGCGGTGGCCGAACGGTTCTAGGCGCTTCAGTCCGGAACCGTGCGACTGCTACGGTCGCAGGTTCGAATCCTGCCTCGGGCATGGATATGTGTGATGTTCTTAGGTTAGTTAGGTTTAAGTAGTTTTAAGTTCTAGGGGACAGATGACCTCAGATGTTATGTCCCATAGTGCTCAGACTCATTGGAACCATCTGAACCAGGATGTAGGTTCCATGGGCCCTGAGGCGCATCTGTCTCACACCCGCTGAACCACACTTCCAGTGGCTCCGTGCCACTGTTTTCGGCAAGTGTTTGAGTTGGGAGGGTTTCGCCAGTGCGTCTGTTAGACCCAGACACACGGCACTCACCTGAAGAATGTTTTCTGCCTCAGGAGTAAACAGCCCTCATGCTGTTCTCACTCTCGCTAGTCGCCTAGCCCATTTGGGGACGCATTGCCATACTCCTGGTATTTTCTCTGTCTCCGTGACTCACGTCCTTGTCGAACATTTCAGCAACTCATCCTTGACAGGTGTATTCCCTCTCTCTTCCCTCCTGGTGCACCTAGCGGAACTACCAGTGATTATGCTCTTTTTACTGCCTTCAATCCTAAACAAATAGAACACAGTCCCATTCTATCTGCAAACCATAAGAAAATTATTTTGAGAGCTCATACTTGCAACCATGTCATTGAGCCGTGGTAGTATTGTGCTATCTTTGGATCCTCTGGTTGACTGGTGTTCCGGTAGGAGGTGCGAGTGTCGCAATGATTCGCTAGGTTTATCGCTATTGCGAGTGAGGAAAAGGCGGGACCCTTGCCACGGCTGCCGGGCTGGTGTTGGTACGAGCGGCCACACTGTGGCCGTTGGGGCCTCTCAATGTATTCGGAGCCGTGAGCACGATAGCATCCCTTGAGACTGATTTCTGGGTTTGGAGTGAGGATGCACCAGTAACTTGCCTTCTGGAATGTTCTCGCCGTGTGCAGTTTGGATGTTGGCGGCCGGAATAGGTCTTTAAATGATGCCAAATGGAATACTAAAGAAGTTGTGGTGTGTATTGTGTTTATTCCCTCAGTGAACCTCGCCTGTGGAGTTTGAAAGATTTGGTTTTGTTGCAATTGCTGCAACCTATTTGAATCCGCGATTGTAAGTTTGCTGATTTTCTTAGTGATTTCTATATATGTGTGTATAAAAACTGTTGTATGATCTGTTACAAACTCCGAGTACGTCTCGGGTTACATGAATGTTTACTTAGATGGGCCACTGACTGAAGGGGTAAATTTGGCTTTGAACTGTTCCGTTCCGCCTCTGACAGCGGTACTTAATGTGGACTGGTGTTTCCGTTTTTTGTTCTTTAGCTTTAAGACATCCCTTATCTGTTGTAAGTTTTGAGAAATGTTGAATCAGTTTTTGATGTTTTAGATGGGTTCAACTCTTGAGGTTCCGCAACCTGTCTTACCTGAAAATGTTAAGCGTAAAGTCCGTGACAGTCAGGTAAGCTTGTATCTATTATTCTGTTGTTTCAAAAGAGCATTAGATGGCTGTTGGGAAATCTGCTATTGGTTATCACAAGGTCTTATCTTTGTATTACCAGTTTTAGTACTGTAATTGAAATTTCTGCTTGTAACTAAAAGGTTTAAGCCTTGTTCACTTAACTTGCTTAGCGAACGTTAAGTTACTTTAAGGGCTTTATTAAGACTTGAAAGACCTGAACACCTTATTGCCGGAACTTTTCATTTTAGTGCCGTAATGTTATGCAATTTGTTGACGACCTTGGCTTCTGAGCCGTGACATTGTAATAGACGCGTGACCGTACTCCCGTACTTCGGCCTACGCACGAACGCGGACGGCGTCTCCGGTGGCCGATAGCTCTCGATGGAATTTTCATTCCAGCTGCAGCTACTAAACAAGTTTTCCGGTTATTTTATTTGATAGATGGTTTTAATTAACTGCCTTTTCGAGCTTGCCCTGTCTTCAGATCTAACGTAACGAAGCTAAGAATTAATTTTCTGACTTGAGTTTACCAACATTTATTGACTTAAGTTTTTGAAAGTTTAAACTCCATATGTGATTCACTGTTCTTGATATTCAGCTTGGCCTAATTTGATTCCGCACTTCTTGTAACTCATTCTAAGATTATCATGCGTAAAGTTGTAAATTTTCCCTCTTTCTCGGAGAAATGATTCTTGATCTTGGTTGTTGTATAATTCTACTGTTACACTTGTGTGGCTTTTATTTAAGAGCCTATTTTGTGACTAACTCCTTGTCTACTGAGTCTTAAGAGTGGCCCCTGTGGGGTTACCGGTGGATTCGGCCTACTTATTGTGATAAACAAAAGTTACTTCAATTACTGTTTCTCCGTTTTAAATTTCCTGGTGTTTAAATTGATATTTCTCTTCTCTAAACACTGTTCATCTAAGAGAAACTTGCTGTCCATTATCATATATGAGATGCTACAGAAGATTGTGGTTTTAACCACCAATCTTATTGTAGCTGTATTTGAAATAAATTTGTAATTTCTTGGAGAAAACTGATGTGCTCAGTCTGGGTTCGCCCTTCCACGTCTCCTATGCTTTGTCCATCCTATGCACGGACATTTCAGTCATTATGCAGTGTAAGCTGGTCTCACCAATTCCTTGGCAACAACACGTTATTATACATGCGCATCAATATAAATGCTAAGGAGAAAACATCAATAATAAATGGTTTAATGTTTCCAGTGTTTTGTTTTCGATGCCACTGTTATGTACTATAGCTACAATTGAGTGGATGCCTACCCTGCAAGGGCCGTCATATAAATGACAGAATTTGGATGTTTTCTGCTCGACCAGGTCTGGCCGAAGGTGAATCTGGGCCAGTAGCGGGTCTGTTTCTTTGATCACAGGTTTCGTTGAGGTGCAGGTATGCCGTTCTGGCCTCACAGCTCCCTTCCTCCTAATTCTCCTCAACGTAACTGTTAGGTTAGTGTCCAGATCAACTGTAGTGGAAGGGGGTAATCTAGTCACTTCTCTTACTACCATGAGAACAGGCCTGTTTAAGGTCAGTTCGGCTAGTAAATAACAAGTAGTTCCGTGGACCATGTTATTGTTAATTTCTTCGAACTTATGAATGTGCTCTACCCATTTAGTGTGTTTCGTGCGGCAGTAAATTCTTGCCAACTTCACAACTTCTCTGAAACAACTTTCAATCAGATTAGTTGTCATATAATACACTCGTCCTGTGGATCATTATTCCAAATCACTTAACAAAGCCAAGGCTTCCGGTCCAGATTGTATACAGGTCAGGTTCCTCTGAGTATATTGATAGAGTAGCTCCATATTTAGCAATTATATACAACCGCTCGCTCACAGAAAGATCCGTACCAAAAGGCTGGGAAATTGCTCAAGTCTCACCAATACCCAAAAACGGAAGTAGCAGTAATCCGTTGAATTACAGGCCCATATTACTAACGTCGATTTGCAGTAGGGTTTCGCAACATATGCTGTGTTCAAACACTATGAATTACCTCGAAGAAAACGGCTTATTGGCACATAGTCGGGGCGGATTCAAAAAATATCTTTCTTGCGAAACACAACTAGATCTTTATACTCATGAAGTAATGAGTGCTATCGACAGGGGATGTTGTCCGCAGCTCGTGGTCGTGCGGTAGCGTTCTCGCTTCCCACGCCCGGGTTCCCGGGTTCGATTCCCGACGGGGTCTGGGATTTTCTCTGCCTCGTGATGACTGAGTGTTGTGTACTGTCCTTAGGTTAGTTAGGTTTAAGTAGTTCTAAGTTCTAGGGGACTGGTGACCATAGATGTTAAGTCCCATAGTGCTCAGAGCCATTTGTACCATTTGACAGGGGATGTCAAATTGATTCCATACTTTCAGATTTCCAGAAGGCTTTCGACACCACTCCTCCCAAGCGCCTTCTAACCAAACTGCGCGCCTATGGAATATCGCCTCATTTGTGCGATTGGATTCGTGATTTCCTACGTTCGTAGTAATAGACGGAATGTCATCGAGTATAAGAGAAGCAATATCCGGCGTTCCCCAAGGAAGTGTTATAGGCCCTATGTTGTTCCTGATTTATATTAAAGACATAGGAGACTATGTGAGTAGCTGTCTTATATTGTTTGCAGATGATGCTGTCATTTACCGTCTTCTAAAGTCTTCAGATGACCAAAACGAATTGCTAAATGACTTAGATAAGGTATCTGTATGATGCGAAAAGTGGCAATTGACCATCAATAAAAGAAATCCGCTACATTTCGATTACGCGATAAGTCACACAAATATGAAGGCTATAAGTTCAACGGAATAGTTAGGGATTACAATCACAAATAACCTAAATTGGAACGATCACATAAATAATATTGTGGGTAGAGCAAACCAAAGACTGCGATTCAGTGGCAGAACACTTAGAAGGTGCAACAGCTCTCCTAAAGAGACTGCTTACACCACGCTTGTCCGCCCTATTCTGAAGACAGCTGTGCGGTGTGGGATACGCGTCAGGTGGGACTGACGGATGTCATCTAAAAAATACAAGAAGGGCCGCTCGTTTTGTATTATCGTGAAATAGGGGAGATAGTGCCACAGACATGATACTTGAACTGGAATGGCAATCATGAAATTTCAATCACCAGTTTTCTCCTCCAATTACGGAAACATTCTGTTGGTACCCACCTGCACAGGGAGAAATAATCATCACGATAAAATAAGAGAAATCAGGGCTCGCACAGAAAAATGTAAGTGCTCGTTTTTCCCGCGCGCCTTTAGAGATTGGAACGAAAGAGAGACAGCGTGAAGATGGTTCATTGAACCCTCTGCCAGGCACTTTATTGTGAATAGCAGAGTAATCACGTAGACGTAGATGTAGCTTGCATCTAAGTGACCAAAGCGTGAGAGGTGAACTGGGGACCGTTGTCTGAAAAGACATTCTTTGGGTTACCGAATGTGTCGCTGTAATGACACGGGTAGATGACGTTGTTCTTATTGGGTAAAACTTTATGTACTTTGTGAAAACGTCGATAAATGCAAAAAAAAGGGGGCTTCTCTTCCTACAGGGAGACTTCCAATGGTGTCTACCTAAGTAAGTTCCCACCGGGCTGATGCAGTGACCTGTCTCTCTTCTTTTTTTTTTGTGCACGAGACGCACGTTGCACCATTATCGATCGATCTTATTGAAGTCACGTCCTGTTCGAAAATCGCAAAGTACTTTCAGCACCAATAGCAGGTGAGTGCACCTTATAAGGTTGGTCTGTAACTACTGTGGCATGCATAACCTCCACCGTTTACTGTCGCGATGTGTTCGGATGCATAATACTCCGTTCATCAATTGATAATACATTCATACTGCCTCGCTAGCTCAATCCTCGAGAATTTGATTCTTAATGCCAAGAAGATGCGGGTCGTCTGTCTGGCGGGGATCTATGTCTCAGAATTTGCGCTTCGTTCCTGCATCACACTCTGTTTTAGGTTCTCTAAATATTAAGTTCCTTACTCGCCGGATAGTCCACAGCCTTGCCGGTCATGCCAGGAATAACACAGGCAACGCTCCTGGAACCAATTTGTCTTTACTGGGCACTTTCTTGACAGTGTAATTGAATTCCTGGAGCGCTGTTGGGGCCAAAAATGGTTCAAATGGCTCTGAGCACTATGGGACTTAACATCTATGATCATCCGTCACCTAGAACTTAGAACTACTTAAACCTAACTAACCTAAGGGCATCACACAACACCCAGTCATCACGAGGCAGAGAAAATCCCTGACCCCGCCGGGAATCGAACCCGGGCGCGGGAAGGGAGAACACTACCGCACGACCACGAGCTGCGGACTGTTGGGGCCCGCAGCTGTTCAGGAACGTTAGTGTCCGGAGGTCGGTCACTTACCTGATAAACTAGATGGCTAATAGCCCCTTCTCTCGCAATCACTTAGCGTGCGCTTGCAAAACAAATTACTTTATGCTCCTTTTATCCTCCCTCACCTTGTTCCTGGTACACTTCTGTCACGTGAGCATAGTAAGAACTATATGCAGCGAGGAAAAATCTATTGTTAAAGGCAGAGTGGTAGAGCGAAATGTTTCAGGTTAGTGAGTCTTTAAGAGCTTGTGACTCGCACTCGTGCTTGTGCTTGTCAGAGTAACATTTGGGAATGTTTTTATTTAGTAGCCCCCACAGGTGGAGGCTTTGTAGCATAATAGTTCACACATTTGCTGAAGAATCCCGTCAAACCCAAGATCTCCCTCAGCTGCCGCTAGTTTGCAGGTGGGATAAACTGCAGGATGGCTTCCAGTTTCTCCTCGCCCACCTACATTTTTCTAGCGTGAAGGTCATACCAGCACGGCCTATAATGCATCTCGCAGAGTACCCCAGTGTTCTGGAAAACTATAGTATCAACATAAAACTTGACTTGCCTGGAGAGATCCGGACCGAAGATTACATCTAGTGCGTGCATATTCATCTCTGTGTAGCACTTGCACCATAAGTGCTTGATTGTTGGGTGTGTTTCAATCTCTAACTTCCCTAAAGTTATTATTCTCTGCACCCCCCCCCCCCCCCGCCCCAAATACTAGGGAGGTTGTTCCCTAATTTCTTAGGACATGTCCTTCCCTTCTTCTTGTCAGTGTTTTTCGTATGTTCGTTTCTTCGCCGAGTACTTATTATTTATCTTATCAGTCTACATAATTTTTAACATTCTTTTGTAGTACTAAACCTCCAACGCTTCGATTCTCCTATCGTGCAGTTTTACCTCTGTCCACGATTCACTGAAATTAAAACCGGTGTTTGATACCAGTAAACTTCTCTTGGCCTAGAATGCCCTCTTTTCCTGTGCTAGTCTGCTTTTAATGCCCGTCTTGCTTCGACCGTCATGGCTTATTTTGCTTCCAAGGAACCAGAGTTCCTTAACTTCGTCTACATCGTGATCGCTAATTTTTATGTCAAGCTTCCCACTATTCTAATCTCTGCTACTTCTCATCACTTTCTTCTTTTTCCGGTTTATTCTCACTCCGTATTCTGTGTCCATTAGGCTGTTCATTGCATTCAACGGATCCTTTAATCATTCTTCACTTTCACTGAGGATATCAATGTCATCAGCGAATCTTATAACTGATACCAACTCACTTTGGATTTTAAAATCATTCATGAACCTTTCTTTTAATTCCGTCATTGCTTCTTCGAATTATAGAGCGAACGGTAGGAGTGAAAGACTGCATCACTGTCTTACACCCTTTTTAGTCCAAGCACTTCGTTCTTGGTGTTCTAGTCTTACCTCTTGATTTTTCTACACAATTTATATTAGACGTCTTTCCTATAGCTTTTTCCTATTTTAAATTGTCGATTACATTTTCTAGGTCGAAATAGCTAATGAACGTGTCCTGATTTTTCTTAACTCTTTCTTACATTATCAAGTGCAGCGTCAGAACTGCGTCTCTGATGCCTTTATCATTTCTGAAACAAAACTGATCGTCAGCTAATGGAATGTAGAGGAGAATAAAATTGTTCTTCTTCCTTCACTTGGAGGTAACAGATACAGATCGAAAGTCTTCCCGGTCTCTGTTGAAAAACTTCGACATAAGGCTGCAGTTCTGTGAACGAAGTTGTCTGCTGTCCCCGAGACGAACAATTTCCATCTCGTATTCTCCTTTCTCTCCAACTCGGCCCTTGGGAGTATGGTGTGGGGAGCATCTCTCACAGGATACCAAAGTTACTACCTGACCGTCTGACTGAAAACTTGTCCCTCGCGTCCCACACCGTACGAGCACGGTGTCACAAACTTAACTGGTAACGGCTTCCTCTCTTCCTGTGTACTGCTAGTGGCTTGGAAAAAGAACTAGTCTTTCCCCGTTCCCACTATAATGGAGGAGGAAAGTATTCCACACAAAATGTCCGGCATCAGAAGGGAACATTAATGAGTGCTCAAGATTCATATCAAATCCTTCGATCATTCATCAAATTAAGATGCACTTACAAGCACTAACGAGGGCAATGGCCTAATACACGGCCAACTGGTATGGTTCCAGTCACATTGTGACCACTTATCGAATGCCTGAATAACCAAATTTTGCAGCGTAGACTGCTACGAGACGTACAGGAAGAGAGTCAGTGAGATTCTGGAAGATACCAACAGGGATGTTTAGCCACGCCATCTCCAATGCTGTGGCCATCTGCACTACATTTCTGAATTGAGGATCCATGGTGCGAACAGCCCGATCGAGAAGATCCCACAGATTCTCGGTTGGGTTTTAATTCGCGGAGCCTGAGTAGCAGCGGAGCACGTTAAACTTGTGACGATACAGCCTTCCCCAAAATTCTTATCAAATGTCTGATACCACCTTTTTATATGCATCAGGATAGTTATCGGACAATTCAGTGCTTCCTAAAATCTTATATATATGTGTGTGTGTGTGGTTGGCAGGAGAGCCAACACCGTGTTACTAGAGGAGGCCGAAAGGCACGCGATTTAGCTCACGGAGGCTGGCGTGAGATCTGGAACAGATCAAGGAAATTAGAATTTAGAAACAACGGACGTAGCTGGTGGAATACTTAACTTTAATCCATTAATGATGAACGTCGCTCTTGAGGGTACATAGTTCTCAATATCAATAGTAACTGATAATGGCGCCTTGCTAGGTCGTAGCAAATGACGTAGTTGATGGCTATGCTCAACTATCTTCTCGTCAATTGAGAACGTAAGTAGGCAGTGAACCATCGCTAGCAAAGTCGGTTGTACAACTGGGGCGAGTGCTAGGAAGTCTCTCCAGACCTGCCGTGTGGCGGCGCTCGGTATGCAAGCATTGATAGTGGCGACACGCGGGTCCGACGTATACTACCGGACCGCGGCCGATTTAAAGGCTACCACCTAGCAAGTGTGGTGTCTGGCGGTGACACCATATATATATATATATATATATATATATATATATATATATATATATATATATATATATATATATATACTATTTGATTAAAAGAAACTTAATATTCATTGCGAAAGCGTATGGAATGATCTAGAAGATCGTGCGTTGTCATCATTATCAAAAGATTGTTGTTATTAACAAAATTACATACAAATGCTGGATTGAATGTATAATAAAGAAATTGAAGGGATACCTATTTGGCGGAAAACATTAAAATGCTGTGGAAGTTTTGGCATTGGTGGCCGGCGCCTCTAATTACAATATTTACAATGAAGTAACGAGTTAACACAAAGAACCCTAGTAGCTTCAGAAACGGCTTGGAAGTTATTAGCAAGCGATTTACTTTCATGTAACTTCCTCGTATGCACTCGGATAAAGCACAAGATTTGTAATACCATTACATGTTAGTAACCAAATCCAAACTGCAATTAATTATGTAACTAAAATAATACGAGGGACATTATTGTAATTTAAGTTCAGAATGATTTTCTTATGAAAAACTAAGGATATTACTAGGAAAGATTGTTATTCAGATATTGTATTTTATACCTTATTCGGCTGTAACATCAATTTATTTACGTTCTGTAAATTTTAATTGTAACATTGAAATTGTACAAATTTAATAATGCTTTGTTTTGGAAACTATTGTTAAAATACTATATAAATCGATGCAGCTAGATTGCGAGAGGGGTGTTGAGTTGTTGTTTTGTCAGTTAGTTTTGAAGTTACTTTTGGAAGTCAAAGAGATCAGTGATGTCTGTGAAGTGCCTTGTTTAAATGTGTCGAGAATGCAGTTCTGTTGTCAATAAATAATGAAAAGCTGCAAATTTATTTTCTTTCATCAAAATGAAATCCAGGAAAAAAGTTAAGTAATCTTAAGTAACGATCAAGAAGAATGTAGCATCGTTATAAACGCATCCAAGTGCTCTTCGAACCACACATGTACGCTATGAGCTGTCTAACATGTTGCATTGTCCTGCTGGTAGATTCTATCGTGGCGAGGAAGAACAAACTGCATTTAGGGCTACACATGGCCCCAAGGATAGATGAATACTTACCTTGATACACTGTGCCTCGCAGGATGATGAGACCACGCATGTGCACTATGAGCTGTCTTAACATGTTGCATTGTCCTGCTGGTATATTCTATCGTGGCGAGGAAGAACAAACTGCATTTAGGGCTACACATGGCCCCAAGGATAGATGAATACTTAACTTGATACACTGTGCCTCACAGGATGAAGAGACCACGCATGTTCACTGTGAGCTGTCTTAACATGTTGCACTGTCCTGCTGGTAGATTCTATTGTGGCAAGGAAGAACAAACTGCATTTAGGGCTACACATGGCCCCAAGGATAGATGAATACTTACCTTGATACACTGTGCCTCGCAGGATGATGACACCAAGCATGTTCACTATGAGCTGTCTTAACATGTTGCATTGTCCTGCTGGTATATTCTATCGTGGCGAGGAAGAACAAACTGCATTTATGGCTACACATGGCCCCAAGGATAGATGAATACTTAACTTGATACACTGTGCCTCACAGGATGCAGAGACCACGCATGTTCACTGTGAGCTGTCTTAACATGTTGCACTGTCCTGCTGGTAGATTCTATTGTGGCAAGGAAGAACAAACTGCATTTAGGGCTACACATGGCCCCAAGGATAGATGAATACTTACCTTGATACACTGTGCCTCGCAGGATGATGACACCAAGCATGTTCACTATGAGCTGTCTTAACATGTTGCATTGTCCTGCTGGTATATTCTATCGTGGCGAGGAAGAACAAACTGCATTTAGGGCTACACATGGCCCCAAGGATAGATGAATACTTAACTTGATACACTGTGCCTCACAGGATGCAGAGACCACGCATGTTCACTGTGAGCTGTCTTAACATGTTGCACTGTCCTGCTGGTAGATTCTATTGTGGCAAGGAAGAACAAACTGCATTTAGGGCTACACATGGCCCCAAGGATAGATGAATACTTACCTTGATACACTGTGCCTCGCAGGATGATGACACCAAGCATGTTCACTATGAGCTGTCTTAACATGTTGCATTGTCCTGCTGGTATATTCTATCGTGGCGAGGAAGAACAAACTGCATTTAGGGCTACACATGGCCCCAAGGATAGATGAATACTTAACTTGATACACT
The DNA here is from genome assembly GCF_023897955.1 of Schistocerca gregaria. Classification (NCBI taxonomy): domain Eukaryota; kingdom Metazoa; phylum Arthropoda; class Insecta; order Orthoptera; family Acrididae; genus Schistocerca; species Schistocerca gregaria. The sequence continues at coordinate 237,450,099 of NC_064926.1, forward strand.
GTGCCTCACAGGATGCAGAGACCACGCATGTTCACTGTGAGATGTCTTAACATGTTGCACTGTCCTGCTGGTAGATTCTATTGTGGCAAGGAAGAACAAACTGCATTTAGGGCTACACATGGCCCCAAGGATAGATGAATACTTAACTTGATACACTGTGCCTTGCAGGATGCAGAGACCACGCATGTTCACTATGAGCTGTCTTAACATGTTGCATTGTCCTGCTGGTAGATTCTATCGTGGCGAGGAAGAACAAACTGCATTTAGGGCTACACATGGCCCCAAGGATAGATGAATACTTAACTTGATACACTGTGCCTTGCAAGATGCAGAGACCACGCATGTGCACTATGAGCTGTCTTAACATGTTGCATTGTCCTGCTGGTAGATTCTATCGTGGCGAGGAAGAACAAACTGCATTTAGGGCTACACATGGCCCCAAGGATAGATGAATACTTACCTTGATACACTGTGCCTCGCAGGATGATGAGACCACGCATGTGCACTATGAGCTGTCTTAACATGTTGCATTGTCCTGCTGGTATATTCTATCGTGGCGAGGAAGAACAAACTGCATTTAGGGCTACACATGGCCCCAAGGATAGATGAATACTTAACTTGATACACTGTGCCTCACAGGATGAAGAGACCACGCATGTTCACTGTGAGCTGTCTTAACATGTTGCACTGTCCTGCTGGTAGATTCTATTGTGGCAAGGAAGAACAAACTGCATTTAGGGCTACACATGGCCCCAAGGATAGATGAATACTTAACTTGATACACTGTGCCTCACAGGATGCAGAGACCACGCATGTTCACTGTGAGCTCTTTTAACATGTTTCACTGTCCTGCTGGTAGATTCTATTGTGGCAAGGAAGAACAAACTGCATTTAGGGCTACACATGGCCCCAAGGATAGATGAATACTTATCTTGATACACTGTGCCTCGCAGGATGATGACACCAAGCATGTTCACTATGAGCTGTCTTAACATGTTGCATTGTCCTGCTGGTATATTCTATCGTGGCGAGGAAGAACAAACTGCATTTAGGGCTACACATGGCCCCAAGGATAGATGAATACTTAACTTGATACACTGTGCCTCACAGGATGCAGAGACCACGCATGTTCACTGTGAGCTGTCTTAACATGTTGCACTGTCCTGCTGGTAGATTCTATTGTGGCAAGGAAGAACAAACTGCATTTAGGGCTACACATGGCCCCAAGGATAGATGAATACTTACCTTGATACACTGTGCCTCGCAGGATGATGACACCAAGCATGTTCACTATGAGCTGTCTTAACATGTTGCATTGTCCTGCTGGTATATTCTATCGTGGCGAGGAAGAACAAACTGCATTTAGGGCTACACATGGCCCCAAGGATAGATGAATACTTAACTTGATACACTGTGCCTCACAGGATGCAGAGACCACGCATGTTCACTGTGAGATGTCTTAACATGTTGCACTGTCCTGCTGGTAGATTCTATTGTGGCAAGGAAGAACAAACTGCATTTAGGGCTACACATGGCCCCAAGGATAGATGAATACTTAACTTGATACACTGTGCCTTGCAGGATGCAGAGACCACGCATGTTCACTATGAGCTGTCTTAACATGTTGCATTGTCCTGCTGGTAGATTCTATCGTGGCGAGGAAGAACAAACTGCATTTAGGGCTACACATGGCCCCAAGGATAGATGAATACTTAACTTGATACACTGTGCCTTGCAGGATGCAGAGACCACGCATGTGCACTATGAGCTGTCTTAACATGTTGCATTGTCCTGCTGGTAGATTCTATCGTGGCGAGGAAGAACAAACTGCATTTAGGGCTACACATGGCCCCAAGGATAGATGAATACTTACCTTGATACACTGTGCCTCGCAGGATGATGAGACCACGCATGTGCACTATGAGCTGTCTTAACATGTTGCATTGTCCTGCTGGTAGATTCTATCGTGGCAAGGAAGAACAAACTGCATTTAGGGCTACACATGGCCCCAAGGATAGATGAATACTTAACTTGATACACTGTGCCTCGCAGGATGAAGACACCACGCATGTTCACTATGAACTGTCTTAACATGTTGCATTGTCCTGCTGGTAGATTCTATCGTGGCGAGGAAGAACAAACTGCATTTAGGGCTACACATGGCCCCAAGGATAGATGAATACTTACCTTGATACACTGTGCCTCGCAGGATGATGAGACCACGCATGTGCACTATGAGCTGTCTTAACATGTTGCTCTGTACTGCTGGTAGATTCTATCGTGGCGAGGAAGAACAAACTGCATTTAGGGCTACACATGGCCCCAAGGATAGATGAATACTTACCTTGATACACTGTGCCTCGCAGGATGAAGACACCACGCATGTTCACTATGAGCTGTCTTAACATGTTGCATTGTCCTGCTACTAGATTCTATCGTGGCGAGGAAGAACAAACTGCATTTAGGGGTACACATGGCTCCAAGGATAGATGAATATTTAACTTGATACACTGTGCCTCACAGGATGATGAGACCATCCAGGGAAGGCGACGAAAACACTCCCTCCTTCGGCCTGGACCCTTCCAACGATTGTTGCAGCGTGCTTGCCATCAGATATTTCGCGGTCGAACGGCCATCTGTCCGATGGAGAATAAAACGTGATTCGTCTGTCAAGGCCACCTGTCGCCACTCAGTGGACATCTAGTTGCGGTACTGGAATGCAAATTCCAGCTTCCATCGCCGATGAATAGCAGTCAGCATGGGCTTAAGAACTAGGCGCCGTAGCTGTGGAGGCCCACATGCAGCAACATTCGCTGGAGAGTAGTCGGAGAGACACTCCTGGTAGCAACTTGGTTCATCTTGGCACTCTTTTGGTCAACAGTTGCTCGTCTATTCATCCGTACACATCTTCTCAGTCGTTAACATCCATCATCTATGGCCTGTGTTGCATCACAGTTACCTCGGCGCTGGTTTTGAATGTTGTTGTTGTTGCTGTGGTCTTCAGTCCAGAGACTGGTTTGATGCAGCTCTCCATGCTACCCCATCCTGTGCAAGCTTCTTCATCTCCTAGTACTTACTGAAGCCTACATCCTTCTGAATCTGCTTAGTGTATTCATCTCTCTCTACGATTTTTACCCTCCACGCTGCCCTCCAATACTAAATTTGTGATCCCTTCATGCCTCAGAACATGTCCTGCCAACCGGTCTCTTCTTCTTGACAAGTAGTGCCACAAACTCCTCTTCTCCCCAATTATATTCAATACCTCCTCGTTAATTATGAGATCTACCCATCTAATCTTCAGCATTGTTCTGTAGCACCACATTTCGAAATCTTCTAATCTCTTCTTGTCGAAACTATTTCTCTTCCATGTTTCATTTCTGTACATGGCTACACTCCATACAAATACTTTCAGAAACGACTTCCTGACACTTAAATCTATACTCGATGTTAACAAATTTTGCCTGCTTCATTTACTGCATTTTTATGTTTGTGATCTACCCATCTAATCTTCAGCATTCTTCTATAGCACCACATTTTGAAAGCTTGTATTCTCTTCTTGTCGAAACTATTTCTCGTCCATGTTTCACTTCCATACATGGCTACACTCCATACAAATACTTTCAGAAACGACTTCCTGACACTTAAATTTATACTCGATGTTAACAAATTTTGCCTGCTTCATTTACTGCATCTTTATATTTTCTCCTTTCATCAATTAAATTCAATATTTCTTCTGTTACCCAAGGATTTCTTCTAGCCCTCGTCTTTTTACCTTCTTGATTCTCTGGTGCCTTCACTACTTCATCCCTGAAAGCTTCCGATTCTTCTCTACTGTATTTCTTTCCCCCATTCCTGTCAATTGCTCCCTTACGCTCTCCCTGAAACTCTGTACAACCTCTGGTTTGGTCAGTTTATCCAAGTCCCATCTCCTTATTCCCACCTTTTCAAGTTTCTTCAGTTTTAATCTACAGTACATAACCAATAGATTGTGGTCAGAGTCCACATCTGCCCCTGGAAATGTATTACAATTTAAAACCTGGTTCCTAAATCTCTGTCTTACCATTATATAATCCATATGATACCTTCTAGCATCTCCACGATTCTTCCGTGTATACAACCTTCTTTTATGATTCTTGAACCAAGTGTTAGCTATGATTAAGTTATGCTCTGTGCAGAATTCTACCAGACGGCTTCCTCTTTCATTTCTTACCTCGAATTCCAGTCACCCATGGCTATTAAATTTTCAGCTCCTCTCACTACCTGAATAATTTCTGTTATCTCATTGTACATTTCATCAATTTCTTTATCGTCTGCAGAGCTAGTTGGCACATAATTTGTAGTACTGTAGTAGGCGTGGGCTTCGTGTCTATCTTGGCCACAAGAATGCGCTCACTATGCTGTTTGTAGTAGCTTAGCCGCACTCCTATTTTTTATTCATTATTGAACCTACTCCTGCATTACCCTTATTTGATTTTGTATTTATAACCCTGTATTCACTTGACCAAAAAACTTGTTCCTCCTGCCAGCGAACTTCACTAATTCGCACTATATCTGGATAGTGCCATCTATAGGTCCACGGTATACTTTAACAACGGCGGCACGCGAACAGTTCATAAACTTAGTCGTTTCGGAGATGTTTACACCCTTGGCCATTGATCACGCCCTTTTAGACATCAAATAAATCGCTCCATTTCCGAATTACAACAATTGCGCTGTTAAGCGCGTCCCACCGATACTCTTTATACGCCCCACGGTGCTAGTGCTTCCACCTACAGTCTGTGAATTGTTATTACACACTGACGTCGAACATAGGCAGTGGTCACTTTGATGTGACTGGACCGTGTATTTGGCGAATCGCTTGTGTACATCTACATCTACATCTACATGGATACTCTGCAAATCACATTTAAGTACCGAACCACCTTCACAATTCTCTATTATTCCAATCTCGTATAGCGCGCGGAAAGAATGAACACCTATATCTTTCCGTACGAGTCTGATTTCCCTTATTTTATCGTGGTGATCGTTCCTCCTTATATAGGTTGGTGTCAACAAAATTATTTTCGCATTCGGAGGAGAAATTTGGAGATTGGAATTTCGTGAGAAGATTCTGTTGCAACGAAAAACGCCTTTCTTTTAATGATTTCCAGCCCAAATCCTGTATCATTTCTGTGACACTCTCGCCCATATTTCGCGATAATACAAAACGCGCTGCCTTTCTTTAAACTTTTTCGATGTATTCCATCAGTCCTATCTGGTAAGGATCTGGGAAGCAGTATTATAAAAGAGGACGGACAAGCGTAGTGTAGGCAGTCTCCATAGTAAGTCTGTTACATTTTCTAAGTATCCTGCCAATAAAACGCAGTCTTTGGTTAGCCTTCCCTACAACATTTTCTACGTGTTCCTTCCAATTTATGTTGTTCGTAATTGTAATACCTAAGTATTTAGTTGAATTTACCGCTTTTACATTAGACTGATTTATCGTGTAACCGAAGTTTAAAGACTTCCTTTTAGCGTTCATGTGAATGACCTCACACTTTTCGTTATTCAAGGTCAACTGCCACTTTTCACACAATTCAGATATTTTTTATAAATCGTTTTGCAGTTTATTTTAATCTTATGATGAATTTATTAGTCGATAAACGACAGCGTCATCTGCAAACAACTGAAGACGGCTGCTCAGATTGTCTCCCAAATCGTTTATATAGATAAGGAACACCAAAGGGCCCATAACATTACCTTGGGGAACGCCCGAAATCACTTCTGTTTTACACGATGACAACCTAAAATGAAAGATTTTAAGATGTTTCGGCTCAACAACAGTCCGTTTTAGAGCAAACATCTGAAGTTCGTGACGCGAAATCTACTCATTCTAGACGCGATCGATAGATAATTGAAAACTGATCATACATGGGGGCCGCAAACGCATACTGTGCTGTAAATACAGGAAAGAAATTTTTTCGACTCTCTCTTATGTACCCGTCAGGCAAGAACTGTTCACCGAAACCACAGCTAGTGCAGCGACCAAGGCATCTGGTTGCCGAGACAAGAACCTGTGTTCGATTCCGAAAAGCAGGTTGCAAATTTTTTACTTCTAATTTTTTCCATTTACAAATTGGTAGCCATAGGAGGGTTAACTAGGTAAGTAAATCAATAGCAAATAATAACGAGATAGGCAAATAAATTTCTGAAACGGTTTGGATTAGTAAAGAATTAAAAATTTACTTCTGGTCACTTTGCAAGACTCTGTCACTCACTGTGTTACATGTCTTTAGTTTCCTGCGAACAACTTGAGGCATGGTACTTCTCATATAAACATTCGAAGCGAATACACTCGCGCCACCAGGAAAATCTAACAAATGCAATCTCCGCTCAACTACATCGTTCCTTCCGAAGATTCGTAGGAAAACAAACTTCATTAACATATGAAAATCCATCTTTTCGGGAATTAATTTTTATAAATATCTCGCATACGATAAAATTATCTAAAAAATCGGTGCTGTACGTTAATCATGAATTATGCTGTGAATCGTTATTGCATCTTATCGGTTAAGCAGTTCCCTTTAGGTTTCTATAAGCAGGCTGTAATTTTGATGCCTCGAAATAAAGTTTTTACTTGGCTATAAAAATAAAAATTACATGGTTGACTCACAGGTCTGCAGATTCTAATGCGCAAGTCGGTTGATCCTCGTCGTCTATAAACATGCTGCCACACATGAAAGTCTTAGTCCACCGCAGAAATCCAATATCAGTCAAAAATTAACAGCAAAGATGGTTTCAAAATGTTCTCAAGATATGTTTAAAAAATTAAGCTTTTCTGTTTCTTGAATTTGTAGTAAATAGAGAAAATATTTTTATCGATTTGGTTGAACGGTTGACCTCTTCTATACATCGAGACCCAAATTAGCCATTAATTTCTTATAGGCTTGGGAAAACTTCAAGCGACAATTTTCCAGATTGAACATTGCGCCGTGTACGAATGCGTTATTTCATGTACACTACCAAGTGCGCCAAGCGCTACTTTTTCTCCCTTATGCGATTACATGAGCCCAATGCTCGTCTTCGCAGTAATCTAACTCGGAACTGTTTTCAAACAACTACGTTTAAAATTTTAATTCTTTACTAATCCAAGTCGGTTGAGAAACATACATCTCTACTTTGTTTTTATTGCTTCTTGCTTTATTTAAGTTATTAACCCTCCCATTCCTATCAGTTTCGATGCGGAAAACATACAAATGTAAAAAAGGAATTTCGGAATGCACCTGGTAATCGAACAAGAAGTTGTCTGTTGCCAAGCCAGATGCCTTGGTCGCTACGCCTGTGGCTTTATACTGAACAGTGCATACCTTATGGGTATTTAAGCGCAAGTCAAAAATTTTTCTTCTCTTGATTTCTAGAAAAATATGCGTTTGCGGACCCTATACACATATTGATGAAAAACAATCACTTTTCAATTATCCATCGACCGCGTCAGTTCTGAATCGATCGCACGTCTTGCACTTCAAAGATACTTTTCTTAAAAACGAAGAGGTGGGGGAAGAACCAACATATCTTAAGGTCTTTATAGGATGTGCAAACGCGTCTTGCCAAATATAAACCGAATTGGTTGGCCTGTCTAAGGCCTTCCCGGTGTAAATAAACTATATTTAAATTTTAATGTTCATCAATTAACCAATAATAAACTAACAGAACAATTGAAGTGCTGAGAATTATAAGAACCTAAAGCACATCGCCATCCATTCTGAGACTGTAGTATGTATGCATGCTCCTGACGTCTGCTGGTCTGACGGTGGACCAGCTTTATCTCTGTTGCTCTCCTATACTGATATACATGACCATTTGTGAAAGCTACCGCACCAATTTCTCTCATATTCTCTCACATATGGCTCCAAAGCGCAAATTTCCGTTGCTATTGGAACGCTCACTGGCCTACAATGAGCCCCATTTCTCTGTAAAAGCTGGAAGCTCTTGAAGGAATTCCCTATCAAAACCTCACATTCCTTGGTTTCAGCATGGGCGCTGAGGATTTCAAAACTTTTAAGAGTGTTACCGACGTAACTACCAGGTCAAACGTTGTTCATGGTGCCGGCCGGAGTGGTCGAGCGGTTCTAGGCGCTTCAGTCTGGAACCGCGCGACCGCTACGGTCGCACCTAGGGGACTGATGACCTCAGAAGTTAAGTCCCATAGTACTCAGAGCCATTTGAACCATTTTGTTGTTCATGGTAACAATGTACATTTCGGAAATCTTACAATGATGAAGTATTTAAAAGACTGCCATTAGAATCGTGGCAGATCACCATGTTCTTAGAGTCACGTCGAAGGAGACTGCAACTCATCATTTCCCCACAATTTGTATATGCCTTGCGAGATCTACTGCCCAAATACGTCGGTGGAAGGCAAACATCAGTCTTGAGACACAAAGACTTAACAAGATGACTAGATCAAATTTGAATTACACAGACTAATAAAATTACTGGATTTCATGCCTGAAGTGAACAGTTTTCTCTGAACCTCAAGCCAGCGAATGCGCTTAACGAAAATGAGGATAGCGAGGACCATGAAGTATTGGAATATGTCATAATTGGGTGTGTGATGCATTTGGCATCTGTCTTTTATGTTCTGATTCTAGTTTCAGAATAGTCAAAAAGACATGATTTTTCTAGATTATATATATCAAAATTTTTGTGAATTAACAATAATAACCCTAAATATTAATTAAAATTAATTGCATAAAGTTGGTACATTACTTTATATAGAAAATACGGGATATTAAAAAGCAAGTCACACCTATGAGACAGGTGATTTTCCTACAAATCTGATTTTCGCAAACACCTGTTTTCTGCAAAACTTTGTGCGTGTCCTTTGGCCCTTATCGTTGTCGGCTACTCATTTCTATACTAATTTGACAAGTCGCTGAGAAACTAACTTACACTCAACGGCGATTTAAAATTAATTAAAATTGTATCTCAGTGTAATCATTAAAGTTGTTAACTACTCAAATAAGACTCCACTGATCATAGTTCTAGTACATCATTCAGATTATGATTGAATAACCAGTTTAAGACTTTGAAATGATTACAAATCGGACTGATTGATATAATACAATCCGATAATTTAGAAAAATCTATCGATTAACCAACAGTTATTCGGCCGAAATTACAATGATATGAATAGCCTTAGCCACGTACAGGCGTTGATATAAGTCAACGGAAACAGATGAAAATGTGTGCCCCGAGCGTGGCAGGACAATAAGTTGTGAATGTGGGTCTCACGGGAGGCGTGCCAGAGGTAAGTCCCTGCAGTCGCACTATCCTCTATGTTCTCGGTGGCTTAGATGCATAGAGCGTCTGCCATGTAAGCAGGAGATCCCGGGTTCTGTCCTGGTCAGGACACACATTTTCAACTGTCCCCGTTGAGTTATATCAACGCCTGTACGCAGCTAAGGGTATTCATTTCATTGTAATTTCACTCTAACTAGCTGCATGGTCACCGATGGTATCTGTTCTAATCAGGACATGTCCGAAAAACAGTACTGAAATATGAGAAACATTGAGAATCCAAGCAAAACAGTCATACAGAGACTCCTACAGTCCGTTGTCATTGTGGTGTGTCCTCTCAACCGTCATTGGAGTTGGGGTTGTTTGGGGGAAGAAACCAAACTGCGAGGTCATCGGTCTCATCGGCTTAGGGAAGGATCGGGAAGGAAGTCGGCCGTGCCCTTTCAAAGGAACCATCCCGCCATTTGCCTGGCGCGATTTAGGGAAATCACGGAAAACCTAAATCAGGATGGCCGGACGCGGGATTGAACCGTCGTCCTCCCGAATGCGAGTCCAGTGTGCTAACCACTGCGCCACCTCGCTCGGTGTCCTCTCAACCGTCGTCCTCGCACAGGCGCAGCCGATGAGCCACCACCGAGCTCGGCGCCTTCCGAGAGCTCAGTTCTCCAGAGCACACTGTCGGAGCCCAGCTGTATGAGCGTCTCTGTACGGCGATACTCACCGGCATACACCGAGGTCACCAAAGTCGTTGGACGCCTCCCAGTATCGTGCCAGACCTCCTTTTGACTGGCGTAATGCAGCAGCTCGACCTGGCATGGATTCAACAAGTCGGTGGAAGTCGCCTGCAGAAATGTTGAGCTACGCTGCTTCTACAGCAGTACATACTTGTGAAAGTGCTGCCAGTACATGATTTTGTGCACGAACTGACCTCTAAATTATGTCCCATATATGTTCGATGGCATTCATGTTGGGTGATCTGGGTGGCCAAATCATTCGTTCGAATTGTGCAGAATGCTCTTCAAATCATTCGTGAAAAACTGTGGCCCGATAACACGGCGCATTGTCATTCACAAAATTTGTATCTTTGTTTTGGAGCATGAAGTTCACGAACGGCTGAAAACGGTCTGAATTTCAGATGGGACAGCCGGCCGCGGCGGCCGAGCGATTCCAGGCGCTTCAGTCCAGAACCGCGAGACTGCTACGGTCGCAGGTTCGAATCCTGCCTCTGGCATGCATGTTTGTGATGCCTTTAGGTTAGTTAGATTTAAGTAGTTCTAAGTTCAGGGGACTGATGACCTCAGATGTTAAGTCCCATAGTGCTCAGTGCCATTTCAACCATCAGATGGAACAGAGAACGCAGTCTATTCCATGGAAACATACTCCACACGATTATGGAGCCACGACAGTTGCACAGTGTCTTGTTGACAACTTAGGTCCGTGATTTCGTGCGGTCTGCGTCACGCGCGAACCCTACCATTAGCTAGTAACAACTAAAATCGTGACTCATCCGACCAGGCCACAGTTTTACAGGCGTCTAGGGTCCAACCGGTACGGTCACGAGCCCAGGAGAGGGACTGCAGGCGATGTTATGCTGTTAGCAAAGGCACACACGTCGGCCGTAGCCCATCAACGCCAGATTTCGTCGCAATGTCCTAACTGAGACGTTCGTCGTACGCCCACATTGATTTTTGCTGTTATTTCTACATCTACATCTACATCCATACTCCGCAAGCCACCTGACGGTGTGTGGCGGAGGGTACCCTGAGTACCTCTATCGGTTCTCCCTTCTATTCCAGTCTCGTATTGTACGTGGAAAGAAGGATTTTCGGTATGCTTCTGCGTGGGCTCTAATCTCTCTGATTTTATCCTCATGGTCTCTTCGCGAGATATACGTAGGAGGGAGCAATATACTGCTTGACTCATCGGTGAAGGTATGTTCTCGAAACTTTAACAAAAGCCCGTACCGAGCTACTGAGCGTCTCTCCTGCAGAGTCTTCCACTGGAATTTATCTATCATCTCCTTAACGCTTTCGCAATTACTAAATGATCCTGTAACGAAGCGCGCTGCTCTCCGTTGGATCTTCTCTATCTCTTCTATCAACCCTACCTGGTGCGGATCCCACACTGCTGAGCAGTATTCAAGCATTGGGCGAACAAGCGTACTGTAACCTACTTCCTTTGTTGTCGGATTGCATTTCCTTAGGATTCTTCCAATGAATCTGTCTGGCATCTGCTTTACCGACGATCAACTTTATATGATCATTCCATTTTAAATCACTCCTAATGAGTACTCCCAGATAATTTATGGAATTAACTGCTTCCAGTTGCTGACCTGCTATTTTGTAGCTAAATGATAAGGGACCTATCTTTCTATGTATTCGCATGACATTACACTTGTCTACATTGAGATTCAATTGCCATTCCGTGCACCATGCGTCAATTCGCTGCAGATCCTCCTGCATTTCAGTACAGTTTTCCATTGTTGCAACCTCTCGATACACCACAGCATCATCTGCAAAAAGCCTCAGTGAACTTCCGATGTCATCCACCAGGTCATTTATGTATATTGTGAATAGCAACGGTCCTATGACACTCCCCTGCGGCACACCTGAAATCACTCTTACTTCGGAAGACTTCTCTCCATTGAGAATGACATGCTGCGTTCTGTTATCTAGGAACTCCTCAATCCAATCACACAATTGATCTGATAGTCCGTATGCTCTTACTTTGTTCATTAAACGACTGTGGGGAACTGTGTCAAACGCCTTGCGGAAGTCAAGAAACACGGCATCTACCTGTGAACCCGTGTCTAAGGCCCTCTGAGTCTCGTGGACGAATAGCGCGAGCTGGGTTTCACACGACCGTCTTTTTCGAAACCCATGCTGATTCCTACAGAGTAGATTTCTAGTCTCCAGAAAAGACATTATACTCGAACATAATACGTGTTCCAAAATTCTACAACTGATCGACGTTAGAGATGCTTATCTCTTGATGCTGACAACTCTACGCATACACTGATGTTCTCGGACGTTAAGTGAAGACCGTCGGTCGATGCGTAGTCCATGGTGAGAGGTAATGAATGAAAGTTGGTATTCTCGTCACACTCTTCACTCTGTTGATCTCGGAATACTAAATTCCCTAATGATTTTCCAAACTGAATGTCCTTGCGTCTAGTCCAACCATCAATCCGCATTCAAAGTCTGTTAATTTACGTCGAGCAGCCATAATTACTTCGGAAACTTTTTCACGTGAATCACCTAACTACAAATGACGGCTCCTCTAATGCACTGCCCATTTATACCTAGTGTATGCGATACCACCGCCATTTGTATGCGTGTATTCACTACCCCATGACTTCTGTCACGTCAGTGTACTTACCTGCCGCCACGCGCACAACGCGTTGGTGCGGCATTTAAATTGCCACGGAGCTGTGAAACCACGTGATGGCTCCTTCACAAACGCTATTATCTTTCCTTTCAAAATCAGTAACGGCTTCTGTGCTACTCAACCTGTCCACACCTAGAATGATACATGACAGGCATAGTCGACTCACTACGAGTGCTGTTGATAATTGTAACACAACTTCTTTACTGATGGCCTTTGGTTTGGCGCCAGTACCAGTCTCTACTCTTAAGCTACGAGCAGAATCTCTCATTTCACTTGGTCCTTGAGTACGTCAAAAACTTCCTTGGGATAAAGTGAGCCAGTGTAGACAAGAATCTTCTGGGTAATACCAAGAGGACTAAGAAGAAATCCGCACATGAGTCGTACTGTGTCCCATTCCATCGACTGCTAGCAGCAAGATGGAGAAACACTGAAATCGTCTCTCATGTATGTGAGAATCGAAACGCAAATAAGAACACCTTTCCTAAGAAAGTCTCTGGTTATTCATGATTCTCTTATAGAAATATCACCTTCAACAACTGGGTAATAAGGCATACATCTGCATTAGATTTGATGCTGCACATACGAAAGTTGGTGCAATAAAGGAATCTTGCAATTTATCGGCCGAAAATGTCAGAAGTGTTGCCGTTTTGCATATTTAAAGTATACATCAAACCTCGATAACCACTATTATCAGTAAAGTATCACACATCTTATCAAAGTAAGGGTAAAAAACTTCTCCCATGTTTAGGAGGAAAGAGTTTTTCCAGTCGCCTCAGGTTTCTCCTTGTTAGGTTTTCTTTCTTTTTTCCAGAAAAATATGACATTCGCTTTGATTGCCAAGGATTCTGCATCACAAACAACTGATTTGTTCCGAAGAAACTTCCATTTCAAATGTATGGTGGTGCTCAAAGTAGCGTAGTTGGTTTAATGTAGTTGTTTCTGGCGATTTCATTCTAGAGTGGACAACTTCCTACTATTAGTTGCACCTAACTGCAGCAAAATGACTAATGGAAAATCATGGCTAACACAGCTGGTGTGTCATTGGAGACAGTGGTGAATCTGTTATTCCACCGGAGTCACATGGTTTTGTGGCACGTTTAGAGAAAGTGAACTGAATTAACGAATTGTTGCCAGAATATGATACACAAAATATTGAGTACAAGAGCTGCCCCCACTTCCTATGTTCCGACTGAAAATGTATGTTGGTAAACACAAACCTGTGACTTTGTGTGGATCAATGGTGGTGCGATTGCCGTGTGTGAGATTTCCCATTTGACAACAATGAGCAGAAGGGACCTCGATTCTGATCAAAGAAGCGTAATGTTTTTTTTTATATAATAGTTTTTATCTATAGTATTTTTGCTTATTTTTCCCCAGACCTGCAGTGATATGTTATATAAATATACATTTTATTGTTAACGTATCATTCTGACATCAGAGTGAAATGCTGCATGTGTGGAACACTGGTCCGAAGTAAGAGAGGGCCTGATGGCCCTAATCTGATCAGGTTAAATAAATAAATAAATAAATATTTCAGCTTTTGCGATTACAATGAAGTCAGTAACAAGGGCAAGATCTCGTCAGAATGATACGTCAACAATAAAATGTATATTTATATAACATAGCCCAAGAATGACACTGCCCAGTGCACCAAGTTTACCTAAGGAGAGCAGTTGACACGATACGAACTGATGACTTTTATCAAGCTGATTTGATTGACTTAATTCCACAATCCAAAAAGACTTCAAGTTATAAATATTTGGTAACAGTTACTGAAGTACAATCATAATATGCACTGATCGCAGCTGTAAAATATTAAATCTGGTACCGAGGTTGCGTGTGTGTTTGGAAAAAGATATAAAAAAGTAATACGATTCTGAATCATTTACAAAGACACTTATGTAACGAATTTTACAATACTCATTTCAAGAAGTTAATGGAAATAAATAAGATTAAAACTGTGTGCCCGACCGAGACTCGAACTCGGGACCTTTGCCTTTCGCGGGCAAGTGCTCTACCATGGTTTTTTTTATCTCATTTTGTTCGCTTTTGTTCGTCGCAACTGCTCGGGGCGGACGTCGTAAGACACCCGTTTAAGTTCGTTGTGCATAAATTAACTCAGTTTTTTTTTATTACAGAGGGCAGCTACCCCTCTGACCGAACAGGCTGAGCTACCGTGCCGGCTATCCATCTGAGCCACCGAAGCACGACTCACGCCCGATCCTCACAGCTTTACTTCTACCAGTATCTCGTCTTCTACCTTCCAAACTTTACAAAAGCTCTCCTGCGAACCTTGCAGAACTAGATGGTAGAGCACTTGCCCGTGAAAGGCAAAGGTCCCGAGTTCGAGTCTCGGTCGAGCACATAGTTTTAATCTGCCAGGAAGTTTCATATCAGCGCACACTCCGCTGCAGAGTGAAATCTCATTCTGGAAACATCACCCACGCTGTGGCTAAGCCATGTCTACACAGTATCCTTTGTTTCAGTAGTGCTAGTTCTGCAAGGTTCGCAGGAGAGCTTCTGTAAAGTTTGGAAGATAGGAGAAGAGATACTGGCAGAAGTAAAGCTGTGAGGAGCGGGTGTGAGTCGTTCTTCGGTAGCTCAGATGGTAGAGCACTTGCCCCCGAAAAGCAAAGGTGTCGAGTTCGAGTCTCGGTCGAGCACACAGTTTTAATCTGCCAGGACGTTTCATATCACCGCACATTCCGCTGCAGAGTGAAAATCTAATTCTGGAGGCATAAGATTAGTGCTCATCGTTTTCCTCCTTGGAAACTTCAGCTGTAGAGTGAATCAGTACAACTCGCTGCTCGGGGTTCCTTCAAATGGATTAATATGGTGCAAGATTTAGTCAACCAGTATAATCACTCAAAACATCTAACAATTAATATGAGATCCGTTGATGTGAAAGATAACAATCTTTTGTCTGTTGTTATAATAAAATCAAGATGGTAGGTCCACGAAAAGCTAAATACAAAGCTTCTGGTTTTCTTAGAATTAGTAAACTAAGTCAATTTTCGAGAAAGGCTTGTCTTCAATCTCATCTATTGAGATATTCAAAATTCTGCCAGTTCAGGAGACCAACCCAAGACGAATCTGCTGGAAGATTACATTGACCATTTGTAACAGGAGGTGTCTAAAACACAGAACTTCAAAAATCCAGAAATCCAACCGAATGTCTAGTTGAAAACTCGTACAAAGAAAAGGAAAATTTTTAAAAAATGGCTAGGGTTTGATAAAACATTGCAATTTCTAGATTACTTTCTAAGAGAGTGTATGTGCAAGGCGTGAGCTGTGTGCAGATAAACAAACGTTGTGTTGACTAGCTTGTATGAAGTCAGAGAGGTCCAGACTCGACACAGCTGCTGAAAAAAGTATCACACCGATTTCCTTGTCTCTATCTGCCACAGATAGTGCTTACGTAATTTTGATTAATAATTGAATACTTTCGAACATGGTGCCAGTTCATCTGAAGTTTACATAATGTTTGATGTGAAAATTCTGTATAATTGAATACTATTGAATATGGCGCAAAAAGTCCAGATACTTTTGAACGTAGTGGCTTTACATCCTCACTGGCTTGTTTCGTTTTTAAGTAACATAACTTCTTCACTGTGATTAGCTGTTTCATATTAATGGATTTTCATTTTTTTTAATTCTCACCAGCATAATCTTTATTTCGTCTTAAAGCCAGGTAAAGGTGTGGTTGCCTGTTTCATTTGTAATGGATGGTAAAAAAAGTTTCCACTAGCACAATCCTGCAAATTTTAAGTTTTGCGTGAGTGCCATCTTGCATGATGTTTTAATTGATTGCCCACTGCCATCTCGTACTTTTAAATTTGCCGCTCACTGCCACCTGATATTTTAAAATTTCCCACTGATTGCGATCTTGATGACGTAATCACTTCAAGATCATTGACATCATGCATGCACGTGACAGAGTCGTGATGACCTTTAGACAGATGCTTGAAGGTCAAAGTGAATCGACGTCCCCATAGTTTACAACTATCCAGCTTGTTTGTTATCAGGCATATACCCTGGAATTGCTCAAATATATCTACAAGAAAGCGTACATCTGTGTCCGCATAAAGTCTTACATATTCGCCTAAGCTAGAGATACTAAATTTCTACCAAACACACACCGTGTGGTCACATTCTGCATCTGTTACGGCAGCAGTTGGCAAACTCATTAGTCAACAGAGTCAAATATCAACAGGAAAAGATTGAAGTTTCTTTTGAGAACCAATTTTTTTAAAACTTAAAGCTATGTAGGTAGCGCATTGTTATTAACTTCATTACGGGGTTCCTTGGCCAGCCTTTGCTGAAAATGCCTTCAATCTGTTTGAGGTACTTTCACTGAGGTCGATCCCTTCCAACTCTCCAGTCCACACGGCTTCCATTTAACCTCTCTCTCTATATATGTCCAAACCATCTCAACATACCTTCCTCAATACTCAACACATCATTTTCTTTCACTCCTTAACGTTGCCTAAATACAGTTTAAAAAACTTTAAGTAAAGTTTCAAGTCTTAGTTAAACTATAAGTATGTTAAATACAATTTGATTTGTACTTAAAACGGCATTATTTATTGATAAAATTGAGTTGTAAGGGATGCATAAAATTAAATTGCGAGAATGACTGGTACTAATGTGAAAAATAACCATGTATTTCATTGGAAAGTTTAGGTAGGTCAAATCTGTAATCTGTTCTAATTCAAGGCATGGTTCCAGGCTCTCAGGAAAAGAAGAGTTCTCCAATTACTTTTGATAAGGTTCATGCTTGAAAACGAGTGTTCGCGTGAATGTGCAGACCTGAATAATAAAAAAACAGCAGACACTTGTTTTTCACCTGATTACATGATAATCTAACGTTGGACAGAGTACATCAGGAGTTTTCTGATTGTAGTAATGTAATGTATAGTTAAAGTGAGCAGTTATCCAATGTTTTTCTTGAATGGTTAGGTATAGAGCACCGGAGCACCAATTGCTACAAGAACAGCAAGTCAAAATTCATATAAAAAGTAGCACATCGACTCACAGTGACATAGTCCTGACATTTAGTTTTACATTATAGGTGGTGTGTTCTTAGGATAGATCATTCTAGATGTAGCAGGTTTATTGAACACCGAATAGTGTTTCTATGAATGCTGCTTTAATGTAAGTACAATTGCAAATTATGTTATAGAACCTGCGTTGAGTAAGGACACTGTAGGTTGAGTTTGTGAGCAGCATCGGATAATAGTTTCAACGTAGGTAGTGTAGCGGTATAGCTACCAGAACGCCCTCTTTGTCTACCCTTTGATAGGGAATGCTCACAGCCAGAAGACTCCGTGTGGTGCTAACATGTGAAGCAAGCAGGTAATCATACCATTGCGGCGCTCTCGTGCTTCCTACAGCCTAGTTCGAGTTTGAAATGGGACAGATTGTGACCTTACAAGTGACGGGATAGTCCTTTCGGAGAATTGCATCACAAGTTGGACGTGCTGCGTCAGTTGTGCAACAATGATGGTATCAGTGGTCACGTGAACATTCTCACAACTGTAGACAAAGTTCTGAACGTCCGCACGGCACAGACGCCCGCCAGGATCGTCGTTTGTAAGAGCAGCAGTGGCAGGTCGTACGGCTACCACAACACAGATAAGAGGGCATTGAGCCCAGACGCTTCAGCACGAACCGTTGCGAAAGGGTTATTAGCATTGGGACTAAGGGGACGCACACTTCTAGGCTGTCTTAGACTCACTGCAGCATCGACGTGCACGGCTAAACTGGTGCCGTCAGAGGATCACTTGGAAGATGCAATGGCATGCCGTGGTCTTCAGCGATGATCTACCTGGAAGCTACTCTGGGGTGCGATAAACTACAACTTCCGTTCACTTTTGTTGTTTCTCGTGGTGACGCTAACCAGCTCTCCGTGCGTGCAGAATGTTGTTAAACCATGTCTTTCGCCGTTCATGCAACAGCAAGGTGTTGCATTTTTCCAACAGGATAATGTTCGCCCACACTTATTGCGAGAAGTGCAGTGACTTCCTTGGCCAGCATGGTCTCTGTATTTGTGTCCAACAGGGCACGTGTACGATACGAAGGGACGAGAAGTGACTCAAGTGCCTTCTCAACCAACAACCCTTACAGAACTACATAAACAGATGGAGCAGGCATGGTGTAATGTACCCCAGGACAGTATTCACCATCTGTACAGCGCCTGCACTGCCGGCTCTGGAGGCTGCACCACCTACTAATATTGGTGTTTCAGAACCTCAGAGCTATGGATTTGTAAATGTAATCATTTCATATGCTCCATATGCACTGTTGCAACAATGAATCTTGAGTGAATTGGAAACCTCTAAAAGGGTAAAAGGGTATCTAATTTTCTTCCAGCTGTGTAAACGCAACTTTCGTTCCGCTCCGCCTGCAATCGCGATGCCCTCCACTGAGTGGCAATCCTCGGCCCGCCGCTCACCGCAGAGCCTTCGTTATGCTCGGTTGCCCCCTGGAATCCCAGCCACGCCAGTTCGCCCCTGCACATGAATGCTCTTTCACAATTAGCCGTTCTCCCGGCCGTAACGACGTTTCGCGAGCACGTCAAATTTCTCTTGTCTGCTCTGCGAAATAATCAAATTCCTCGTCCTGCTTTGCGGTCGTCCGCCGTACGCCGTAGTCATTAGCCAGTGGCTGCAACGCTCGGCTGCCTGCCTGCCAGGGGACAAGAAACCTTGATTAACGCTACGCGCGAAAGCTAGTGCGGAAATTTCGCTGCCGGACTTACATCAGCTAGACGCTCCGCAGTAGGTACAAGGGCGTGCTGAAAAGTAATGCCTCCGAATTTTAAGTTTATTAACATTCTACGCCTTTATTTGTTTTTGCGCCCTAAAACAAAACAATATGTCTTTATTCTCCATGTCTACTATATATTTTTCAACATAGTCACCCTGGCAACGAACACGTTTCTCCCAACGAGAGGCAAGTTTGTTCATACCGTCACTATAGAATGTTTCACTTTGTTGACGGAGCCACAACCTCATCTCTGCTTGTACCACATCATCACTATCAAAGTGAAATCTTCGAAGGCGTTCTTTAAGTTTTGGCAACCCTGTGGTCCCGAGAATTAGAATAGGCTCAAGGTATTCCTGCCTGTCGTAAGAGGCGACTAAAAGGAGTCTCACACGTTTCGGCCTTTATGTGTGGTCCTCTGTCGGGTTTGACCTCCATTTTTCAAAATTTTCCCGAAGAGCATCCCGATGGGGAAGGGTGCCTTACAAGATGCATCGTGTTCATCATGTGCTGAGACCTCTCGTGTCCTTCGTTGACGTAGATCTGCACTTCTGCTCATTCTCCAGCTGTTGGCGCGGGCCGGCCGGGGTGGCCAAGCGGTTCTAGGCGCTACAGTCTGGAACCGCGCGACCGCTACGGTCGCAGGTTCGAATCCTGCCTCAGGCATGGATGTGGGTGATATCCTTCGGTTAGTTACAGGGTGTTTCAAAAATGACCGGTATATTTGAAACGGCAATACAAACTAAACAAGCAGCGATAGAAATACACAGTTTGTTGCAATGTGCTTGGGACAACAGTACCTTTTCAGGCACACAAACTTTCGAAATTACAGTAGTTACAATTGTCAACAACAGATGGCGCTGCGGTCTGGGAAACTCTATAGTACGATATTTTCCACATATCCACCACGCGTAGCAATAATATGGCGTAGTCTCTGAATGAAATTACCCGGAACCTTTGACAACGTGTCTGGCGGAATGGCTTCACATGCAGATGAGATATACTGCTTCAGCTGTTCAATTGTTTCTGGATTCCGGCGGTACACCTGGTCTTTCAAGTGTCCCCACAGAAAGAAGTCACAGGGGTTCATGTCTGGCGAATAGGGAGGCCAATCCACGCCGCCTCCTGTATGTTTCGGATAGCTCAAAGCAATCACACGATCATCGAAATATTCATTCAGGAAATGAAAGACGTCAGCCGTGCGATGTGGCCGGGCACCATCTTGCATAAACCACGAGGTGTTCGCAGTGTCGTCTAAGGCAGTTTGTACCGCCACAAATTCACGAAGAATGTCCAGATAGCGTGATGCAGTAATCGTTTCGGATCTGAAAAATGGGCCAATGATTCCTTTGGAAGAAATGGCGGCCCAGACCAGTACTTTTTGAGGATGCAGGGACGATGGGACTGCAACATGGGTCTTTTCGGTTCCCCATATGCGCCAGTTCTGTTTATTGACGAAGCCGTCCAGGTAAAAATAAGCTTCGTCAGTAAACCAAATGCTGCCCACATGCATATCGCCGTCATCAATCCTGTGCACTATATCGTTAGCGAATGTGTCTCGTGCAGCAGTGGTAGCGGCGCTGAGGGTTGCCGCCTTTGAATTTTGTATGGATAGAGGTGTAAACTCTGGCGCATGAGACGATACGTGGACGTTGGCGTCATTTGGACCGCAGCTGCAACAAGGCGAACGGAAATCCGAGGCCGCTGTTGGATCACCTGCTGCACTAGCTGCGTGTTGCCCTTTGTGGTTGCTGTACGCGGTCGCCCTACCTTTCCAGCACGTTCATCCGTCACGTTCCCAGTCCATTGAAATTTTTCAAACAGATCCTTTATTGTATCGCTTTTCGGTCCTTTGGTTACATTAAACCTCCGTTGAAAACTTCGTCTTGTTGCAACAACACTGTGTTCTAGGCAGCGGAATTCCAACACCAGAAAAATCCTCTGTTCTAAGGAATAAACCATGTTGTCCACAGCACACTTGCACGTTGTGAACAGCACACGCTTACAGCAGAAAGACGACGTACAGAATGGCGCACCCACAGACTGCGTTGTCTTCTATATCTTTCACATCACTTGCAGCGCCATCTGTTGTTGAAAATTGTAACTACTGTAATTTCGAAAGTTTGTCCGCCTGGAAATGTACTGTTGTCCCAAGAATATTGCAGCAAACGGTGTATTTCTATCGCTGCTCGTTTAGTTTTTATTGCCATTTCAAATATACCGGTCATTTTTTAAACGCCCTGTAGGTTTTAAGTAGTTCTAAGTTCTAGGGGACTGATGACCACAGAAGTTAAGTCCCATAGTGCCCCGATGGTTATTATCATTGGGACCAAGGAGACGCACACTTCTTGGCGCGGTCTCCCTCCTGGATGCGTTTTCCTCCATCCACTATGCAGTATCGTTTTCTGCACTGACGATGATAATGGACCTAGTTGCTTAGTTGCACCTGATATCCAGTACAGTATCCAGTCCCTTGCAGTGGGGCCACCATTGTATCCTGTTGGTTGTAGCCCCTGATCACACAGGGATCGCTCTGCTAATGCCTGCTCCATTAACTGCCCACGTATGCCAAGAAGTAGATGCACGCCACCCTGGGGTATCGAGACTCCTGGCAATGGCCATCCTGCCAGGTGGCCTTTGCTGCGGCTGTGTGGCGCCCATGGGAGGGCCTCTGGTCGGAGTTTGTGGCATCAGGGTCGATGACATGTGATGAAGCGTACCATGTCATCCCTTGCTGGTGAACACACACCAGCAGTGTCTAAGCGTTCCAAGTCTCAGTACAACACAAGGAAGTATGACCCTAAATCTTTCCTATCCCTGGCCACAGCATGGGAGGAATGCCAGGCTAAGGATGGCAGTGAACGTTATTCGCCCCAGTACCTTGTATGTACGAGAGATGATGGGGATTCCTTTGTTTCAATGAAGCCTCAGTTTTTTGTTGAGCATTTAGAGGACAAGTTTGGGGAGATGAAGGGCTTGTCCAAAATGAAGTCAGGGTCAGTCTTGATAAAAACGGCATCCTCTGCCCAGTCATGGGCATTATTCGCTTATGACATGCTGGGGGATGTTTCCATTACCATCACGCCACATAAGAGCTTAAATATGGTCCAGCGTATTATATACCACAGGGAACTTCTTTTGCAGTCTGACAATGAGCTGCATGCCAACTTAGAGCGCAGATGTTCATTTCGCCTGGCGCGTCCATAGGGGTCCAAGGGATAATCAGGTTGCCACCAGTGCCTTTATATTGGCCTTTGAGGGTGACGCATTGCCCGAGAAGGTCAAGGTGATGGTCTACCACTGTGATGTCAAGCCATATATCCCTACCCCAATGCAGTGCTTCAAGCGCTGGAAGTTCGGCCACATGTCGTCCCGCTGTACTTCCAGTGTCACATGTCGAGATTGTGGACGTCCTTCGCATCCCAATACTCCATGTGCCCCACCTCCCATCTGTGTCAACTGCGGAGAGCATCATTCCCCTTGCTCGCCAGACTGCACGATTTTACAGCAAGAAAGGAAAATCACAGAATATAAGACTCAGGATCGACTGACCTACACTGAGGCTAATTGGCAATTTGAGCACCTCCATCCTTTGACTTCCTCTTACGCTGCCACTACGAGAACAGTTGTAACCCCATCAGTTCCACACATTCCAGTCGACTCTCAGAGCTGGAAGACTACACCGGAAGACTACACCTGCCCCTTGATGGTGGGGGGCACTTCCCTCCTGGTTGCTCCTGCACCACCTACTTCAAGAGCACTGCCCTCCAACCATTGGGGACACCAGTCCCCACTTCTCAGCCAGAGAAGTGTAAGTCTTCTTCGGCTTCTCTCGCTAGGAAGGGGTCCTTTGGGTCATTTCCTTCGTGAAATGCCCAAAAGCAGCTGGTCGTGGTGCCACACGATCATCCTCAGTCCCTGAGACTGAATTAGTGAAGCCCTCCCAGCCAGAGAAACCCAAGGAGCAGCGATAGAAACCCAAAAAGAAGGCCCTACAAGCTCTGCACCTGAGGATAGGATAGAGGTCCTGGCGTGTGCTGAGGACCTAGATATCGCTGGACCCTCAGACAAAATGGATACAGACTGCTCAGGAAATAAGTCGGTGGCGGTAGGTGACCCTGAGGCGTAAACTGCCTCATTGAATGTTCCTTGCCTTCCCAGCCTCAAGATCACATTATCCTCCAGTGGAATTGCGACGGTTTTTTCCACCACCTGGTTAAGCTATGGCAATTGTTAAGCTTTACAGCTGCTTTCAGCGTTTCCCTCCAGGAAACCTGATTCCCAGCAATGCGGACCCCTGCCCTTCGTGGCTACAGGGGATATTACAAGAACCGTAGCAAATATAATAGAGTATCAGGTGGAGTTTGTGTCTGTGTCCTGAAGTCAGTATGTAGAAGCCTGTGCCTCTTCAAACCCCTCTTGAAGCTGTGGTTGTCAGGATACGGATGATGCAGGAAATAACTGTATGTAACATATATCTTCCTCCAGATGGTGCAGTACCCCTGAATGCACTGGCTGCATTGGTTACTCATCTCCCTAAGCCTTTCTTATTTTTGGGAGATTTTAATGCTCATCACCCCTTGTGGGGTGGCACTGTGCTTAATGGCCTAGGCGTAGATGTCGAAACTTTACTGTCTCAGTTTGACCTCTGCCTCTTAAATACTGGGGCCACCCCACATTTTAATGTGGCTCGTGGTAGTTACTTGGCCATTAATTTATCACTTTGCAGCCCAGGACTTGTCCCATCTATCTACTGGAGAGTACATGACGACCTGTGTGGTAGTGACCACTTTCCCATCTACCTGTTACTCCCCTGGCATCATGCCCACTATAACTGCCCACGTCGTGTTGTGCCGACTCCACTGTATCTTGAAAGGATTTGCAAGTTTGTTTTATATGCCCGACTTCTAATTTCACCACAAAAGTCTCCAGGGTTGAGCAGTTATTGCCCGATGACGACACGCAATACAGTTTGTTAAAGCGGAGTTCGCCGTTATTAATTATGTTTTTAGATTTAATTTTACTACTCGTACAGAGACTCAACGTTCCTTTGTTTAACAGCGCGTCGTCAAAATAAGTATGAAATGCTAATGTCTTTGCAATACATAATGACGACTATTGAGTTAAAGTTCGTACCTATTTTGCCATTTTAGAGAAGAGAAACCTTAAGCGCTTCTGCTTCTATAGTCTCAGTATCAAATGTTCACTAATTTCAATTTATTTCCTATCTCGGCTCAGTATTTAACACAAATTATATATCAATGTCATTTCAGAGATATTACGTCGGTTCCGCACTAGAGGAATAACACGTAATTGTTGTTTAACATCACTTTTATTAATAATCTTTTTTTCTTATGACGTAAATGTTAATGAATGATCACTATCTAGGAGGAAAGAGGGATTGATCCTAATCATAATAGCTTTTAATGAGCCCGCAATCGTTAATTAAATATAAAGTCACGTTCAAGGATGATATGCGAACAACTTTCGTTACGTCCGTTTTCACGTATCTGTCAAAACTAATCCTGTTGCCCACAATTCAAATTAACACAGACGTTAACCCCTTTTGTCGGAACATCGAATCGTAACTATTATGTGAAGGTTTATTACAGTCCCCGAATTAATTCCTTTTAGATACGAGCACGGCCGAGCAGCAGGACGGAACACAAACGACTTGTTTTAACAACCGAACAATGCAATGACGTTACATTACGACAATGTCCGCCCAATGAACATCTCTTTGACTTTATATTTTGTACTCTGCTTAATTAAATTATTCCTAATTACAATTTATTCAGCTATTTAACGAAAACATCTAACAAAAAATAAAATAAATTTATCCCAACGTAAAAGATCCGTTACACCACAGATGCCTAGATGGGCTTTCAACAAGGCAGACTGGGAAGACTTCACCTCTGCAACTACCACTGAATCTCCCCCACATGGTGCCGGCCGGCCGCTGTGACTGAGCGGTTCTAGGCGCTTCTGTCCAGAACCACGCTGTTGCTATGGTCGCAGGTTTGAATCCTGCCCCAGGAATCGATGTGTGTGATGTCCTTAGGTTAGTTAGGTTTAAGTGGTTCTAAGTCTAAGGACTGATGACTTCAGATGTTAAGTCCCATACTGCTTAGAGCCACGTGAGCCACACAGTGCCAGCGATGTTGTGGGTGAGCAAGTAACTACAACGATCGTTTCTGCGGCGAAAAATGCGATCCCTCGTTCTTTGAGATGCCCCCAGCGAAAGTCGGTACCTCGGTGGTCCCAGGAAGTTACTGAGGCAATTAAAGAGCGTCAGCGAGCTCTAGAGCGACATAAGCGCACCTAATACTCTTTAAACGGCTCCGTGACCGCCTTCGCCAGCTTATCAAAAGACGGAAACAGGAGTGTTGGGTGCCATTCGTCAACTTCCCAAGTCTGGCTGAAGGTCAGATGTGTTTCTGGGTACCAGACCCCAGCAGATGTCCCTGGCGTTACCATCAATGGCTTGTTACCTACCGACGTAAACAAGACTGACGAGCACTTTGCTGAGCACTACGCTCGAGCCTCTGCATCGGAGAATCACCCTCCAGCCTTTCGCATTCTCAAATGGCAGATGGAGGGGAAAGTCATCTCGTTCACTACACGCCACAGAGAACCCTATAACGCCCCATTTACAGTATGGGAGCTATTCAGTGCCATTGCACATTGCCCCAAAACAGCTCCTGGGCCAATTCGTATCCACAGTCAGGTGCTTAAACATCCCTAGTCTGACTTCAAGCGACATCTACTCGTCATCTTCAACCGGATTTGGTACGATGGCGTCTTTCCATCGCAATGACAGGAGAGCACCATTATACTAGTGCTCAAACCTGGCGAAAACCCGCTTGATGTGGATAGCTATCGGCCCATAAGTCTCACCAACGTTCTTTGTAAGCTGCTAGAACGTATGGTGTCAGCAGCTAGGTTGGGTCCTGGAGTCATGTGGTCTACTGTCTCCATGTCAGGGCAGTTTCCGCCAGGGTCGCTCTACCACTGATAAACTTGTGTCCCTCGAGTCTGCCATCTGAACAGCCTTTTCGAGACGCCAACACCTTGTTGCAGTCTTTCTTGATTTACGAAAAGCGTATGACACCACCTGGCGACATTGTATCCTTGCCACATTATACGAGTGAGGTCTCCAAGACCCGCTCCCGATTTTTATACAAAATTTCCTTCCTGTCGCTTCGTACTTTCCATGTCCAAGTTGGTACCTCATATAGTTCCTCCCATACCCAGGAGAATGGGGTCCCACAGGGCTCTGTACTGAGTATATATTTTTACCAGCAGCATCAGCTGTACAGCCGTCCGTCGCAGCTTCTCTGTATGCAAATGATTTCTGCATTTCATACTGCTCCACCAGTATTGGTGTTGCTGAGCAGCGCCTACAGCGAGCCATCCACATGGCGCCGTCATGGGCTCTAGCCCATGGTTTCCAGTTTTCGGCCGCAAATTCGTGCATTAAGGATTTCCATCTGCGTCGTACCATTCATCCAGAACCAGAACTTTACCTTAATGACGATCCACTCACTGTAGTGGAGACATATCGATTCTTAGGACTGGTTTTCAACGCCTGATTGACTTGGTTTCCTCACATCCGTCGGCTTAAGCGGAAGTGCTGGCAGCACCTCAAAGCCCTCTGCTGCCTGTGCAACACCAACTGGAGTGTAGATCACTCTACGCTGCTGCAGCTCTACAGAGCCCTTGTTCAATCCCACCTTGACTATGGGAGTGTGGTTTATGGCTCGGCAGCGCCCTCAGCGTTGCTACTACTCCACCTAGCACACCAATGTGGCGTTCGAATTGGGACAGGACCTTTTAGGATGAGTCCAGTGACCAGCATCCTGGTGGAGGCTGGGATCCCTCCATTGGAGGTTAGGCATGTACAACTGCTCGCCAGTTAAGTTGCACACTTTCGAAGTTCTCCTGTGTATCCGAATTGCCATCTCCTTTTCCCACCCACAGCGGTTCATCTCCCACATCAGCAGCCCAGGTCAGGACTTACAATTGCAGTTTGCGTCCGATCCCTTCTATCCGAACTGGAGTCCTTGACTTTACCACCTGCACGTAAGGTCCATTCCGCCATGGTGTAAACCTTGGGTGCGGCTTCGCCTGGACCTATCACATGGCCCTAAGGACTCAGTTAACCCGACGGCCCACCGCTGCCACTTCATGTCGATTCTTGACATGTACCGAGGCCATGAAGTGGTTTATACTGATTGCTTGATGGCTGATGGTCAAGTTGGCTTCGCATATGCCCATGGAGGACACAGTAAACAGCATTCCTTGCCCGATGGCTGCAGTGTTTTCAGTGCAGAGCTAGTGGCTATATCTAGTGCTCTTGAGCACATCTGTTCATATCCTGGGGAGTCGTTTCTTCTGTGTACTGACTCCCTGAGTAGCCTACAAACTATTGACCAGCGCTACCCTCGTCATCCTTTGGTATTGACCATCTGAGAGTTCATCCATGCTCTGGAACGGTCCAGTCGTTCAGTGTTGTTTGTCTGGACCCCAGGACATGTTGGAATCCCAGACAACGAACTTACCGACAGGTTGGCCAAACAGGCTACGCGGAAACTGCTTATGGAGATCGGCTTCTCTGAACCTGACCTGCATTCTGTCTTGCACCACAGGATTATTCGGCTTTAGGAGATGGAATGCCATCACAGACACACAACAAACTGCATGTCATTAAGGAGACTATGAATGCGTGGAAGTCTTCCATGCAGGCCTCTTGCAGGGAATCTGTTATCCTCTGCCAGCTCCGCATTGGCGATACATTGCTAATGCGTGGTTACCTCCTCCGTCATGAGGACCCATCTCGGTGTCACTGTGGCTCACAAATGACGGTCGTCCATCTCTTGCTGGACTGCCCACTGTTAGCCACTCTGCCAGTGGACTTTTAGCTTTCCTAGCACCCAATCTTCGATGTTGGGCGACAATGCCCCAACCGCAGCTTAGTTTTACGTTTCATTCATGAGGGTGGGTTTTATCATTTGATCTAAGTTTTCGCACATGTCCTTTGTCCCATTGTGTCCTCCACCCCAGCTCTTTAAGGGTGGAAGTTTTAATGTTTTGCAGAGTGGCTTGCTTCTACTTTGTATTCTCATGGTCGGCCAGCCACTATAATCTGCTTTCTTGTTTTATTCTCTTCTGTTTCTTGCATGTCTCTGTTGTTTTCTTGTCCTCTTTTTTTGTTCCTTTAAGTTTTTGTTACCTTTCCTTCATTCTTGTGGTTTTTTTCTTCCCTTCCGTTTTGTGTTGTACATCTCGTTTGTTTTATACTCCCCCCCCCCCTTGTGACATTGTTTTATTCATAACAAGGGACCAATGACCAAGCAGTTTGGCCCCTTCCCCCTCTTTAAAACCAACCAACCATTAAGTTTTGGAAACACATAAAAATCGAATGGGGCCAAGTCGGCACTGTATGGAGGATGATCGATGATAGTGAACCCATAGGCGTTGGATTGTTGCAGATATCGCAGCACTTGTTTGTTGTCTAGCATTTTCATGCTGTCAGAGAGGGTGTTCCATGTGTGAACGAACTCTTTGAATACAAAACTCGATTATAGCACACTGCTTTTCACGCATCGATATAGTTACATTACACTCTGTAATTCAGAGCCCTCTAATGGCGGAGGGTTACACCTTGTTTCATGGAAACGGGAAAGTCGATCGAGTAGCATACATGACATGTATTACCTCAATTAATACTGAGAATGAAACAAAAAATTCAGAAGCATAACTTTTCAGCACGCTCTCGTAATATTCTTCCGTAAATTATGTCTTGAGGTGTGAGGTGTGGGTCAGTTCTAGCAATCAGTCAAATCGGTCAAGAGGGGGGTGGGGGGGTGTACAGAATATCGCTTAACAAAAAGAAAGGAGAGTTGGGGTCCTCCCCCGACATTGGTAACTGTTTTGGGGTTCAGGGTAAAAACGTGTCAACAGAATGTGTGTTCCCAGGAACATAATACAATTTGACCCAGATGTCCAGCAATTTCGGAGTTTCTGTCTGGGGTCAGCGATTCAAGTGTTGGTAAACATATCCGACATATTTAGCTTTTTTGATTATGGTAAGTGGTACTCGTACATTACTATGCATCCGGTGTGTATTAATAAATAATAAGACACCCATTTTAAGTTAAATGATATTTATTGTTAGACAGTAAGCAATTTGCCGCTCTTATTGTTTTGTTGAAATGTGGTTGAAATACATTGCAACCTATATTTCTACAGAATTATAAAAATATGATTGAATCTGTTGAAGTCATATATTCGCTGATGTCTGAAGTCATTTTATCGAGTGGGATATAGTCTCCTTGTCCCCTTAGCCCCCCTCCCCCCCCCCCCCCCCCCCCAGCCATCGCCCCTGCTCGAGCCTCATAGATTCTACACATTGACTTGAATAATCATTTGGCTCCCTCCCCCTCCTCCCTTCCCTATGATTTTAGAAAATTCAGGAAGAATGTGACGAGGGTGTGCTGAAAAGCAATGTCTCTTAATTTTTATTCTGTTCTCAATATCGGTTGAATTACATGTCATGCATATATCACTCGGTCGACATTCCCACTTCCCTGAGACAAGCTGCACCCCTCTGCTGCTAGAGAACTCCAAAATGTGGCGAGTAACATGACGGTGTGTAGCGTAACTATGTCGGTGCTGTAATCGAATTTCGAATTCGAAGAGTTCATCCACGCGTGGAGTATCCTCTAAGTCAGTATGAAAATGCCAGACAACACACAAGCACTGTGACGTCTGCAACAATCCAATGCCCTGGGTTCACCATCATCGGCCATCCTCCATACAGTGCCCCCAAATGATTTTCATCTGTTTCCAAAAGTTAAAGAACACATCTGAGGACTTCACTTTGATAATGATGAAGCGGTACAAGCAAAGTGAGATTGTGGCTCAGCCAACAAAAGTGAAACATCCTACAGTGGCAGTATGAACTAACTTGTCTCTGGTTGAAAGAAATGTGTTCGACGTTAGGATAACTATGTCGATAAATAAATATGTAGACATGAAAAATAAAAACATAAAATGTTAATGAAGTTTTTTTATTTAAAAAACTTGAAGAGTTTTCGCATAAAAAATCTGGAGGCATTGGTGTTCAGCACGCACTCCTATTCATGTCGTTTGCCTTGTTTGACCACAAATCTTCCAAATCTCTGTCAAACTGGAGCTCTAATACTTGATTCCCCATAGCTTCCAGAGAGACACCCATTTCTACACGTACAACTACACCCATACTCTGCAAACCACTGTGAAGTGCATAGCAGAGTACATTTTCCATTGTATCAGACATTAGGGATTCTTCCAGTTTCATTCATGTACGGAACGTCTAGTGATGCATTGTATGACGCTGTGCTACTATGTAGTTTCTGCTCGTCCGTGATAAGGTGATATAAGGCTATAATCTATTTTTTCTGCATGTTAATGAATTTTTGGTTACTAACTCCTATTAACATAAAACACAAAATTTTTGCTGGTGCTTTTATTTGCTGAATGCTCCATGCTTAGGTTTGCCGTAATCTGACTGATCTTCTGAGCACAGTATGAAGTTTCTCAAGTCGTCTGATCGCATATGTCCTAAATGACGTTTGTTCCCCAGGTGCGTTTCTTGAAGTTCTGTCAATAAATCGACTGTTCTTTGTCAAATCTCACAAAAACAAAATATTAATATAACCCTGTATAGGTTCTGATTGATCTACCATCCTTTCACACACATGTTAGAACCTGACTTAAAGTTTTTAATACTTGGGGTATGTTGTACTCATTGATGAAAAAAAATTAAGCTGCAGTTGTTTTATGTTGTGAATTTTGAAAGCAAACAGCACTGAATGACAATTAACTGATTCTGAAGAAGGTAAAAGCAATTAAAAACTACTAATCTCTCGTTTTGCAATTTAAGGACAGAATGAATTTATTATACAATTTTTTATATTTTCTGAAAGGTAAAAATGTTTGTGAACTCAGGAAATCAGAGCATAAGCAGTAGTTTCGTGAAAAAGAGGGATGGATTGGAAAGCCATTGGAGTTTTAACCCTACCCCATTTTCTTGTCGGGATATTTGGGGAAGAAACTAACATGCTATTGGTCAGATGTGTGTTCTTATTCAAGGATTGGTAACCATGTCTTGTTTGGAAGGCTGTATGAGCAAGTAAAAGAATTCGGAAGAGTTCATCCCAAGATGAAAACCAGGGTAGATTGTGAAGTTCCTTCTGAGATAGAGAGCTGTTCACATTTGGTGAGGATGTTAATAGCTCATCAGGTCCAGAGTTCGTATCTGTGGAAGCACAACCTGCACCCAACACTTCAGAGACATAGCCACAATGGTACTATTCTCCACATATCATGCTGATTATTGATGGTAAGCAACACTTTCACCTTACAGCCACCGTTGGTCTGTATTTAGATCATTACAAGACTTCTGGTCAGGTGACTACAGGGTTACAAACACAAAATCAAATAGGGGTAATGCAGGAGTAGGTTTAATAATGAATAGGAAAATAGGAATGCGGGTAAGCTACTACAAACAGCATAGTGAACGCATTATTGTGGCCAAGATAGATACGAAGCCCACACCTACTACAGTAGTACAAGTTTATATGCCAACTAGCTCTGCAGATGACGAACAAATTGAAGAAATGTATGATCAAATAAAAAAAATTATTCGGATGGTGAAGGGAGATGAAAATTTAATAGTCATGGGTGACGGGAATTCGGCAGTAGGAAAAGGGAGAGAAGGAAACATAGTAGGGAATATGGACTGGGGCAAAGAAATGAAAGAGGAAGCCGCCTGGTAGAATTTTGCACAGAGCACAACTTAATCATAGCTAACACTTGGTTCAAGAATCATAACAGAAGGCTGTATACATGGAAGAAGCCTGGAGATACTGACAGATCTCAGATAGATTATATAAAGGTAAGACAGAGATTTAGGAACCAGGTTTTAAATTGTAAGACATTTCCAGGGGCAGATGTGGACTCTGACCACAATCTATTGGTTATGACCTGTAGACTTAAACTGAAGAAACTGCAAAAAGGTGGGAATTTAAGGAGATGGGACCTGGATAAACTAAAAGAACCAGAGGTTGTACAGAGTTTCAGGGAGAGCATAAGGGAACAATTGACAGGAATAGAGGGAAAGAAATACAGTAGAAGAAGAATGGGTAGCTTTCAAGGATGAAGTAGTGAAGGCAGCAGAGAATCAAGTAGGTAAAAAGACGAGGGCTAGTAGAAATCCTTGGGTAACAGAAGAAATATTGAATTTAATTGATGAAAGGAGAAAATATAAAAACGCAGTAAATGAAGCAGGCAAAAAGGAATACAGACGTCTCCAAAATGAGATCTACAGGAAGTGCAAAATGGCTAGGCAGGGATGGCTAGAGGACAAATGTAAGGATGTAGATGCCTCACTAGGGGTAAGATAGATACTGCCTACAGGAAAATTAAAGAGACCTTCGGAGATAAGAGAACCACTTGTATGAACATCAAGAGCTCAGATGGAAACCCAGTTCTAAGCAAAGAAGGGAAAGCAGAAAGGTGGAAGGAGTATATAGAGGGTCTATAGAAGGGCGATGTACTTGAGGACAATATTATAGAAATGGAAGAGGGTGTAGATGAAGATGAAATGGGAGATACGATACTGCGTGAAGAGTTTGACAGAGCACTGAAAGACCTGAGTCGAAACAAGGCCCCTGGAATAGACAACATTCCATTGGAACTACTGACGGCCTTGGGAGAGCCAGTCATGACAAAACTCTACCATCTGGTGAGCAAGATGTATGAGACAGGCGAAATACTGTCAGACTTCAAGAAGATTATAATAATTCCAATCCCAAAGAAAGCAGGTATTGACAGATGTGAATATTACCGAACTATCAGTTTAATAAGTCACAGCTCCAAAATACTAACGTGAATTGTTTACAGACGAATGGAAAAACTGGTAGTAGGCGACCTCGGGGAAGTTCAGTTTAGATTCCATAGAAATGTTGGAACACATGAGGCAAACTGACCCTACGACTTATCTTAGAAGCTAGATTAAGGAAGGGCAAACCTATGTTTCTAGCATTTGTAGACTTAGAGAAAGCTTTTGACAATATTGACTGGAATACTCTTTCAAATTCTGAAGGTGGCAGGGGGAAAATACAGGGAGCGAAAGGCTATTTACAATTTGCACCGAAACCAGATGGCAGTTACACGAGTCGAGGGGCATGAAAGGGAAGCAGTGGTTGGGAAGGGAGTGAGACAGGGTTGTAGTCTCTCCCTGATGTTATTCAATCTGTATATTGAGCAAGCAGTAAAGGAAACTAAAGAAAAATTTGGAGTAGGTATTAAAATCCATGGAGAAGAAATAAAAACTTTGAGGTTCACCAATGACATCGTAATTCTGTCAGAGACAGCAAAGGACTTGGAAGAGCAGTTGAACAGAATGGATAGTGTCTTGAAAGGAGGATATAAGATGAACATCAACAAAAGCAAAACGAAGATAATGGAATGTAGTTGAAATGAGTCGGGTGATGCTGAGGGAATTAGATTAGGAAATGAGACACTTAAAGTGGTAAAGGAGTTTTGCTATTTGGGGAGCAAAATAACTGATGATGCTTAAAGTAGGGAAGATATAAAATGTAGACTGGCA
The DNA here is from genome assembly GCF_023897955.1 of Schistocerca gregaria. Lineage (NCBI taxonomy): Eukaryota > Metazoa > Arthropoda > Insecta > Orthoptera > Acrididae > Schistocerca > Schistocerca gregaria. Next base: position 237,484,186 of record NC_064926.1, read on the forward strand.
ATGGCAAGGAAAGCGTTTCTGAAGAAGAGAAATTTATTAACATCAAGTATAGATTTAAGTGTCAGGAAGACATTTCTGAAAGTATTTGTATGGAGTGTAGCCATGTATGGAAGTGTAACATGGACAATAAATAGTTTGGACACAAAGAGAATAGAAGCTTTCGAAATGTGGTGCTACAGAAGAATGCTGAAGATTAGGTGGGTAGATCACATAACTAATGAGGAAGTATTGTATAGGATTGGGGAGAAGAGAAGTTTGTGGCACAACTTGACCAGAAGAAGGGATCGGTTGGTAGGACATGTTCTGAGTCATCAAGGGATCACCAATTTAGTATTGGAGGACAGTGTGGAGGGTAAAAATCGTAGAGGGAGACCAAGAGTTGACTACACTGAGCAGATTCAGAAGGATGTAGGTTGCAGTAGGTACTGGGAGATGAAGAAGCTTGCACAGGATAGAGTAGCATGAAGAGCTGCATCAAACCAGTCTCAGGACTGAAGACCACAACAACAATAACAGTTATGTGTCTCAAGCTTATAACTACTTCAGTGGATGCTTGTGTTTCTCAGTCAAACTGTCAGGACATGAGTCACTGTATTCATTTAATTAGAAACGTGTGGGTTATTTTTTGAACTTCAGTTGCTTCTGAAGGACAAGTCTTCATTCATCTTCAGATAACTCTGGAACACCAGGAGGTTCACATGGTGTAATTCATGCGGGCAGATCTGTAATATTTGTTGAAGTTCATTCATAGTCAGATGTGTTTTACATTTGTGTTTTAACTGAACAAATTAATATGCTCCTTAAAACCTGTTTCTGTTAACATCTTCACTTAATAACATATTTAATATACACAGTTTAGGATCCACAGCTAGAGCCACAAATTCGTCACGTTAGTCAATTTGTTGCGCACAGTAATTTCAGATTGGGTCTTCAAAGCGTGTCCAGCTCTTAATTAATTTTCTGGGTCAGGTTAACCACTTCAAATATACATTGGGTTTTACATAAATTGGCTGACCCTGCCAGGATGGTCACAATATTGGAAATTATGTTAACCAATCAGGTACCATGTTTTATGTTCACTGTAAGTGACTTGGCATGGGTAAAGAGAATGAACTGCGATAGTTTATAGTACTTTCCAGGTGCAAATAAAAACATATAGAATTTTATTTTTGTTTTCAACTTCATATCTATGGTTTCATGGATTTTGTTCCATGTATGAGTGTTTATTGGCGCCGAGCTTCAGAAACGAAAAAACTTTGGAAAGGTTCAATATGTTTGCAAATTTTATGTAAGTGCGATTTATTGCATGCAGAACTTGACAGTAGATGCTTACATTCGTGAGCGTGTTAGCTTTAAGAATATGTCACAATATCTAATATTTTGAGTCAGGTTACTGGAGACTGCGTTACTGGATTTGAGCCAGTTCAAGAGGAACATAAGCAGAACACATCATCTGTGTACTGCTAAGTGCACTAACATAGAGAAAGCTGTTGACTTGAGCGAGGAGCATGTCAGCCAACTAAAAGACAATATTAAGGCACGAGGCCATCAATCGCGTAAGGTCAAGTATCATGAACTAGTAGCAGAAGCAATACGAAAGGCACACAAGGGCCCGAAAACCTCACACACAGTGTCGAAAGAAGTATCCAGAGAAATAGTCACTGCCTACACCAAAACAGCAGCAGGACAAGGTCAATCATGTGGTGAACAAAAAGACAGAGAAGCAAGTTGAGCATGCAGTGAGGTAAGAAATATATGGGGTGTGTTTGTTAGACAACAGACCAGACACTTTTAGGGCAGGAAACTGCGGACAGGCCACGAGTATGACAGTGAAAAATCAACTGTTAATGATGCACGGAATAGCCTTGTCCATATTGATGAGCTGGGAACAGGCAGAGGATGTGAATCAGACAGAAGGGGTATGTAGTGAAGAAATGAAGATGTGGACATAGTGTACTTCAAGTTAACAATCAATTCAAAGACTTTAAAGAGAATGGTGCATTGATACATCTCTTAGTCTTGGTTCGACACTTCGACATTGCTTTCCTCCCAACTGACCCACATGTCATCATTTAGATTTTAAAATGAGTCACATTTACACAGAGACAGAAAATGGACTGTTTCCATTTCATTAGAAAATTTTGTCAGTTGTGGTATTCAGGCAGAAATTTTTATCGATGTACTGGTCACACGTGAAACAAGATGAGATTAAGCAAGAACTGTTAAATTTACCAGGGCTAAGGAAGTTTCTATAACACAATTCAATTACTTGACAAGCTGGAAGAGGATAATATGTATCTTGATGAACCTTTTCCTACACGGATCATGTGGTGACATGACAAGCTGCCAGAGAAATATCATTGAGCCTTAGTTGGTCAGAAGTATGTGAACATGAATGAATTTAAGAGATGACTGGAGGGCATGTGATGTATAGAGTGCGAGGAGAGGGAAGGAAGACGGCGAAGAAGATCTGACATCCATTAGTATGTCCAACAAATGTGACAAAATAAACGTTTTGTGTGTGGTAATCATCAATGGAGAGAGCAGCAGTTTGGGAAGTAAGCTGTAAAGAGTAGTAGATAAAGACATAATGGAAATGAAAGTGCTCGGTTGAGGCACATTGAGGACCAGTCAAAGAACCTTATTATAATGAGGCAAATCCTAACAGTCATATATTTTACCCACACCAAGAACACACAGTTATTGGTAGAGGAGGGAGAGCAGAATGGTGTGTTTTGCTTAGGATTAGATTTAATGCATGAGTCATTAGGCTAAGTACTATTGGTTATGAGAATTTACCTCTGATGCTATATACACCAGGGTGCAGAATTTGAGTACTGTTTGTTGTGTTTAATCTTAAGTAGAATGTAAGTAGGTTATCATGGCCATGATTTAGTGTGTATGTCTTCATTCTTCGTTTCCCAAGAACGCGTTCTTCTCTCATCCAGTATAATTTTAGAGTTAATTATATAGTATATGAATAAGTAGGAAAAGAGTTCAGAGATAAGGGTATTGTCAGGAGTACCCCAGGGAAGTGTGATAGGACTGCTGCTGTTGTCCATACACACAAATTATTTGACAGACAGAGTGGGCAGCAATCTGCAGTTGTTTGCTGATGATGCCCTGGTATACAGTAAGGTGTTGAAGTTGAGTGACTGTAGGAAGGTGCAAGACGACTTAGACAAAATTTCCAGTTGGTACAATGAATGGCAGCTAGCGCTAAATGTGGAAAAGTGTAAGTTGACACAGCTGAGTAATACTCAAGGTACGGTATTACTAGCGTCCTCTTTAAACACAGTCATGTCATTTAAATATCTGGATGTAACATTGCAAAGTGACATTGGGTGGAATGAGCATGTGAGAACTGTAGTAGCGAAGGCAAATGGTTGACTTCGAATTATTGTGAGAATTTTAGGAACAAAAGATTCACCTGTGTCGGAGACTGCATATAGGATGGTTGTGCAGGCTGTTCTTAAGTACTGTTTGAATGTTTGGGATCTGTACCAGATCGGACTAAAGGAAGAAATTGAAGCAGTTCGGATGTGGGCTGCTAGATCTGTTAACGGTGGGTTTGAACAACATGTAAGTGTTACGGATATGCTTCAGGAACTCAAATGGGAATTTCTGGAGGGGAGATAACATTCTTTTCGAGAAACACTATTGATAAAATTTAGAGAACCGGCATTTGAAGCTGACTGCTGAACAATTCTACTGCCACCAACACTCATTGTGTGTAAGGACTATGAAGATAAGGTACAAGAAATTAGGGTTTATACGGAGGCACATAGGCAGTCGTTTTTCCCTTGATCTATTTTTCAGCGGAAGAGGAAAGGAAATGGCTAATAGTGGTACAGGGTACCCTTCGCCATGCACCATACAGTGGCTTCCAGAGCTGTGTTTGAGGCCATCTGGAAATTATGATGTATTTTGGTTCACACTGGTGTGAAGATAAAGATACGATGTTGCTCTTACACTTGTACAAGGTGTATGAGAAGAGTAATGAGTCTGACAACACTGTGAGTGATCAGGCAATGCTGTGTTGATCTTCTTGTATAGACAGGTGTGATCATCCCTTTCAGATGTTCAGTCTGAGAGTCAGTTCCATACAGCCATCACATGATTTTAAAGAGCACCATCAGTGAAGCTATGTTCCTGTTGTGTGTTACAAAAATGGAACAGCGGAATTCAGAGGAACATTATGCAATCAAGTTTTGTGTTAAACTTGGGGAATCCACGAGAATAACCTTTGAAAAGTTGAACTAGGTCTATGGGGAACATTCCTATTCCAGAGCACAAGTTTCTTTCTGGCACAAATCATTTTTGGAAGCCCAAGAACATGCTGAAGATTAACCTTGCTCAGGGAGACCTTCAACTTCAAACTCAAGGAAAATGTCAAATGTGTGCACGTTCTTGTGAGATCAGATGGATGTTTAACAATACAGATGATGGGTGACCTATTGGGGCTCAGGAAAAGCGTGAATCGAGTGAGACTGGACATTGCAGATGTGTACACTACGTGATGAAAATACCCCATGTCACACGGACACCTCTCCTACAGAATTTATCACCTCAAAAGGCATTCCCGTTGTTTCAAAGTCCTCCTATTCATCTGAACTGAGTCCATGTGGCTTAATTCTTTTCCTGTAATTGAAAAATATCAAGGGTGTCACTTTGGGACTCTAAAGAACATTCAAGAGAAAGTAACCAACATGTTAAAGACCCTACCGGTTGAAGCCTTTCAGCACTGCTACCAAGACTGGGAACGACGTCTCCCCTTGTGTATAGCTGCTGAAGGGAACTAGTTTGAAGGAGACAGTACTGTTTTTTGAAAAAAATAAAAGCTTTGGTAGATAAAAAATCAATTTTATTATGTTTCCCACACACCTTTTACTTGTGTTTCATTTGTTTTTAGTAGCCTACAGGTGAGAGAGGAAGCATGGCAGATGGAAAATGAATAATGAAACAGAATTATGGCAGAGACAGATTGTTGACCATGCTGGAGTTCTAGCACAGTGATGATTGCACTTATACAGGTATGTATGTCATGTGGATTACAAGGTAATATTGTGAGCGTTTCAGCTCATCTTCATAACGAATTTTAAAAGGGATAAAACAATTTGATTTGTGCATAATATGCAGTGCAATATTGTTTTTCTGTATCAGTACCATCAATGGTGAGCACCTGTTTGTATACAATAATCTTGAATGTTCTAATTTATTAATAATTCTATCTTTTATTATGCTTGCAGGATCTACATAACTAATGGGATACAATAACCATGCAAATAACTAACATTGTTCCACTTAAGGCATGGCATTAGAGGAAGGCAGCTGCCAATACTAATCTTCAAACATCTCCCATTTATCTTGTACTAACTTTATATCTGCAACAAGAAATATTTCCATGAGGTACAATAAGTAGAATAACTGACCTGCCATAAAATGTTCTATTTCTGAATTTGATTCATTATAGAATATCAACTAGATAAAAGACAACTAGTAATAAGAGTAAACAGAGATTCTGGAGAAAAGGAAGTTTTTCTATTTTTGTATTTTCATTATACTTAAGACTATACTTGTTGTTGCTGTGGTCTTCAGTCCTGAGACTGGTTTGATGCAGCTCCCCATGCTACTCTACCCTGTGCAAGCTGCTTCATCTCCCAGTACGTACTCCATCTTACATCCTCCTGAATCTGCTTAGTGTATTCATCTCTTGGTCTCCCTCTACGATTTTTACCCTCCACGCTGCCCTCCAATGCTAAATTGGTGATCCCTTGATGCGTCAGAACATGTCCTACCAACTGATCACTTCTTCTAGTCAAGTTGTGCCACAAGGACTATGCTGTGCCAAGGACTATACTCATGAACATGTAATTCATTTTTATAATACATTTTATATTATAATATTTTTATATTATAATATTTTTATATTGCAATATTTTTATGTTTCAATATTATATTGTAAAAGGTTAGCATTTCTACTGGAACTAGTCCTGAGTATGGTGCAGAGACATGCACACGGGGAGTGGGGGCACAACAGCACTGCGTGCCATGGCAAGCTGCACCAGGAAAAGCAGGCAAAGGTTGCCCAGTTAAGGCAGACAGGACACACTCACTGGCGACATAAACATGACTGGCAGACTGACAGGTTTGGAGTCTCAGTAGCAGCTCTCAGGGGGGATAGGGGCAGATGGGAAGACGGCAGTTCAGCTGTCACCCTACAGAGCGACAAAGCTGTTAATGTAAACATGGGGACCTCATGTGCTATGAGTACCCTAATAACTGGACTTACCGCTACAATATCATAACAAATTAACTCTTTGCCTTGAGGAATCAATCACATGAATGATCTACATTAATATTGTATATATTCTTTTTCTCCTCATGGAGGGTCCTATGCATTAGTCTGCACCACAATGCAGTTTTGTACTAAATAACCACTATCCAGGATCGTGAAATACCCAGACACTATTGGTCGTCTTGTTCAGAACTGATCATTAAACCCATTGTCAAACAAAACCCCAAGATAGGAAGGACCTATTGTTCAAGCAACTCCACAACTTGTCTCAGTTCAGGTCAAGGGTGCGAATTAGCAACATGCTGTCATGATATAGTCAAGTTGACAATAAATGACTAGCACTGCTAACAGCTCTCATTGATCTGTGGGAAGTACCACAGACTGTTAGTTTCTGGGTTGCCATTGAAATGACACTACAGAAGAGGACAGCCACGTCATCATCGGAAAACATGATGTCTCACCTACCATCACTTACACCTCTCTCCTGACTATAACGAGAGACATGGAGAATGACATATCTGTTACCCACTGCTGTTCCTGCATGCCAGTTGCATCATGTCCACATTGCTATGAGTCCACAGCTCTTCCAATGTACAACACCTTGTTTTTCACACAAAAAACTATTTTAATATGTTGCAACAGACTTTATGTCAGTATTAGGTATAAACATGATTAGAACCACCTTAGACCAGAAAATTACACTTCTCATGTAACTGAAAACTAGATTAGTCATTACTGGAATCATGTGTTTGTTTTGGGTAAGTTTCAGTGTTATCTAATTTGTCTTATGCATCATTGTGTACTACCAAACTGTTCTTTACATGTGTCTCTTGCTGATCTTGTCAGTGAATTCATCCATAGGTTGTTCCAGTTCTTCTTTAAAGCTAAATTCATATCATCGTTTGAACAGATATCAGTAGATCATGTACCATCGGTACACTTTTGAGTAACTGTATAAATATTCTCATACGGTATTCGGTATGTGAGGACTACCTGTCACCAGATGTTATCCTGGCACGTAATTAACAGACAAGAAACCACACTTGATGATAGGCAGAATATCAGATATAACTTTACAATATAATTTCACTCTGGCATTGGTAAAGAGTGGTGTGTTGTTAAGCCGGTAATAGAATCCTTGTGTGTGGTGAACATTCGGTAAGCGATCACGGATTTGCCTTCAGTATTCAAGCCAGCATTAAATAAATGTTAGGGTGGTTTTGGGGAAGCTCTTTGAGACCATCTCTGGTTGTCAACTGGTCATTATTTACATGTGGTTGTCAGCGTTTCTTGTTCTATCACACTGACAGTTATCGATGTTGATTGTCAAACTTAACATTCACTCTAAATCAAATACATTGTGGATCATAAATTTTGCTTATTGCTGATCCTCTACCTATCTTAAGAGGATCACTGCTGGTACAAAATTTAATTACTAAGGGGATGTTATGAAAATTAGTAGGCCACTTGGTATTTCGCTTTTCTTTTAATATAAGAATCACCCTGTACTTAGATAATGGTGGCACAGAATAAGACTGGAATGTTTCATAAAAGTGAATTGGACTGAGTGGAGTTTTAGTATGACCCATTTTTCTTGGCAGGATATTTGCGAAAGAAGCTATCATGTCATTGGCCAGATGAGTGTTCTTATTCAGTGACTGGTGGTCCTTTCATGTTTGGCAGGCTGTAGGAACAGTTAAAAGAAATTGAGAGAGTTCATATAGAGATGGAGACAAGGGCAGATTCAGAAGTTCTTTCTGAGGCAGAGAGGTGTGCACATTTGGTGAGCACATAAACAGCTGATCAGCGTCCAGAGTTCGTATCCGTGGAAACATGACCTGTGCCCTGTACTTCAGAGACATAGACATGATGGCACCATCCTGCAAGTCCCATGCTGATTATTTATGGTAAGCAATATTAGCAACACTGCCATCTCAAAACAACCCTTGGTCTGTATTTAGTCAGATCATTACAGTTATCTGTCTCAAGTCCAGAACTGCTTTAGTGGATGCATGCGTCTCTCAATCTAACTCTCAGACCATTAGTCACTGCATTTGCTTAATTAAAAATGCGTGGGTCATTTTTTGAATGTCAGTTGCTTCTAAAGGGTATGTCTTCGTTCACCTTCATCTAATTCTAAAAAACCAGCAGGATCACATGGTGTTATTCATGCAAGGCAGACCTGTAATATCAGCTGAAGTTCTTTCATAGCCATATATGTTTTTAATGTCAGTGCATGAGAAACAGCATGCTATAATTGAGTTTTTAACTGCAGAAAATAAATTCAAAGATATCTTCCACACTTGGAGCATCCCTCCTTCAGCATGACAATGCCAGACCATGCACAAGCACTGTGACATTTGCAACAATCCAACACTTTGGGTTTACTGTCATCAATTATCCTCTTTACAGTCCTGATTTGGCCCCAGCCTACTTCCAGCTGTTTCCTAAACTTAAAGAACATCTTTGAGGACTTCACTTTGATAGTGCAAGGAGAAGTGAGGTTGAGGCTGTATCAACAAATTGGTCTCTCACTTGGAGTAATGTGTTCAACATCAGAGTGACTATGCTAAGAAATAAAAATGTAGACAAGTAAAATAAAGATGTTAATAATGTTTGTTTTATTTAAGGTACTTTAAGAGTTTTCAAAAACAAAATCCGAGGTATTACTTTTCAGCATGCCCTCGTAATAATCATTTAAGATGAAACTGTAATCACAAATACTTTGAAAACAAAATGTTTCTGTGATCCCAATGCAGTGAAGCTATTTAATTCTGAACACTGAATGCCAACTTAGTGTGACGCATAGCTATGCTTGCGCTGCTTGTACGGGTCATAGCACTTTAAATGCATGAAGAGCCATAGCTTAAATGCCACTGTGCATACTTTACAAAGTCTAATCTTGTTCTCTCAGTTCATACAGGAGTGCTACATAGAGAACTGTAGTATATTCCTGGATTAATCATTTATAGTTGATACTTGAAAGTTTGCAAGGTAGCCCTCTCAGGACAGTTTGTGTCACTGAAATGTGCCTGTTACTTCAGCAGTTTCATTTCTTGCCATTATGTCCGCAGCTTGTGGCTAGCGTTGCTACCTCAGGATCACGGGGTCCCGGGTTTGATTCCCAGCCGGGTTGGGGATTTTCTCCTTCTGGGAACTAGGTGTTTCTGTTGTCCTCATCGTTTCATCATTGTCATTCATGAAAGTGTCAAGATTGGACTAAGTAAAGATTGGGAATTTGTACGGGTGCTGATAACCACGCACTTGACCGCCCAACAAACCAAATGATGTCGTCGTCGTCGTCGCCACATCATCATCATCATCATCATCATCTTTCTAGTCAATAATTAGAAGTACCTCACAATTATGGCATTATACGACACGTAGTTCAGGGGACATGATGTCAAAAACAATGAGCTGCATGAAAACAAAACTGCAGGGCAAAATTCATGATATGTACAGGTGATATATGTGTACAAACAAGTGTGAGTTCTGTTAAATATATGTGATTGTGTATGTGGGCAAAGCCACAGGTATTAAGGCACACATCTTACTTATCTGGTAAGAATTAGTGTGGGGGTATCAACCAGCAAGCTCCTACTGGGATGAGAATTGTAACATGGAGAGAGAAGGGGGAACAAGGAGGAGATGGACAGAGGGAGGGAGGAGCAGATGGATAGAGAGGAAGGAGCAGATGGAAAAATAGAATATTGGAGTAAATACAGTATGTACCTGGGCAACACTAGTTGCTCAGCTGGTTTTAACTAAAGTGAGATTCCTCTCCAAGTGACATCCTGCTGACCACTTATCTACTGTACAAAAGAAACAATGCAGTTACAAACTATGCTACCAATCACAAAGTACTGTATTTTATTTTTGATTGTCTTCAGTTTCTATCAAAACTGCAACACAAAAATAGACAGGTCAGGTAATGACAGATGTATGAAACTAAAATGGGGTGAAAACAGGAGTAGTTACTGTGAAATAATGCTGAGACTGAAGGAATTAAAGTAAATTAAGGCCAGGAACCAAGGACATGTTGTAGTGCTAGTTCTGAGAAACTGGTGTCTGGGGGAAGAATCCAGATGGCACATGTGAAACAGGCACCAACGTCACGATTGTCATGTTGTACAGCATGCTCTGCGACAGGATGTTGTGTCTTGCCAGTACACACCCTCTGCCTAAGCCCATTCATCCTGACTGATAACTGGGTAGTTGTCATGCCAGTGTAAAAGGCAGAACAATGTTTCCATAACAGCTGGTATATGTCCTGTCATTTCACATTTGGCTCTCCATTTGATAGTATAGCCAATTACAGGGCAGGAATAGATGGTGGCAGGAGGGAACATAAAGCAAGTCTTGCAGTGGGGATGGTCTCAGGGGAAGGAGCCATAGGGTAGGGAGATGGGTGCAGAAAGAGCATAAGATCTGACAAGAATATTGCAGAGATTGGGAGGGCAACGAAAAGCTATTCTAGGTGGTGAGAAAAATCTCAGACACAGTGGATCTCATTTCATGGCATGATTTTAGTAAGTCATGACCTTGTTGAAGTAGCTGCTTAATACATTCAAGACCAGGATAATACTGAGTGACTAACTTTGTGCTCCGAAGTTGTTTTTTGACGGGATCAACAGTACCAGGATTGGATGTGATGGCCGAAGAAATCTGCTTTCGAACTAAGCTGTTGAGGTAAGGTGAAGGCTGCGGTGAGAATGGTGGTGCACTGCTGTAAAGCATCTGCACCCAAACAAATATGTTTGCCTGAAATGGCAAGGCTGTATGGGAGAGAACATTTGACATGGAAAGGATGGTAACTGTCAAAATGTAAGTACTGTTGTTTGCTAGTAGGTTTAACGTTGATGGAAGTGTGTATCTAGCCTTAAGTGTCAATAAGATCAATATCAAGGAAAGTGGAATGGGGTTTAGAATAGGACCACTCCAAACTGTCCCCTCTTGCCATGATGAATCCCACAACACATAACATCTGCTTTTTATGAAAACATGCTTGTGCACTATCAAAACTGAGGTCCCACATTATGTTTCTTGAAACCTGCTTGTCCCTTGGAGTTACTCCCAAAGGCATAACATTGAAAGTCCCTGTTTCTGGATGTAATCCTACTCTATGCCTGGCTCTTTTACAGGTTCAAATACAGTAATCTCTTGCACTTACCTTACTACTTTGCGACCTGTATTCCTCGTCTGCCAGTTTCCACTCCACCAGACTTCTCTTCTTCTACGAAATCCTACAGTTATCTGCCCCACCAAGCCAACTTCAAACTGCAACACCTCAAAAAGCTATCCCACCTTCTCCTAAACACCTCAACAATGGTGTTTCCTTTTGTGTCCCTCTGCATCTCCCCAAACAGCCACACCATCAACCACCACTCCTCTTCTACAAACCGAGCTTGGCCAATCTCCTTAATAACCCACAGTCCTCACCACTGCCTCCCAGACCAGCTGTAACTCAATTACAAGAACCAGTCACAACAGAACATTGTTCTCAACCTCTCGTCTAAAGCACTATCCCCTCCTGAATTATCTGCCTTATCCAAGGGTCTCACTTTCAGCCCTAAACCTGCATTTAATCGTGCTACTTTCCTTTGCACATAATGTCAACTTGAAATATCGCTTTGCAACCCAACGGCAAAACCTTTCCAACAGCAAACCTGACATTGAATCCTGCCTTGAACAGTTCTGACTTGAACTGCCACCATTACCTCAAAATCATCCCTTACAAGCCTTCCAATAATTTCTCACAGCCAGCATTGCTTCACAACCCTTCCTCAGGTTCCTACAACATGACCCTCCCCTGTCCTCTGCAGAACTCCAGGCTCTACATTCCCTAAAAGCTGATGACTCCATCATAATCCTCCCACAAGACAAAGGATCTACCACTGGGGTATTGATCGACAGGAGTATGTTGGTAAGGTCTACACCAGCTGTCTGACACCTCTACATATAGCATCTGCCATCAAGATCGCATCCCTGTGATTCAAACCGACCTGCAGTTCCTCCTAAAAATCTCAGGCCACTCACAATCCGTACAACTTCTTACACCACACAACCCCACCTTTTACCTTCTTCATAAGATACACAAACCCAACTATTCTGGCAATTCTACAGCTGCTGGCTTCAAAGTACCCACTGAACGTATATCTGCCTTAGTTGATCAACACCCGCAATCCATAATGCAAAGAATCCTCTCCCAAATTAAAAATACAACCACTTCCTAGTTCACCTGAAATCCAAGCCCTCCCGCTCCCACCACACAACTTGCTTGTTACCAGTGATGCCATCCCCTATATACCAGCATCCCTCACATACATGATCTGTCTGCTGCTGAACATTTTCTCAGTGAATGCCCACTTGATTCCAAACTGTGACATCCTTCTAGCTCATCTTAATCGACTCCATACTCACCAACAATTACTTCACCTTTGAGGGGTACCCATACAAACAGATCAGGGATACAGCCAAGGGAACCAAGATGGCTCCTTCTTATGCCAACCTTTTCATGGGACACTTGGTGGGGGCTTTCCTGGGACCCATAAGCCTTCAGCCCGTTTCTTACATACATTGATACCACCTTTGCTTTATGGACTCATGGTGATGCTGACCTGTTAAAATTCCTGGAATTTCTAAATACCTTCTCCAAATTAAATTTCACATAGTCCTATTCCAAACCCCATGCCACTTTCCTTGATGTTGATCTCATCCTCACCGAAGGCCAGTTACACACTTTTGCCAACATTAAAACTACTAACAAACAACAAGACTCACACTTTGACATTTGCCATCCTTTCCATGTCAAACATTCCCTCCCACACAGCCTTGTCAGTTGAGGCAAATGTATTTGTTTGGATCCAGACACTTTACAGCAATACACAACCATTCTCACATCAGCCTTCACTGGATGTAATTACCCCAACAGGCTAGTTCAAAAGCAGATTTCCCAGCCCATCATATCCAATCCTGGGACTGTTGATCCCTTCACAAAACAACTTTGAAGCATACATCTTGTCACTCAGTATTATCCTTGTCTTGAATGTATTAACCAGCTACTTCAACAAGGCCATGACTTACTAAAATCATGCCTGGAAATGAGATCCATTGTGTATGAGATTTTTACCACCACACCTAGTTTAGCTTTTCGTCGCCCTCCCAATCTCCGAAATATCCTTGTCAGATTCTATGCTACTTCTGCACTCGTCTCCCTACCCTATGGCTCCTACCCCTGTGACCATCCCCCCTGCAAGATCTCCCCTATGCACCCTCCTACCACCACCTATTCCAGCCCTGTAATTGGCAAAACATATACTATCAAATGGAAGACACCTGTGAAATGACACATCATATACCGGCTGTCATGTAAACACTGTTTGACCTTTTACATCAGCATGACTACCACCCAGTTATCAGTAAGGATGACTGGACATAAGCAGTGGGTGTATACCAGCAACACACAATATCCTGCTGCCAAGCATGCTGTACAACATGACAGTCATGTGGTGCCTGTTTCACCACATGTGCCATTTGGATTCTTCTGCTAGATACCAGTTTCCCAAAAATCCACAGGTGGGAACTATCATTACAACATGTCCTTGGTTCCCACCATCCACCTGACCTTAATTTATGTTAATTCCTTCAGTCTAAGCATTTATTCACAGTAACTACTCCTTTCTTCACTCCATTTTAGTTTTCTACGTCTGTCATTTCAGGACCTGTCTATTTTTCGCCATCCCCCTCTCACCTCTGTTACATACAATTCCCCTAACTTTTCATTCTTATTAACTCATGCATGATGTTTTAGTGATAATCTCTGTCTTGCATACTACCCCTATCTTGCACCATAAGCTCCCAGGTTTTCAAATCTTGTGCAGTGCAGTCCCCAACAAAAAGTCTTTCATTCTCATTCCGTCTGGTAAGTCTCCCCTGACCCTGAGTTTTGGGTGACTTTTCTGAACTCTGTCCCTTTTCCTAAACTTCACCAGTTCTTCACCCCTCTTCCTCCCCCTTCAATTCTTCTGCCAGGAGGAGGAGCCACTGGCTTCAAAAATTGTAAAAGTTAAACCTTTTATTGTGTAAGAATTCTCCTGCCACCACATGTTGAGTAGATTTTTTTATCTATCCATTTACATTATTTTGTCAACAATTTATTATTTTCATTGTTATAAAACTGCAACAGAGTTACACAAGCAGTAATGATAATATTGGCTGTGATTGCTTTCTCTCTCTTAAGTATTCACCACCATTTTGTATAATCGTCCACAACTGACCCATAAATTCCCATGTGGTGACTTTAGCACCCAATAAGATAAAGAAAAAGATAGCATTAGTTTGGGCAGTGTGGTGGATGGGTCACAAATCGCCCCAAAAAATTTGGAATTTCCTCTATGGTGTGGCCCTACTTTGTCAACTAAAAGAAAGACACCAGATGGTTGGTGCAATGTACATACACGTTACAGGTTCAGGTTGTAAACAAGAATCAACCCCTCTATATCCCAGAAGGCAAGAGTCACAAATTTCCTTTTCAATGGCACATTCTAGGTTTCTCCTTCCTTGAAAAACTTTGAGATTCCCTAGGCTTCAACTCAGTGTCAGATCCAAAGAAGTAACTCAGTCTCATAATGTATCTTAAGGATCAATAGCACCATCACTTTGGAGTTGCTTCAAAATTTTGGTCATGTTCCACACAGAAATAACAGAAAGTTAAATTTTCTTTAAGAAAACTCGTATATTGAAAATATGTACAAAAGTAATTTACAGCACAATGAAGCTATTCAATTTTAACATTAACAACTGGGTTAACTTGGGCATTCTCAGATGGATACAATTTTTCTGTTGTGAAGCGGGTTTCAATGTTCTGCTCTCCAACACTTGCTGCTGAGAGAATAAGCTGAAGTGCTCCTTGCACTTCTAAGAGTTGTTTAGTCAGCTCCTCCTCTTTCCTCAGTTTCTCTGCAAGGACACTGCACATTTTGCTAACCTCAGGGTCCTGATCTATTACATCCTCATAGACATCTGAAAATAAGATACATTTGGACTTATTTCTTATAAACCTTAATTAGTTGCATGTTTATTTGCTTCAACTTCTCCTGATTATCTCAGCATCAGTCCCTCTCAACATCTGAAGTACTAGTGATATTGTATACACTGTCTACCAAAAGAATGTATGCATTTTGCAACAAGTCGGATTTATACTACTTTCAAATTATGCCCTGACTTATGGCAGCTCCACATGAACACTTCCTGTCCAACATCATGGTGTATGTAGGTAGTCAAAGTTTGAATTATCACCTCAAAAAATACAGTTACACAATTAGTTTTTTATTTGTTCACAGGTACATCTGCAGTCCCGGTACACAATTAAATCCCCACAACACAGCATGACAGCATACCCTTAAATCAACCAAAAGGCATAGTGCAGCTCACTGATAAATTGGTGTACTGTGCTGTAATTCACTTTCTACGGCAGTGGAGAACGTTGCAGCTCTATCAGACCAATTTAAAGGGCATGTATAGCCACTGGACTTGCCTGCTACAGCAGCAACATTTCTATTGCTGCTGGAAACTAATTACTAATGTGCTGCACCATATTGTTTTGGCTATAGCAGCATGCTACAGTACTGTGGTATGGGGATTATAATGTGTAACAGGACTGCAGACATGTATCTGCAAAACATTAACCATGTAACTTTATTTTTTGAAGTGATAATTAAAATTTTGTGCCTACATCTCATATTACATCAAATCTAGTCATTTAACAAGTTTTTAGTATTTCAGTAAGTTGGAATACATTAGAATTTCTCAGTGTCTTACGCAGAGCTAACTGTGTCTGATCCGGAAGACAGACTCCAGAATCTTTCAAAGGATTGCAGTTATGGTGCACCACAACTGAAGAGTATTGGGATTACCGTATTTACTCGAATCTAAGCTGCACCTGAAAAATGAGACTCGAAATCAAGGAAAAAAAAATTTCCCAAATCTAAGCCACACCTGAAATTTGAGACTCGAAATTCAAAGGGAGAGAAAAGGTATGGGCCGCGCCTCCAAATCGAAACAAAGTTGGTCCATTGTAATATGAGACACAATTTAGGTCGAATGAATGATGATACACCTACAGTAGTTTGGTTTACGTCCTAAGCTTAGCAGTTACGCTTTACCAGATAGTCATTTCTATGTGTCAGGCAGGTCCGTATTTATACGGGTACCCTTCCTTTTTCACATGCTTCGTCTGGTTTGAATCAATAGCTTATTTTTCTTTGATCTAAGTGTTGTTCTCTTTGTTATAGGTGTTTACGTCACTCTAAGCTGAAAATGCATTACTGTACTGTGTCATGCATTGTTTGTCGCATTCTGATAGTGAGTGTTTACGACCCGTCGCCGATCGGGACATGGCTTGCTTTTGTGCGCGCTACCGCCGCTTACAATTAAAAAAAAAAAAAAGAGAGAGGAATCGTCTCATTACCGAAACAATGGCAAGAGACTGCTATATGTTGTCACTTACACTGCTGCATTCTTTGATAATGATCAACAAGAACCAAATAATAGACTGTGTACAACAGAAGATGTTCTGAACGAGAGTTTAGCGAAAATTTTTCTCCGTTTGAAAATCTTTGCACACGCCTCTTTAGTACACTATATTCTGCATAGGAATTAGTCATCTTAGATTTGAAAATTTAGTCAATTGCCCTTGCTTCATTTCTGACTGTATCACTATTAGGCATAAGAATAATACGAATATAAACATGACATGATATGTATATTCTTCCGTGTTTGCTGTTGTCTCACTCTAGTTTCGTAGTTTATTAGGCAGACAAGATTTAAATGAGATAGCAGCAAATATGAAAGAATACATGGCAAAATGTTTATATTTAGCAACCATCTCTTCTCACAGGTAGGAAAAAATTCAGAACGTAGAGTTGGCCACCTTTACAAACATCCCCAACAGTCTTGTCAGTCGGATTTTCGTAGTACATTGAAAATTTGAAATGCTGTTACATTCGAAGATGAACAATACGGAATTAGTATTTACTTCATTGGATAAGGTACGAAAATTCAGTGGTCGAAACTTCGGGCGGAGAAAACAGCTCGTCTTCCACCTTGTGTTTAATTTATTTACTGACGCGGAGGTTTTTGCGCCAGTATTTCTCTTTGTGCCTGCAAAGCATGCCTGTGTAGCGCTACATATATTCGACGGCAGAAATTAGTTGTGGCATCACCTACCAACTTTTTTCGGAACTTCCACATACTTTGCACTCGATTCTAAGCCACAGGCGGGTTTTTGGTTTACAAAAACCGGAAAAAAAAGTGCGGCTTAGATTCGAGTAAATACGGTAGTGTCAATCTGACACACACACACACACACACACACACACACACACACACACACACACACACACAGGAGCCAAAATATTATGAAACCAGCTTCATGCAATACAGCAGTGCTTCTGTACAGCATGGGTTAAAAAAGTCCTTGGTAAGTTTCCAGAGGACATAGGCTGCAATAATATTCATGTAGTCCACAGCTATCATGGTGTCTTAATTCCTACAACAGATCTCATGGAAGACCAGGTGAATCTTCCCCCCATCATGCATCCACAATGCAGTGCATGTTTCAAGCAGCTGTTCACATGGATAACAGTATATTCGGACATGACCATTAACCTGGTGTAACTGTGATCCACCTGACTAAATGACACATTTCCACTAACACATGGTCAAATCTCAAAGATCCTGTGCCTATTATAATTGCAACAGACAATGTTGTTGGCTCATTATGGGAACATGCATAGATCATCTGCTGTGGAGCCTCATGTTCAACAACATGTGCTGAAAGGTGTGCTCCAAAATACCTCTGCCATTTTACTGTGTTACCAGATCAGCCACAGATCACAGCCTGTCCTGCTTTACAGAGTAAACAAGCATACAACCTCATACACTATGTGTCAATGTCCAACTCCCTGTAGTCATAGATTCACTGTCCTTCAGAACTTTCCAGAACTTCTCATGCCAGTGGTAAGCAAACAACTAACCATTATTGCCACATCTGAGATGCTTGTTCCCAGGCAGAGAACCTCAACAATTTACCCTTGGTCAAAGTCCATTATGTCAATGGAATTCCTGATTTGCAGCACACATTGTCATTAGAATGATTTCTCATTCATCTCTCTGCTCAGTTTATACGCATTGCTTACCTAGTCACATGCCCTCTACATCACCATCCATCATTCAGTCTTCCAGCGAGAAGTGGTTTAATATTTTGGCTTATCGTGTGTGTGTGTGTGTGTGTGTGTGTGTGTGTGTGTGTGTGTAATGCTGTACACTACAGTCTCATCAGCAAGTACAGCTCTCTAATGAAAGGAGCGGCTACTGTAAAAAAGTTATGCTCATAATTCATTTGTCTTATAGTACCGAGTGATCAAAAAGTCAGTATAAATTTGAAAATTTAATAAACCACAGAATAATGTAGATAGAGAGGTAAAAATTGACACACATGCTTGGAATGACATGGGGTTTTATTAGAACAAAAAAAAAAAAAAAGAGTTCACAAAAAGTCCGACAGATGGCACAGGACAGCAAAACATCAGTGACTGCACATGACAATTGTGTACACAAGGAGCTGTAAGGAGAGAGAGAATCAGATGCACCAGCAGTCGCAGCATGTTGACATTACCTGAAAACGCGCTTTTAGTGAAGCCGTATTATCAGAATGGGGCTCTGCTAGTTCAGCGTTACGATCCTATCGCCACAGGAAGGGGATCGAACGGGTAAAGGTCTGTTGACAAATGCAGCTGTGACGAGAATGATTTCGAAGTTCAAAGCCACGGGCTGTTTAGACGATAGACCCCTTAGTAGCCCGCCGAGCACAAGTCGTAATGCTTCTGAGACAGTACAGGAAGAAATTGAGACTGTAGCAGGTTCGTTTATGCATGGGGAAGTCGCATGTCGCACCCGCATTCCATACACTACTGTTTGGTTGGCACTTAGGCGTACCCTCCGATGCTATCCGTACAAAATCTATTGGCATAATGAACTGTTACTTGGTGATTTAGTGAAGCAGAGGGCATTTGCGGTGTGGGCGTTTCAAAAGATGGCGGCAGATGACGATTCATTGAGTAACGTGTTGTGGACCAACGAAGCTCATTTCACATTCGGAGTGTCTGTCAATACCCGCAACTGCAGAATTTGGGCTACTGAAAATCCTAGAACTGTCGTGGAAACTCCATTGCATGACAAGAAAGTCACCGTATAGGTTGGATTTACCACATCTAGCGTTATCGGGCCTTTTTTCTTCGAGGAAATGTGCAATTCTGGTTTTGTAACTGCTACCGTGACGGGTGAGAGGTATGCCAATATGTTACAGAATCGCATCATCCCCAGCCTGGTTGATAAACACCTGCTGGAATGTACGATGTTTATACAGGATGGCGCTCCACCCCATATTGCTAGGCGTGTGAAAGATCTCTTGCGCGCGTCGTTTGGTGATGATCATGTGCTCAGCTGCCACTTTCGTCATGCTTGGACTCCCAGGTCCCCAGACCTCAGTCCGTACGATTATTGGCTTTGAGGTTACCTGAAGTCGCAAGTGTATCATGGTTGACCGACATCTCTAGGGATGCTGAAAGACAACAAGCGACGCCAATGCCTCACCATAGCTCCGGACATGCTTTACAGTGCTGTTCACAACATTATTCCTCGACTACAGCTATTGCTGAGGTATGATGGTGGACATATTGAGCATTTCCTGTAAAGAACATCATCTTTGCTGTGTCTTACTTTATTAAGCTAATTATTGCTATTCTGATCAGATGAAGCGTCATCTGTCGGGCATTTTTTGAACTTTTGTATTTTTTTTTTTTTTCATTCTAATAAAACCCCATGTCATTCCAAGAATGTGTCTCAATTTGTACCTCTTTAGCTACGTTATTCCGTGAGTTACTCAGTTTTCAAATTTATACTGACTTTTTGATCACCCAGTATATATCTTCTTACACACAAACATGGAGGACCTTACAGTCTGTGAACACATTATTTCTGCCCTCAAACAACTGAAACTCCTGGTTGTAATATCAACAATGTAAGGAAAATACAAACTGCTATTTACCGTAAAGATGACACATTAAATTGCAGGCAGGCACAATTAAGAGACACTTAAATATTAGCTGTCAGCCACAGCCTTTGTCAGAAAAACACACACACACACACACACACACACACACACACACACTTTCACTCATTCACACAAGCAAGCACTCTGGGCACACACACAACCCCACCTCGAGCAGTTCGGACCAGAATACAACTGTCACATGGAATGGAAGTAGCAATCCAGAGGGGGAGGGGGAGGGGGAGGGTGCGGTGACTAGACTGCCAACAGGTGCAGCTTTGGAAGGCTGTGGGGCAGAGAGATTGGGGGAGGGGGGGGGCTGAAAAGGATGGGTGGATGCACTGGCAGAGGGTGGCGCACAAAAAGGGTGGGAGACAAAAATAGGGAGGAGGTGGAAACTGTTGGGTGGAGAATGTGCGGACAGAATGTTACCATACATTGAGGACAGGATAATTTCAGGAGCAGAGAATAGTTTGTAAGGAGAACTCCCAGCGATGCCTTTCAGAAAACTGGTGGTGGAGGGAGGATCCAGATGTCTCCAGTAGTGAAGCAGTCATTGGAAGCAAGTACGTTATGTTCAGCTGCATATTGTGCCAATGGGTAATCTACTTTGCTCTATGCCACAGTTTAGCAATGGCTTCATCCTGGTGGACAGCTGGTTGATAATCATACCAGTATAAAACACCATACATGGTTGCAGCAGAGCTGGTATATGAGATGACTGCTTTCACAGGTGGTCCGACCTCTGATTTGGAATTTCCACAGGATTATGACTCTTTTGGCAAGGAGTTGGGATAGGGAGTAGCATAGGGATAGACTAGGATGTTTTGGAGGTTGGAACTTCACTTTCAGGGGAGGGGGGGGGGGGGGGGGAGGATCTTGGGTAGGACATCACTCATTTCAGCTTTTGATAGTAGGTAATCGAAGTCCTGGCAAATGATGTGGTTCAGTTGTTGCAGTCTAGGGTGGTAATGGCTGACAAAGGGAGGCACTCCTTTGTAGCTAGCTGGTTCTTTGAAGTTGGTGGGAGGATAGGGAGTGTGAGGGAAACAGAATGGGAGATCTGTTTGTGGACTACGTCTGGGGGATAGTGCCTGTGTGTATATGCTTTGGTGAGACTCTCAATACACTGCGCAAGGATGTTCTTGTTGCTGCAGATACACCATCTCTGGATGGATAGGCAGTATGAGAAGGATTTTTTGGTGTGAAAGGGATGATAGCTGCTGAAGTGCATATATTGTTGGAGGTCGGTGCATTTATTGTGGACAGAGGCGTGGATGGAGCCACCAGAGAGGAGGTGGTCAACATCCAGGAAGATGGCATGCTGGACTGAGGAGCAGCACATGAAGCAGATGAGAGAGAAGGTATAGAGGTTGTGAAAGAATGAAGACAGGGTGCCTTGGGCCTGAGTTCAGATCAATTTCATCAATGAATTTGAATCAGACTAGGGGATTCTGGTAAGCTAAGAAGGTTCTCCTCTAGATGGCCCATAAACAGGTTGGCATAAAAGGATGCCTGCAGGTGCCCATGGCTGTGCTGCAGACTCGTTGGTATACCATCCCTTCTAAGGAGAAGTAGTAGTGAGTTAGGACAGAGATAGTAAGATGTATGAGGCATGATGTAGTGAGTTTGTGTCTGAAGGACACTGGGAAAAAAAGTCTAAGACCATGGGCATGAGGAATGTTGGTGTATAGGGAGGGGCATCAACAGTGACAGCTGCATTCTTGTCCAAACTGCTGCAGACAGCAGTCATGTGCATGTGCGATGTGCTTGCTTGTGTGAATGAATGTGTGTGTAAGAGTCTTAATTGTACCTGTATGCAGCTTAACAGGTCATCTTTACAGTACATAGCAAGGCATGAGATTGTTGTTATTTTTGTCTTCATCATTTACTTCTAATATTTTAAAAGCTACAATGTAATATACTCAGAAAATATCTGATACAAAAACTATAGTCAGCATATAAAATATTATATTAAGTACTAACCCATGAATATGTTGGTAACATCAATTAGTATCCTTGTAAATTTGTAGTCTCCTATATACTTGATCAGAAATCTTAGAATGGTTAGCAAAGATCTCCCTTCTCTTCCAGCAATTGCACTCCGCAAGGCCTTCCGCCTAAAAAAAAAATGGTAAAAACAAATTCATTAAAAGATTTTTATACTGGTAACTAATGCACAAAACAAAAGTTAGAAATTGGAGTGTTACAATAAAAGGATGTCAGACAGAGAATGTTGCCTTTTGCTGGGAATACTGAGCTGAGCTACACAAGAGTGCCTGTCCTCACAGTTTAACCTATGTAAGCTCACAGGAGCTTTATAGCATACCTTAATGGACTAGCATTCCTGGAAGAAAGGTATTATGGGGAAAAGGCTTAGAGAATTGTTTTTAGAATGAGACTCATCACTCTGCAGCAGAGTGTGCACTGTTTTCAAACATCCTGGAGGTAAACCCAGTTCACCAGTCCAGGATTCAAATTCAAAACCTCACCCTTCAGGAGAAATGCTTTCACCGACTGAGTTATACAAGCATTAGGACCTGACCCGACTGCCCGAGACCAACACACAGTAAACTACCAGGAAATTCCAAAAAAGCACTCACTGCTTAGATTGCAGCTAAGCCATTTCTCTGCAACATCGTATCTTTCCAGACAGACAGTCAAATAATGTACGCAGGAGAGATTCTTAGAAGTCTGGAAAGTAGAAGAATGGTAGTGAGTCACACCTGACTAATTCAGTGATAGCATTGCCCACAAAAGTTAAGATACTAGGTTCAGGCCCCAGTCCACACAATTTCAAACTGCCATGAAATGTTAATGTAATGTTGTCTCACTCAGTACATTTTTATTACCATTTCATTCACTTGTGGATGGACACTGTTGGACAAACCATCAAGAGCCAAAACTCAGAAGCAGCCCATGCCATTAATATCACAAAATCAATATTCTCCAAGCCAAGAAAGCCCAGGACGTACTAAACACAATACAAAGTTTTCTGATGGAAAATCAGCTCTACAGTATGATGTGATCTTGTAGGAGGGTATTTCGGAAAGTAAAGATACACCGTACACCAGAGGAACAGAAGGGTTTTGGCAAGCAAGTTGGCAACACTGGTGTTAACCTCGAACCGTTAGCTTTCTCCTCGTAGTCGTTCGGCAGTTGAACGTTGCTTCTGACTGGACTAGGTCTTGTTTAAAATGCGTCGATTCAGAATCCCGCCAAATGCGAAATGCGCTCCGTCATATGTTTTCTTCATGCAAAAGGTCAGCAACCAGCTGATATTCACAAAGAAATTGTTTCTGTTTATGGGAACATCATGAATTGACAAAATGTAACGAAATGGTGTCTTCATTTCTCTGAAGATAGGACTGGTCTTCATGGCAAACAAAGAACAGGTCGGCCATCTGTGATCTCTGATGCCCTTCTTCGGAGAACGGAGGAAACAATTCATGCGAATAGATGCCTCACATTGAACGAATTGCATCGGATCATACCAGACGTGTCAATGACAACTCTCTATGATGTTGTGACTGTCAAGTTAGGGTAAAGAAAATTATGCACGTGCTAGGTTCCAAAACTGTTAACAGAAGAACACAAAAAGAAAAGGATGGGCTTTGCACTCGACTTCCTCACACGCTATGCTGAAGCAGATGATGTGTTTCTTGATAACATTGCGACAGGTGACGACACATAGGTTTATCACCATACACCTGAATCCATGCAACAATCAATGCAATGGCACCATTCGAATTCACCAAAAGCCAAGAAATGCAAAACATTAATTTCAGCTAAGAAAATCATGGCTTTTGTTTTTTGGGACAGACAAGGCATTCTTCTGTTGCAATTTATGCCTCCTGGAACGACAATTAACACTGCTGCATATTGCCAGACTTTGAAACATCTTCCAGGGCAATTCAAAACAAATGCAGGGAAATGCTGACAAGTGGAGTCCGCTTGCTTCATAACCTCGTCCAGCCTCACACAGCGCACGTAACCAAAGCACTACTCAAACAATTCAAATGGGACATATTGGACCATCTGCCATACAGTCTGGACCTTGTGCCCACTGACTTCCATGTCTTTCGTTACCTGAAGTCACATCTTGGTGGGAAATCATTCCATGGCAATGAAGAGATCAAAGATGAAGTTGAATTGTGGTTCTGACAACAGGCCGCAACCTTTTATGACCTTGGGATACAAAAGCTTGTGCACCGGCTTAACTAAGGTTTGGATAACGGGGGTGATTATGTTGAAAAATAACAAATAATCCAGTTAATAAGATGTAACTGACGTTTTCTAAATAAATCTTCTATTTAAGGACTGCGAGCCATTGTATCTTTACTTTTCGAAATGCCCTCGTATCTCAGCATAGTAACAAGTCTTGAATGGTCATTATTCAACAACAGCAGTTCACATTGTCTGATACATCAGTGACAATAAGAAGGAGAAAGACCAAAAAGTGGCAACTATCCATCAAAATGGCTGGTTAGTTGATTTGGGGGAAGGGACCAAACAGTGAGGTTATCAGTCCCATAGGATTTGGGAATTATGGGGAAGAAAGACAGGCATGCCCTTTTAATGGAACCATTCTAGCATTTGCCTGAAGGAATTTAGGAAAATCACGGAAAACCTAAATCAGATAGCGGGACACAGTTTAAACCACCGTCCTCCCAAATTCAATCTCAGTGTGCTAACCCCTGCACCACCTCACTCAGTCCATCAGAATGTGCTCAATATATTATTCTATGAAAGCTCTACAGCATATTTGCAACACTGCATAATAAAAAGCAGTATTCATTGGTCAATAACTAATTCATTATACATTAAATGGAAGGACTATGATCCTATGAATATTGGACATATTTATTAATTTAATGAAATAATGAAGGCATCAGATGAGAATCACATTTTTAGTTTTAGCATTACTATGGGTGTTCACTTCCTCCTCATTCTGTAATGTGGCATAGCTTATCTGTCCCTGAGCAGAGTACTCCCTCCAGTTCTTTCCTCTCTCTTAGTGACTACCAGTATCTGGTCTTGAAATTCTGCTGCTTCATAGGCGAAATGAAATAAAATGGCAATATATGAAACTAACTGTTCGACTATTATTCATTTCCAATGCAGTCTCCCCATACAACAACTTTCTGTAGAAGTACATCGCAGTTTTGTTTCAAAATGTACTGGCAGATTCTTGTGTGTGTAAGAGTGTAAGTGTGTGTGTTTTGGGGCTTATGGGCACTCAAGGTCGAGGTCATCAGTGCCCTGACGCACATTAAAAGGAAAAAATATGGACAGACCTAAAAAACTGAAGCACACACACAAAGAAAGCAGGAAAAGAAGGAAAATGCTACATAAGAAAGTAAAACATAAGGAAAGGGAAAACGTAGCAGCAAGAATGCCACAGGAGGGCGGGCTCATCACACAGTGAGCCATGCGTCATAGAGCTGTGGCCTATCTGAAGCCGAGTGAGGAGAACCTCGTCCCATCAACAGGGCTGAAAGCAAGTACACCACACATGCATTGTGGGCTTGAGTAAACAGAGCTTATTGTCAGTCACTGCCAGCCACACATCCTCCCACCGACACATGACGCGTGAGCTCAACAGCGAGGTGAGTGCGTGCAGGGCGATAGCACACTGAAATACTTGTGGATCGAGACACGCCTCCTTGGCTGCAAGATCTGCCCTTTCATTCCCAGCAATGCCGACGTGCCCCGGGACCCAGCAGAAAGCCACCACCCTCCCCAGTCGCTGCACTTGGAGGAGGGCAACCTAGATACAAATGTTGCAATGAGTGAAGGGCACTTAATGAATTGGAACGGACAAGGAATTTAGGACAGAAGAATGTCTCATCTCCTCTAGTGCCCGCAAGATCAGACAATTCTGCATCAAAGACAGTAAAAGTCGGAGGAAGTAGAGCCTTAAGGACACGATCCAGAAAAACAACACAGCAACCAACAGAATGCCCCTGCTTCGACTCATCTGTAAAAACAGGTACATAGTCGTGGTGCTCAGATAAAATGGCAGAAAATGCTCCATTAAAAATGGTGGTAGGAGTGCACTCTCTCTTGTACTGCACCAAATCTAAAATCACTCCACACCTCTCCAGTAACCAGGATGGCAGGCAGTTAAAACCCAGGATTTGGGGTTGTACAGACTCCACACCGAGGGACTCTAGCACATGTTGCAAACGGATCCCAAACAGCAATGTAGCCCGGGGATGGTGGGAAAAGAGGCGGTCCAGAGGTGGATGAGCAAAAAATATGGTGAACAGGCGAGGTTGGAGCTGCAAGAAACTTACAAGCCTGGTGCACCAGCAGGAGCTGCCACCGGATGGTAAGTGGCAGTTCTCCAGCTTCAGCACAGAGAGTGGTTATGGAACTGGTCTGATAAGCACCAGTGGAAAGTCAAATCCCTGCATGGAGGACAGCATCAAGGTTCCGCAAATAAGACGGCCTCACTGACCCATACACTGTGCACCCGTAGTCCAGCCATGAACACACAAAAGCCCAATAAAACTGAAAGAGAGACACCCTGTCCATTACCCAAGACCTGTGGCTGAGGCACTTGAAGATGTTCAGTGCCTTCAGGGTTCTGGCTTTCAAGTCTCATAGGTGTGGCAACCATGACAACCTGGAGTCAAAAATTAGGCCCAGAAACTGCACTGTTTCTAAAATGTAGGACAGTATCCCCCATATGCAAGGCAGGCAAAGTAAAAAGACGACGAGAACGATTAAAATGAACACAAACACACTTATCGGCAGAAAAACAAAAACCCGGCTTTGCAGCCCACTCCTCTAACCGCTGCAGTGTTAGCTGCAACTGACAGCTCACGGTTGCAACACTGGAGGAGGAACAGAAAACAGCAAAGTCATCCACAAATCAGGAGCACTGTACTGGACTCCTCACTGTAGACATTCTACTGTTGATGGCTATGGCAAAGGGGGTAATGCTTAAAACACTGCCCTGGGGGACACCGTTCTCTTGCTCAAAGCGATCAGACAGTGTGTTACCAACTCGGGTCCAGAAAAACCGCTGAGACAGGAAAGACTGAATGAAAATGGGGAGACCGCCACGAAAGCAGCCAGAGTACGCGAAAGAACTTGCCCTCCTTCTAACAGCCGTGTACTGCAAGTCTCTAGAGGAACAGAAGGTTCCAAATGATTGGAAAAGAGCACAGGTAGTCCCAGTCTTCAAGAAGGGTTGTCGAGCAGATGCGCAAAACATAGACCTATATCTCTGACGTCGATCTGTTGTAGAATTTTAGAACATATTTTTTGCTCATGTCTCGTGTCGTTTTTGGTAACCCAGAATCTACTCTGTAGGAATCAACATGGATTCTGGAAACAGCGATCGTGTGAGACCCAACTCGCTTTATTTGTTCATGAGACCCAGAAAATATTAGATGCAGGCTCACAGGTAGATGCCATTTTCCTTGACTTCCGGAAGGCGTTCGATACAGTTCCGCACTGTCGCCTGATAAACAAAGTAAGAGCCTACGGAATAACAGACGAGCTGTGTGGATGGATTGAAGAGTTTTTAGCAAACAGAACACAGCATGTTGTTATCAATGGAGAGATGTCTACAGACGTTAAAGTAACCTCTGGTGTGCCACAGGGGAGTGTTATGGGATCATTGCTTTTCACAATATATATAAATGACCAGGTCAGTATCGAGGGGGAGAGCAGAGTGGTCGCCATTATTTACAAACGCGGCAACTCCGCCTTTGGCCCTTTCCCCAGTCCGGTCATCCTTGTGATATAACATATAGCCCCTTAGTACAGGAGCATCAGATGGTTTTAAATGTTTCTCCCATAAACACCTCACAGGGGGTGTTGCTGTGCTAAGAGTTTCAGTTCATCCACATGTGTCTGGAATCCATTCGTGTTCCACTGTATAATGGGAGCCATCTATCAGGGTGGGAGTACCTTCATCCTCACTTTCTGTTGGGGAGGAGAGCCCACAACAGGTAGGTTCAGTTTTGGGGCGAGACGATTTTCCCAGTCTGACATCAACCTCCATCGCTTCTGAAGAGGAGTCGAGAGAGACGTCAGAGAGAATGACATCAACATCAGCAGACTGTATACCCTCAGTCTCCTTCAGCACGCAAGTCTTTACCTTTGGCTTTGGCTTAGATTTTTTGGTCTGAGGTGGCATTGGAGCCAAAACCTTAGAAGCGGTAGGTGGTGTAGCAGTGCTGGGCAGTGCACAAGACTTGACCTGGGGAGGGGCAGGAAGGTCCATGATGTCAGCTACCATGGCTTGGTCAGAAGGCCGGGGAAGGTGGGGGGGGGGGGGGGGTTGGGGGGGCGAACAGCAAGCTTCACAGGAACTGCAGCAGCACACGTACACTGACAAACACAGGTGCTAGTGCTGACAGCAGCAACCTCCTTTTGTGTAGCGGCATCAGTTTTCTAGACTGGCTGTTTCAGAATGGAAGAAAAGAAGGCGGCAAACATTGTCGGCTGCATGGACTTGTATATTTTCTCCGACTCACCATACGGGATGTGTTTTGTGGTTTTAAGTTTCTGGATCTTCCGTTTCTCACGGAAAACTCTGCATTCCCTACTCCATACAGGGTGATCCCCAGAGCAGTTGACACAACTAGGAGGAGAGGAGCAACCAACTCCCTCATGGGCGGCTTTACCACATTTCCCGCAAGTGGCTTCCCCTCTACAGCTGAGAGAAGTGTACCCAAAGTGTTGGCACTTAAAACACCGCATGGAGTTGGGGTAATAAGCCCATACACTGAGACGTAGGAAATCTGCCTTCACATGCTCTGACAATTTGGTGCTGCTAAAAGTAAGAATAAACGAGTCGGACTTCACGAGACCACCATCCACCTGTTTCATAATGTGTTGCACGTCGACAATTCCTTCCCGGGACCATTCAGCCTTCAGTTCATCTTGGGGAATGTCAAAGAGATCCCTGCAAGTCACAACACCTTTGTGGTAGTTCAAGCTGTAGTGAAATTCAGTCCCTATTGCAAACTCGCCAAGGAATTGTGCCTTCTGAAGGTTCTTGACTTGTTGGAAGCTAGATGTTTCAACCAACAAGGTTCCATTTCGCAAGTGCTTTATAGATTTTAAGGGTGCCAGCAATGCCTTCTAAGCCTTTCTGTATATAAAATGGTGAAATTTTATCGAAACTCCTCTCTTTTCTTTTAAATGTAAGAAACACATTCTGCGAAGCAGTTTGCATTCTTTTACCAGTAACTAAATCAGGAGGACTGACTGCATGAGCCCTCTTGTTGGACTGGGTGTTAGAACCTACCAGTGGCCCACCCTTTCCGCTGGGAGGTGAGGAATAAAAGTTCAAGGGTTCCGGCTCGGTCTCACGAGCAGCTAGGGAATTAGAAGTCCACATAGACAGAGCCCCGCGTACCTAGGTAAGCCTTATGCAACTGAGGTGCGGCAGGTTCCCCAGAGGGGAACAGCCATGCATCTCATTAGCGTGCAGCACACCTTGAGATTGAGGGGTTGTTCATAGAGGTTTATTCCATCCTCGCAATCTGGGCAGTCAAGACGAGATCCCCATTCACTGAGACACACAACGTTCCACTGCTGTGCCGCACCATGGTCGCTGAAGTATGCCCAGAGCTTAGGATGACAGGGACCTGGCAGCGCTTACCAGTCCCCAGATCAGGAACCCCGGTGTCGCCAAACCTGCCAGCAAATGAATGCTGAGCCCCTGCGGAGAGGGGGGGGAGGGGGGCAGATTCTTGCATCCCTATCTATCAATGATGACTAACAAAGATCTTCAAGTAATCACATACATGTATCACATTCATGGAGATCTTGAATCACATTTACTGTAATATCTGCATGTTTCTTCTGCTGCCTAAATGTTTTCCTTTAGTTCTTTACAAAAGGCTTGGTCATGTGCATGCATTACTTAGCAAGTAAATGGATTATAACAGGGTGTTAGTATCAGCATTACACCAACAATTATCTAATATCTTGCCACAACTGACATCCATCTTCCAGTAAAGACTCTTTCATAAAATCGATTAAGAAAAGTAAACATATTATTATTATTATTATTATTATTATTATTATTATCGTGGTCATCATCTTTGGTTTGAAGACTAGTTTGATGAAGTTCCCCACACTAACCAATTCTGTACTAGACTCCTCATCTCAGACACCTCTACGTGTCTACTACAACCTATCACCATTTGAATTTGCTTACTGCATTTGCCCCTTCGTCTCCCTCTAGCATTTTAGCCCTTACACTTCCCTCCAATGCCAAACTGACGATTCTTTGATGCCTCAGAATATGCTCTTATCACAATCTTGAACATCACTGTTAACAGCAACTGTGACTAAACTGCAGCTAATGAAGTAGCCAGCCTATCAGCTGCAGGAAGTCTCGTCATTTAAATTTGACCTAGGTTTTGATAGTACATGAAGTTACTTAAAAATTGTTGCAACACAATTATTTCTAGCTACCAATTATAGAGTAAAATAATTAAAATCCCCAACTGGACAATGAAACCAATACTTACTTGGCAACATATGAAAAATAAAAAAGTACCAAATAGACTTAAATAAAATAACTATATTTTTTGCACCATAGCGGTATAAAAAGTCTTAGTTATAAATTACAGGTTTCTCTCATGAAGAATTGAAAACAATGCTTTCGAAGAGGAAGTGATGTTGACAACGAGGTAATGCGGCAAAATATTTACACACGCACAAGTAACAGTTTGAAACCATCAAAGAAGTCTCAATTTCACAAGTGTAACTGTTATTTAAAGATGATCCTCTATTCTTATATTGTACCTAAAAACCTCTAATTCTTTCTAATATATCTAATCTTCTTTATGCTGGATCGCAATTTATTCTACTGTTTCTGGATTATCACCCAACAATAGTAAGTGTTCTGTGAATGTAGAATTATGCACATTAGTACCTTTTCACCTAAAAGATGTTCTTCATATCTTATTTTAAATGCCCCTAGACATCTATCAGGTCACCTTATACACACCTGAACTGCATAAAGGTTAATTTGCTGCCTTAATACTATGAATTAAGAGGCTACTGTCAGCAGAGAAAGTTAATTTGCAGTTATATTTGTTAACCGCCTGTGGTCTAATCACATAAGATACTGCATATTGCCTACAAAAGGCAGCGAAATGTACCATTTATTTTCACTTTCTCACTTTTACAGTCACTTAAGGTGGTACCTCTATATCTTGTTTTCTTCTAAAAATTGTCTATTACAGATGCAATTACTGTCTACTATAGATGGTGTGTATCCATTATTATAGGCTACAGCATCTCTTTAACTACTTTTTCTGTATTTAAAGGTGTTACTATTGCAGGATTTATAGATGAGTGAAAAAAGCCATCTAGCGAGACTCAGGGTTTGTTGAGTCATGTGGTATAAAATGATCTGTACTAGGGTTTTGTGAAAAATATTGAAAGTTATTCTGGCACCTATAATCACAGGTTTGAAATCTAAAAAACTTAGTTCATAATTTTCATTTTGTAACTCACTAGTAAATGTAATTTTTCATGAAGACTATTAAATGTTGTAAAAAGTAGGTCAGTTTCATCTTTTGTCCCATTAAACACAATCAAGATGTCATCAACATACTGCAAGCAAAATTGATCACCTAATTTTGTTTGTGCCTGACTTTTAAAAAAATTTTCTTCTAAAACATTTTTAAAAATACAGGCCAGAATGATGGCTAATGGGTTACCCACTGTGAAGTCATCTGATTGTTGAAAAAGGTTTCCACTAAAGACAAAATAATTATTTTTTACTGCCACTTTCAGCAGCTATATTAATCCTGTAATCTATTCATCTGTTAGTTCTTTTTTATTAGCTTTCAGGTTCTATTCCACTATTTCTAAACTGATATGAACTGTCACATTGGTGTAAAGGTTCATAAAGTGAACCTATCTGTGACTGATACTTACTGAAACATTATTCTGAAAAACATGTGATTTTTCAACCTGACTGTGTAAAATTTTGCTAAATCGTGGTATCCGCCATTTATAATGTTATCTATAAAATGAATTGGCTACCCTATTTTATGCACTTTACACTGGGATTGGACCTTTAGAGACTTTGAATTCATTTAATAAATCACTTTTTTTAAATAGTCTTTATCAAATGCTTCCTCAATTCAAAACTCCTAATTTCTTTCTGCGTATTTATAATCGGAACTTCCTCTCATTCGGAAACATTATTCTCCTACAAGAATTCTTTGGTTGGGCTACATATTCATTCTGACTGAGGGTTACAAGAGCCTTGTCTAAGTTTTTATTAATATTTTTAATCACCTGTAGATCTTTATTTTGTGAGTTATAAATTTCATGAGATACTCTGAACACTTTTGGAACTTCACATTCTTGTATTAGCTAAAGCTAATTTAAGGTCTACAATTAAATTTTCCAGTATAAATGAATATTTAATATTAGACATTGCATCATACTTAAGCCCTTTCCTCAAATGAATATTTTCCTCTTCTGTGAAATTTATTCAGACTTTATTAAACACTCTGTTGAAGAATATATGATCAGATTTTTGAAAACTATTGAAATTATGATATTGTACTGTAGGGAATATATTTTCAAATTTTGCTAGCTTCCTCTCATGTCTTTCACAAATTTTGTCTTTGCAATCACTTAGCTATTCATTAATGAAGACCCATAGCATGTCTATTTGAAAATTAAAATTCACATAAAAACTTTACTTACTTCTATACAAATGATATGCCTCTTCAGTCATAGTGTCTTTCTTTCTGTATAGCACATGTATTCTATCTGATATTATTTGTTGATTTCATCTTTTGAATGGTTTTCTCATACACTGTTTAATGCCGATGAAAAATTTTAATGCAGTTCAGTAGCAGCTCCATTTCTTCACATCTACTGAATTGGATAGCCATACCTATGTTAATTATATTTCTTCTGATGTTTTTATAATTTGTTACAGCCTTGGATACTTGAGCAGGTAGGAATTTCACAATCTTGAATGTGCTCGATACTACTGTGAGTATGTTCTCCAGAAATACATGAAGTTACCAACAAAATTGTGATAAGACAAACACTCATTTATAGCAACCCATTATAAAATAAACCATTACTAACTTGGTAGCATTAATCAAAACATGTTACAAAAATCATATGCTAACTAGCTCAGTACACATAGTCACTGTAATTAATATTGGGAATTTTAATTGTTTTACATCATGATTTGCAATTAGATATTACTGTTTGTTTTGCCTCAATTTTTAGGTAACATCATGTGCATCTGCAGAACATACAGTAGTATCAAAATGTAGGTCAAGTTTAAATAAATGAACTTTCTGCAACTGATCGGCTGGATATTTTATTGATTGATGTGCACTATTACATAATCCCAACTTTTAGGCAAGTTGTGGCACATATTCATTCCTCCTCCCCCCTCCCCCCCTCCCAATTCTGATTCAGTACCATCTTGTTAATTTCTCATTCTACCCATCTAAACCCCAACATTCTTCTGTGGCACCACATTTCAGGAGTTAACATTCTCTTCTTTTTGTGCTGTTTGCTGTTCACACTTCACTTTCATCTAAGGCTACACTCCAGGCAAGTGAGTTCGCGATGTGCGTGAACAGATTCATGATGCTTGAGATAGTCACACTTGATGGCCTTTGGGGCTGAAACCAGTCATGTATAAAATAAAAGTGCAACTGGTGACGAATCTCTTTCAAATTACAATATATCTCTCCTCCAGCAAAGATTCTTTTGTTTATGTTCATCTTATGACTTCTTTTCAACACATTAAACTTTCTGTTCAAGTGATTTTTCTTGTCCTTTGATTCCTCTCACCAGAAGACAGTGTCAACAGTGTCATCAGCAAACCAAAGAAGTTTTATTTTTGCCACCTGAACTTCAATTCCTTTACCAAATATCTAATAGGTTTCTTTTACTGTTAGCTCTATGTACAGAATGAATAACATCCAGTCTAGGCTACAAACCTGTCACATACTCTTTTCAATTGCTGCTTCCTTTTCACATCCTTTGAATCTCAGAAAGTTGAACCTAACTTATTACTCTCTCTATTGTATGCCATCTAACATCAGAACTTCAAAGTACCTATTTTAGTCAACACTGTTGTTTTTCTTCAACCTGTCTTGTAACATACATTGTAGCATCAGTAATGCACTATGTTTGCCCACAGTTATCTGAAACCCAAGTGAATCTTCCCCCAAGTAGTCTTCTAACAGTCCTGATCCTTTCTTCCATGTATAACATATATTAGTAATTTTACATCATTACTTATTAAATTAATGGTTTGCTACTTACCGTAAAGATGACACATTAAGTTGTAGACAGGAACAACTAAAAGAAACTTCACTCATTAGCTTCCAGCCACAGCCTTCATATGAAAAGGGAACTCATGCATTCAGTCACACAAGCAAGCACACCTTACGCATTCATGACCACCAACTCTATCAGCTTGGACTGGAATGCAAGTGACACATAGAATAGAAGCAGCAATCTGGAATGCATGGGGAAGGGGAAGGGATAGCAGTGTATAGAGGGTGGGAGGGGGGGGGGGTGTGAGAAGAGTGCTGTCTTGCAGGTTGAGTAGGGGTTACTGTCATCAAGTGAACCGTCAGGAGGTTGTGGGACACAGATGTGTGGAGAGAGGGGGTAGAGGGCAGCATACAAAGAGATGTGGGAGACATGAAAAGGGAGGAGGTGACAGGACGGGTAGGGTGGACACTGTTTGGTGGAGACTGCAGGGCCAACATGTTACTGAAGGCTGATGTGGGGATAATTTTGGGAGCGTAGAATGTGTTGTAAAGATAACTTCCATCTGCACAGTTCAGAAGAGCTAGTGGTGAATGGAAAGATCCGGACGACTCCAGCACAATGACAGCCATTGAAATCCAGCATATTACTTTCAGCTGGGTGGTCTCCTTTGCTCTTGGTCAAAGTTTGATGGCAGCTGTTAATGCTAGTGAACAGTACTTCCTATTCCAATCCTGTCACAGGCTTATCCTACCCCATCAGAGGCCAGACCACCTGTGAAAGTAGGATCTCATCTATTACCTCTGCCGCAACCATAGCACAACTTTTAATATTAGTATGACTACTAGAATAAACAGCCACCACGAAACTGTGGCCAAGAGCAAAGTACACCAACCTGTACATAACATGCAGCTGAACATAACATGCTTAATTTCAATGACTGCTTCACTACCCGAGCCATATAGACTCTTCCCTCCACCACAAGCTTTTCTGAACTGCAGAGATGGGGTTATCCTTACCACAAAAAGCATTCTCTGCTCCAGAAATTATCCTGGCCTCAACTTTCAATGACATACTGTCCCCACACTCACCAACTAATAGGTTCCATCCCATCTGTTCTATCACCTTCTCCCTATTCATGTTTCTCACTATCTTTGTGTGCCACCCTCTACCAACACACCTGCCCATCTGTTCCTGCTCCTTTCCTTTTTTGCTCTCTGCTCCTGAAGCACCCCCCCCCCCCCCCCCCAATCCCGTTTCCTCCAACTTTCCTGCCCCACAACCTCCAGACACTGTGCCAGTTGGCAGTTTATTCCCCGCTCACTCCACCAGACAGCAATCTTCTCCCCCCACCCATACACTGTTACACCTTCCCCTTCCCCATCCCTTCCCCATCCCCTCCAGATTGCTGCTTCCATGCAACGCAACAGTCACATTCCGGTCCCAGCTGCCAGAGATGGTGGTCACATGTGCATGAGCAGTGCTTGCCTGTGCGAATGAATGTATGCGTGTTTCCTTTTCTAACAAAGGCTATGGCTGAAACCTAATATGTAAGTGTCTTTTAGTTGTGTTTGTCAGCAATTTAATGTGTCATCTTTACAGTAAGTTGTAATTTTTCGTTTCCCTACATTGTTGATATTCCTACCTGGAGTTTCCCTTTGTTTAATTCCATACCCAAATTTTTCTGGAGGAAGGAAAATTTTTCTTTATGCTGTAATGCTCTTAGGTGATCTTTTTAATGTTAGATGCAAGATTATTCAAAAACATGTAACCATTTTCAAAACACACTTTGTAAACTTGGCTTCTTTGTATGGTATAAAATAAACCATTCTGAAATATTCACTGTTGTGACAAATAAACTGACTATTCAATAATTACACTGAAGAGCCAAAGAAACTATTACACCTGCCCAATTACGTGTAGAGACCCCGTGAACATGAAGAAGTGCCGCAGCATGACGTGACATGGACTCAACTTATGTCTGAAGAAGTGCTAGAGGGAACTGACATCATCAATCCTGCAGGGCTGACCATAAATCCATAAAAGTACAAGGGGGCGGGGGGAGATCCTTCTGAATAGCATGTTGCAAGACATCCCAGATATACACAAGAATGTTCATGCCTGGGGAGTTTGGTGGTCATCAGAAGTGTTTAAACTCAGAAGAGTGTTCCTGGAGCCACTCTGTAGCAATTCTGGATGTGTGGGGTGTTGCACTGTGCTACTGGAATTACCCAAGTCCATCATAATGCACAATGGACATTAATCGATGAAGGTGATCAGACGGGATGCCTATGTATGTGTCACCTCTCAAAATCATATCTAGATTTAGCAGGTGTCCCATATCACCATTATAGAGCCTCCACCAGCTTGAACAGTCCCCTGCTGACATGCAGGGTCCCTGGATTCATGAGGTTGTCTCCATACCTATACACATCCATCCACTAGATACAATTTGAAATGAGACTCATCCGACTAGGGAACATGTTTCCAGTCATCAACAGTCCAATGTCAGTGTTGATGAAGCCAAGTGAGGAGTAAAGCTTTGTTGTGCAGTCACCAAGGGTATACGAGCAGGCCTTCAGCACTAAACGCCCATATTGATTGTTTTGTTGAATGGTTTGCACTCACACTTGTTTATGGCCAAGCATTGAAATCTGCAACAATTTGGGGAAGGGTTGTACTTTTGTCACACTGAACAATTCTCTTCAGCTGTCATTGATCTCATTCTTACAGGATCTTTTTCCAGCCGCAGAGATGTCAGAGATCTGATGTTTTACTGGATTCCTGATATTCACGGTACACTCGTGGAATGGTCGTACATGAAAATCCCCACTTCACTGCTACCTCGGAGATGTTGTGTCTCACCGCTCGTGCCCCAACGATAACACCACATTCAAACTCACTTAAATCTTGATAACCTGCCATTGTAGCAGCAGTAACCGATCTATTATCTGTGCCAGACACTTGTCTTATACAGGCATTGCCAATCTCAGTGCCACATTCTGCCTGTTTACATACCTCTGTATTTGATATGCATGCCTATACAAGTTTCTTTGGTGCTTCAGTGTGTAATGTAATATAACAATATTAATAATATTCATTTATACAGTGGAATATAACCAGCCACTTCTGTGTTTCTGGGGATCACAAGCTCTATGCATTGTTACAGTGACTTGATATGTTTCTATAATGCCCAACAGGTGGCAGCACTTGAACATGTAAAATGTTTGAACATGCATAAATGTGTACATGAGATTTCCAGTGGGAAAAAATATTTCTGTTGCAACTAAGACTTTTTAGTGTTTCTGTGGAGTGGGCTGAAGTTGCAACCCTCTGACTCTGTCTCCCTCTCCATCCATCCATCCATAAACACAAAACATATCCAAGATAGTACGTTACCTCATTAACTCCAGAAGCACACTCACTGTTACATGAGGAGTCTTGTTAACAACGTATGGTTTAAGAACGCAGTCCAGTGCCTTTGAGTATTGAAATTTTCTTAAATGTACATCATGGTTCGACATCTGCACAAGTTTCTTTTCAGCTACAACAACATCCACAGATGTTGGCTGGTAGTTATCTGGAGCATAACGATATGAGACTTTGCGTCTTTCTTGTCTGGATGGTTGAATTTCATCTTCCCGTCTAGATATTGATATCAAACCATCCACCATACCAGCTACAACTGTTTCATCCTTGGCCTGAAATTGTGGAAATTATATACATTCTTATCTGCAACTCACAACAAGTAACTCAGCTATAACTGTTTCATCATTGGTCTAAAATTGTGAAATAATATGCAGGATGAACCGGAATTCCAGCAACAGACTTTTAGAGGGGTAGGGACCAAAACAAGAAAAAAGGTCGGGTAAACACAATCCCTAAAATGCATACATTAACAGACATGAAGATCTCTTCATCTTCATTACTGTGAGACATATCTCTTCTACTGAAAGCTCTTTGCTTCTCGTGTTTTGAGAGGTGGTATTATGGACCAAAACAAGAAAAAATATCCAGTAAACATGGACTCTAAGGTGAGTTCCTTAAGAGCTGTCAGCATTTGTTTATCATCACTGGCAGGAAACATACCTCTTCTACGAAAAACCTGCTCTCAACTCTTAAAGTATGCATTTTGGAACCCACATTTACTGGGAATTTTTTTCTTGTTTTGGTCCATACTATCACCTCTGAAAGTTTTTTGGTGGAGTTCTGGTTCACCCTATATGTACTTATCAGACACTTACAAAATAATGCAGTATGTAATAGTAATGGTAATAACTGACATGTACATGCATCTTGTTCAACCAAATGCACCTATACAAGCTAAAGAGCTTTAAATTTCTTGAAGTTGATACTATAATTACTACACATCAGTTTATAATCCAGTGTTAACAGGCAGTCTTTTAACCAGAAAATACTTTCATCCAGTGAGCTTCACTGGGCATCACTATCCATCCATCTGTCCGTACATTCACCAATCAATCCACCCATCCATTCACTCACCACTATCTGTAAACCTCATCCTAAGAGACAAAGAGACATCAGAAATGTAGAACAAGTCAAAAGACAAAGGGTATTCAGAAAGTAAGTTCTGATTGGCCACAAAATGAAAACCACAGCGAAAATCAAAAATTTTTTATTTGCAACAGTTAGCTGCAACTTCCAGCTACTTATCATCATAGCCGCCACTTCGACTTAGACACCTGTCATAGTGTTGTACCAGCTTTCCAATACCCTCCCCACAAAAGGCAGCCACCAGTGCTTTCTGTCTCTGTAGGTCTACAGCTCATTGTCTGTGCCAGAATGTTGTCTTCACAGCCAGTGGTTCATGTGAGCAGAGATGAAAGTCAGAGGGAGTCAATTATGGAATGTACTGTGTGTGATCAAGCACTTCCCATTGAAAACGCTGCAGAAGCATCTTCGTTCCCCCTGCAGAATGTGGCTGAGAATTGTCTTGAAGAAGGAAATGCATGACAGTTTTTTTTTTATTTGGGCTGTATTGATTCAGGCGCAATTTTTCACCAGGCCTTTGTACTTGACTGGATACCTTATTTTCTAGTAACCTTTATGTGCTCACTGTGCATGCAGTCCTGGAAAGAGCGACATGATGCAATCGATGGGTGTACTACAGACACTGTCCAACACATGTTTTGTAAAGCTTCTTTGAATTTTCACAGCAGTTTCCATTTCGTGGGCAATCAGAACTTATGTTCCAAATAGCCCTCGTATGTATCTCTACAGGGATGCAAGGATGATAAACAGCTTCTATGGACTAATTTAACAAGCAACTAGCATTAATGAGTGGTGACACATTAATTATTGAGGGCATTTACCATTCTCCAGTATCACTTAAAAGTGCTATAAATTAATGTCCTACAAATCCAGTAGAACAGCCACTACACTGAAAAAATCTGCTACTATTCACATTACATTAGTTAGCTGTGCTTCTCTACTTTCTATAAACAAAAAATTATACCAATTATTACAGTAGGATAACTGAATGTAGTCTCATTTACAGTGCCTACAATCCCCTAAAGTGTTAGGAAGAATCTGAAAATAATTTTAGTTAGCAAGGTTTTGCCACACTGCTACTATGAAGCTGTTATTTTGACCCGAGAGCATGTAACTCTACTTAATAGTTAAATGATGGTATTCTCTTGGGTGAAATATTCTGGAAATGAGATGGTCCACCATTTGGTTCTTCATGTGGGCATATGCAAGAGAATGCCATAAATTAAAAACAAAACTCGCACTGGAGCAGGAATGTTAAATCCTTAACTGGGTAGATATACTAGAGACTTTAAAAAGGGAAATGGATAGACTGAAGTTAGATATAGTGGAATTAGCGAAGTGCCTCGGCAGGAATAACAGGACATCTGGCTATGTGAGTGCAAGGCTATAAATATAAGATCAAATAGGGGTAAAACAAAATGAGAATGCAGGTAAGCTTCTATAAAGAGCACAGTGAATGCATTTTCATAGCCAAGAGAGACACAGTGCCATTGCTCACCACATTAGTAACTCAGTTTATATGGCAAGTAACTGTGGAGTTGTAGAGGGAGACTAAAGAAATGAATACAGAAAGCAAATTCGAATGTATGTAGGTTCCAATGGTTATTCTGAGATAATGAGACTTGCACAGGATAGGCTAGCATGAACAGTTTCATCAAATCAGTCTTCAGACTGGAGACCACAACAACAGGCTCAAATATTCAGATAGTATGTACAGAATGTGTTGCTGACAAGACATCATTTAATTCAGATTCAAATTTCCAATAACTTACTTAATACTTGTGATAAGGTTGTTAAAAATTTTGCTTCCAAATACGAATTTTACCTTATACCTACGGACCGCATGGAGAGCTGCATCAAACCAGTCTCAGGACTGAAGACAACAACAACAACAACCTACGGACCTAAAAAATTCACGTCTGTGATGAATGCAGGTATAGATATGAATTCTACCTCAAAAGGCAAAAGGGTGAATATATGTACAAAATTTCATAGCAGTTTGTAATCTGAGAAAATATTTTATCAGAAAGTAAATACCAAAAAAATAAACAATTTTTTGGTTATGGAACTGTACAACGTCTGGCGAAGCCCACTGTGGAAAGAGAAAGTGTGTATAAATGCATGTGCAAAATAAAGAGTGGATCTATGCATAAACATAACAAATTATCAGTGAGCTTGTAAGTTATGCTCTAGGCAGCTCAGTGGTCTCTGAGATACACACTGTGTATGACAACATAGCAGTCAGCTGTGGAGCATAGCATTGTATAAAAAAGAAATGCCTACATTTGTCTGTTAGATAACACTGGAATCAAGCAAAATTGTGGACAATTTAACATGGCAGTTTTAGGAGCAGGATGTTTGCAACTATGGTTACATAAGATATCACTAAAGGTCAGGCCTGAACTGCTTCACTTACGATGCAGCCAACCTCAGCAAACAATTGCGCAGTAGTCATTAACAAATGATTTGTGCACTCTGCTTTACTGTGCATTGTGCATAGCACATTATTTTCTTTCCTTATTTTGAAATGAATGGAGAGACTAATCCTGATCCATCATGTGGCTCAAGTATGAATTTTGAGACACCACAAGGGTCCAGCCACCCTATGACCATGTGGCAGCTCTACTGTCACAGAAACACAGAACACGGGTGTACAATGGCTGCCATGTGAGAGAGAGGCAGAGTTTGTTCCCCTGCACAGCTCCTTGCTCCTAGGGTGACCAAGTTCCTCGTTACTTTATGCTCACAGATGCCTGTTACATTGCAGTTTCTGCACTCGCAGGCGCACACACATGCGCGTGCACACACACACACACACACACACACACACACACACACACACACACACACACAAGGGGATTCATCCTGTAAAGTGTGAATAGATCTTTTCGGTTCTACTTCTACTCTTAAGTATTGCGTTTGTACATAAGTTCATAGCGTTTTTCCATAAGTTTAATAAACACAACAGACACACATAATAGGGACTTTAGTCATTAATAATATATTCTCCTTCACTATTTGCAACAGTCTCCCAACAGTGAGAAAACTTTTTGGGTTCTGTGACTGTACAAATCATGCAGTTTTCAGAAGAATTCACAGAGCCATGTTCACAGTGCATTTTCATCCACGAACGATGTTCCTTGAAGACTGTTCAACAGAGAGTGGAAAAGGTGAAAAGCTGAAGCTACAAGATCAGGTGAATAAGGTGGATGCGGAATGACTTCCAACGCCACTCTTATATAGTGCTTTTTGTCAGTCTACCAGAATGTAGGCAGTAGTTATCATGGAGTAGCATCACTTCCGCAGTCTTCCTGGTCCTTGTTCTCAGACTGCATCTGCAAGGCATCTCAGTTGTTCACAATAAATTTCAGCAGTTATGGTTACACCTCAGGGAAGCAATTCATAGTACACTACACCACTGCTGTTCCACGAGATGCCTGACATTATCTTTTGGGATATGCACAGGTCTTTGTATGGGAAGATGCTGCTTAGTGTGGGCTCAACTATTCCCTTCTTTACCTTATGTTAGCATAAAGACACCATTTCTCATCATCAGTAATGATACAGGGTAGGAATGGTTGGTACTATTCATGAGCCAATTGATGACAAGCAAACAGCAACCATACACCTGATTTTGAACCTTACTCTTTGCATTCAAATGTCACAAAATGGTGGAACGATCACAGTCCATGACATTTGCCAGTTCTTGAGTACACAGATATGGATAACTGTGATTAAGGCATTTAAACAATCTTCATCAAACCTCGAAGGTCTCCCTGAACATGGAGAATCATTAATGTCAAAGTGATCCTCCTTAAAACAAACCATCTAAGTTGAAAATGTTCAGATTTCTTCACTTGGCACTCCCTTTTGTAGCATCCTGAGCTCCACTAATTATCTCTAAATGACAACATTCAAACTTAAACACAGCAACAGTGAACTACAAATAAAAAAATGACAACTGATAAATAAACCCACAGCAGGCAGAATACCAACATGCATAACAAAAATGCTACAAACTTATGCACCAACCTAAACTTTGTTTGTTCTGTCTGTAGTATGGTCAAGTGTGGGTCACATAGTCCATGAAAGAGCTCTACAATAAGGTAATTAGTGCTGATATCCTACAGATTTGAAATCATTGTTCTATGGATTTTGTAATTACTAAGATGTGTAGGAAATGAAAGATAATGCCAAGATGCACATCAAATCAGAGGAGGAGTGTTCACCTGTGAGAAAATACAGCTGCTTCTCAACAAAAACATACATTTTCTTAAAGTCTAAATAAGGCCAAAAGAAGCAAAGATTCTTTTTGAAAAAGCTCTTGAAGTTTTCCTAAAGCAAATGCTATTTAATTCCTATTATTATTATTATTATTATTATTATTTAATCCCCAATCAATATCTCTTTTCTTTTGTGTTATTTTTTGACTTCAGGCATGTAATGAGGCAAACTTTTAAATCTATATGTCCCGTTATTTACAAAAACTGCTGCTTAGTTTGCCAAAAATACCTGCTACATTTTCAGGTCCCTACCCTATATCACTGACAAGAATGTAAAATCTGCACAGAAATGTCCACAATAGATCAATAGAGACTGAAACAACTTTTATATCTCTTACTATGGTCTGCCACTGTTATTCGAAAATGTCTTTTATTATTGCCATAAATTAAGTAGTTAATGTAATAGCATGTAAGAATAAGTATTCGAAGGTCAATAGTGCTGTTATTGATTCTATGTAATATTCTTTGTTTATTTTTGCAGACTTAATACTTTATTGATCTCACCTGCATTCTTAGGGATGACTATTCCATAAGGCACCCAGAGAAAAAATGTGCAACATCAGTTAGCATTCATTGGTAGAAATGATGACTATGAGTGATACCTTGAAGAGTCAATCATGTTTAACTGGCATGTGTGTTCAGTTGATTAATGCATGCATTTCTTTTTCATTTATTGTTCTTCTGGGCCAGAAGGTATAACATTCCCAAGAGAGCTAAATGCTCCTGTGATGAAATGTTCCATTGTCTCTTGGATCTTGCCTATTCAGGCTTTACAATATAAACAACATGCAAGGAAAGCTCCATGTTCTACCCAACGCAAACAGGCACAGATTTCCATGCCAGCTATGCAGAGCAGATTACAGAATACACACACTTCATCAACAATAGCCACAAACATATACAGTTCCCATTTGAAAATCTAAAGCAAAAAGTTAACTACTCCAGCAAGTAAATAAAGATCGTTAAACAGATCTGTTATAAGAATTGGAAATTTATTCACATCACAAAAACATGAAGACAAAATATCAAATGAAAACCCAGAAAGTGTCTGAGCTTC
Source organism: Schistocerca gregaria (assembly GCF_023897955.1). Classification (NCBI taxonomy): domain Eukaryota; kingdom Metazoa; phylum Arthropoda; class Insecta; order Orthoptera; family Acrididae; genus Schistocerca; species Schistocerca gregaria. The sequence continues at coordinate 237,528,699 of NC_064926.1, forward strand.
TTCACATGCTTCAATAGTATCCTTAAGCAAGCAAACAAAACAGTTATAATAATAGAAGTACCTTTGTATAAAAAAAATAGTTATTCAAACAATGAAAAATCCAGGATGGAATGTAATAATACCAGGGAAAGAAAGTTGCTACTCACCATATAGCGGAGATGCTGAGTCGCGATAGGTACAACAAAAAGATTCACGCAATTATAGCTTTCGGCCATTAAGGCCTTTGTCAGCAGTACACACACAAATGCAACTTGCACACGTCTGTAGTCTCAGAGAGCTGAAGCCACACTGCGAGCAGCAGCACCAATGCATGATGGGAGTGGGGACTGGGTGGGGGTAAGGAGGAGGCTGGGGCGGGGAGGGGGAGGGAAAGTATGGTGGGTGTGGCGGACAGTGAAGTGTTGCAGTTTAGATGGAGGGCAGGAGAGAAGGTGCGGAGGTGGTAGGGGGTAAGTAGCGGAAAGGAGAGAAATAAAAAGAAATTAAAAAACCGGGTGTGGCGGTGAAATGACGCCTGTGTAGTGCTGGAATGGGAACAGGGAGGGGGCTGGATGGGTGAGGACAGTGACTAACGAAGGTTGAGGCCAGGAGGGTTACAGGAACATAGGATGTATTGCAGGGAAAGTTCCCACCTGTGCAATCCAGAAAAGCTGGTGTTGGTGGGAAGGATCCATATGGTACAGGTGAGGGTTTTAGGATTCTGGGTTTTGCTAACCTATTCATGGGCCACGTAGAGGAATCGCTACTAAAATCCCAGAATCCTAAACCCCTCACCTGGTTCAGATTCATTCATGATGTCTTTGCTATCTGGATTGAGCTTGAGGACACCTTATTCACATTCTTCCAGAACCTCAACAACTTCTCCCCCATTTGTGTCACCTGGTCCTACTCAACCCAATAAGCCACCTTCCTAGATGCTGACCTTCACCTCAGAGATGGCTACATCAGTACCTCCATCCATATCAAACCTACTAACCACCAGCAATACCTCCACTTCGACAGCTGCCACCCATTCCATATCGAGAAGTCCCTTCCATACTGCCTAGCCACCCGTGGTCGTCGCATCTGCAGTGACGAGCACTCCCTCTTCAAATATACTGAGCATCTCACTGAAGCCTTTACTGACTGTAATTATCCTCCCCTCCTCGTACAAAAACAAATCTCTTGTGACTTATCTTTCCAGTCTCCCACCACCTCCCAAAGTCCCACAGTCTGGCCACAAAGGAGCATTCTCCTCATAACTTAGTACCATCCGGGACTGAAGCAATTGAATTACAATCTCTGCCAGGGCTTCAATCACCTCTCGTCGTGGCCTGAAATGAGAAATGTCCTGCCCACTATCCTTCCCACCCCTCCTACCGTGGTATTCCGCCGTCCACTGAACCTAGAAAACATACTCGTTCATCCTTACACAACCCCTGCTCCCAACCCCATACCTCATGGCTCATACCCCTTAGATGCAAGACCTGTTCCATACATCCTCCTACCACCACCTACTCCAGTCACTAACATTAGCTATCCCATCAAAGGCAGGGCTACCTGTGAAACCAGTCATGCAATTTAAAAGCTAATCTGCAATCACTGTCCTGCATTCTATGTAGGCATGACAACCAACAAGCTGTCTGTCCACATGAACGTCCACCGACAAATTGTGGCCACAAAACAAGTGGACCACTCTGTTTCTGAACATGATGCCAAACATGATATCCCTCATCTCAATGACTGCTTCACAGCCTGTGCCGTATGGATTCTTCCCACCAACACCAGCTTTTCGGAATTGCACAGGTAGGAACTGTCCCTGCAATACATCCTACGTTCCGATAACCCTCCTGGCCTCAACCTTCGTTAGTCACTGTCCTCACCCATCCAGCACCCTCCCTGTCCCATTCCAGCACTACACAGCCGTCATTTCACCGCCACAACCGGTCTTTTAATTTCTCTCCTTTCCGCTACTTACCCCCTCCCCCCTTTCTCTCCTGTCCTCCGTCTAAACTGCAACACTTCACTGTCCTCGACACCCACCGTACTATCCCCCCCCCCCTCCTCACCCCAGCCCCCTCCTTACCCCCACCCAGCCCCCTCCTTACCCCCACCCAGCCCCCACTCCCATAATGCACTGGTGCGCTGCTCGCAGTATGGTTTCAGCTCTCTGAGACTGCAGATGTGTGTGCAAGTTGCATTTGTGTGTGTGTGTGTGTGTGTGTGTGTGTGTGTGTGTGTGTGTGTGTGTGTCTACTGCTGACAAAGGCCTTAATGGCCGAAAGCTATATAATAGTGTGAATCTTTTGGTTGTGCCTATCGCGACTCAGCATCTCCGCTATACGGGGAGTAGCAACTTTCCTTCAGTGGTATTGTTACAAATACTTATTCAACTTACAGAAGAAAAAGTACTCTTGGCATGAAAGAATATTATATCACAATGTATGGATGACCTGTAGCAGTGTCTCCACTAAGTGGCAAAATATCTTTGCGACTGTTTTGTTTTTGTACTTTTTCTGTTTTCAATATGTACTGTGCAATGAAAATTATGTGAGTGACATTTAAAAGGTGACAGTTTTGGTGTAAGTGGACTACAGGAAAATAATAAGTAAGAGCTTTTCAATTTTGCCACTAACTCTATATAAAGACTGATCATTAATCACAAAATTGAGTGTGTAAATGTTACACCAAAGGTAACAACACAATGTAGCACCTCACATATTGGAAACAAATAAAAAGTGTGAAACATGAAAAATTTACTTGAAAATGGGAATCATTTCTTGAAAAAGGGCATGCAAGAGATAAATAAAAATAAAATCTTGACCAACAGCAGAAAAAATTTAGTTTATAAACACACCCATTATAAAATTTTAGCTCTTTGACAGTTTCACTTTGAAGCTCAAATATGGCGCTCCTTGTAGAAAAATATTTACATAGGGCAAACTGCAAGTTGCTCTCAGAAGAGTAGGAATCTATCCTCTGACAAGTCAGTTTCTCAGAATCTTTGAGGAAAACATAAGTATGGAGATGGTCCTAAAATTGACTTTCCTTGAGAAAAAAAGACATTTTATGAATGGGTATTCTTACAGTATAATAAAAACTTTGGATTATTGACTGATTGCATTTCTAGAGACCTCTAACCAAGTCAGCTCACAGTTTTGGACCTCTGCTGGACAGACACACATAGTACAAATAATGGGTACTTTTCAGCAATTTAATGGTTTTTCAAATTAAACAACTTACAAAGTGAGGCTTATTTAGAAAAGCATAAAGGTATAGTTATTTAACAAAGGTATTTGTGTAAACAGCAATAGATGTTGTATGCACAAAGAAAGCAAAATAAAAAGAAAACCTCAAATGAAACTAGGAAATTAAGAATACGATGAGAGTTTCAATCAAGCAATGATAGAACATGCTGAGAGAAGCAAAATTATTTTCAAAATAGCTGAAAGTATGTAGGTTGAGGCAGCAAAATTTTGGTAACTTAACATGCCAAAAACAAACAACCTGAGTAGACAATGTGTTTCATCAGTTAAGATGGCAGATAGCACAGCACCAGACAACAGGGTGAAAACTGTACAAGCAATGAAAGATTTCCTTAAATGCTTGTGTTGGTCAACAGACCATCAGAAGAACAGACAGTTATAAATACAGAAAATAATGAAATCCAAAAGTAATGCTAAATGAGATAGATAAAGCCACTGCATGAAATGTATATGGATGTGAACAATAGAAAGGTTTAACATGGGGAAAACAATTTTTTTAATTATTTACAGAGTAGTTGTGGAAGGATACAGAAACAATGAAGTAACTCTTGTTCACAAAAAAAAAGAACTGTACACCTAATAGCCTCTTCATTGTAATATACAATATACTGAGGTGATCAAAGTCATCAGATAGTGATATGCATATATACAAGATGGCAGTGGTATCACATATACAAGGTATAAAAGGACAGTGCATTGGCAGAGCTGTCATCTGTGACGATGTGATACTCGGATATGCAATTAAAACAGTGAAAAATACAGATTGGAATATCAACACTTATGAAACAGTAAGTAATCTATCTTTCTCGTAATTGTTCACATATGTAATTGCTGACCAAAAAAAATTCTGCCTTAATGGTCAGGAATAAATTATTGAGGACTGAAGAGTAGAAAGAGGGAGGGGGAAGGGCAAGGGGAGGGAGGAGAGGATGAGAAATGGTAGAAACAGATTGAGGTGAGGGAAAACAAACAGATGTTCATATTTGACCCAGAATTTTCTATTATCAAAGGGATGTCAGTAAATCATACCCATCAGCACACTTTTAAAGAGAGACCAAAGTATGTTAGTGTTGGATCCCTCTAGAAGAAGGCATTAAAGGCAACTGTCAGTCAGTTTAATCATAACACCCTTTTAAAACAATCCAGAACTAGTAACGTGAGTTCGAGGGTGGCGCAGACCCCACGAAGGCATGCGCCCATGTTGTCAACAAGGCACTGTGCAAGCTGGTGGTGGCTACATAATGGTGTGAGCTGGGTTTGCATGGAATGGACTGGGTGCTCTGGTACAACTGAACCAATCACTGACTGGGAATGGTTATGTTCGGCTACTTATTCCCAAACAACAATGAAATTTTTATGGATGGTAATGGGCCACCTCACTGCGCCACATACATTCGCAACTGGTTAGAAGAACATTCTGGACAATTTGAGCGAATGATTTGGCTGCCCAGAGTGTCTAACATGAATCCCATCGAACATTTATATCAAGAGGTCAGTGCACAAAATCCTGCACCAGCAACACTTTCGCAATTATGGATGGCTACAAAGGAAGCATGGCTTAATATTTCTGCAGGGGACTTCCAACAACTTGTTGAGTCCATACCACATCGAGTTGCTGCACTAGGTCAAGCTAGAGGAGGTCTGACACAATATTAGGAGCTATCTGCAGCCTTTTGTCACCTCGGCATATACTAACTAAAACTGTTGCCACATACAGAGAAAATATATGGGTTTTCAACCAAGCAAATGGAGAAGCTTCTTTTACAAGAGGATGTATGGCAATGTACAACTTGCAAATTGCAATCAAGATGAATAAGAGGAGCAAGGAGTGTGATGTACCACATGTATTGAATTCACAATCATTTTAAAGTTTTGAGTCAGCTTTGGTGTAATCTGTACTAAAAGAACCTATAGAAACAAGATATTGATGAACTTCAGCTAGTATACTGAAGAACATGCACATCAATGTTACAGATCCCATCAGTCTTTAGTAGTGTAGCAAACAAAACAGAAATTACACAGGAGAGAGTGAATGAATGACTCCATTTACTAGTTAATGTCCATGATCAAGGTGCCATACACTAGTCTGGCATACATCTACATGACTACTCTGCAATTCACATTTAAGTGCTTGGCAGAGGGTTCATCGAAGCACAATCATACTATCTCTCTACTATTCCACTCCCGAACAGCGAGCGGGAAAAACAAACACCTAAACCTTTCTGTTTGAGCTCTGATTTCTCTTATTTTATTTTGATGATCATTCCTACCTATGTAGGTTGGGCTCAACAAAATATTTTCGCATTCGGAAGAGAAAGTTGGTGACTGAAATTTCGTAAAAAGGTCTCGCCGCGACGAAAAACGTCTATGCTGTAATGACTTCCATCCCAACTCCTGTATCATATCTGCCACACTCTCTCCCCTATAACGCAATAATACAAAACGAGCTGCCCTTTTTTGCACCCTTTCGATGTCCTCCGTCAATCCCACCTGGTAAGGATCCCACATCGCGCAGCAATATTCTAACAGAGGATGAACGAGTGTAGTGTAAGCTGTCTCTTTAGTGGACTTGTTGCATCTTCTAAGTGTCCTGCCAATGAAACGCAACCTTTGGCTCGCCTTCCCGACAATATTATCTATGTGGTCCTTCCAACTGAAGTTGTTCGTAATTTTAACACCCAGGTACTTAGTTGAATTGACAGCCTTGAGAATTTTACTATTTATCGAGTAATCGAATTCCAACGGATTTCTTTTGGAACTCATGTGGATCATCTCACACTTTTCGTTATTTAGTGTCAACTGCCACCTGACACACCATACAGCAATCTTTTCTAAATCGCTTTGCAGCTGATACTGGTCTTCGGATGACCTTACTAGACGGTAAATTACAGCATCATCTGCGAACAGTCTAAGAGAACTGCTCAGATTGTCACCCAGGTCATTTATATAGATCAGGAACAGTAGAGGTCCCAGGACGCTTCCCTGGGGAACACCTGATATCACTTCAGTTTTGCTCGATGATTTGCCGTCTATTACTATGAACTGCGACCTTCCTGACAGGAAATCACGAATCCAGTCGCACAACTGAGACGATACCCCATAGCTCCGCAGCTTGATTAGAAGTCGCTTGTGAGGAACGGTGTCAAAAGCTTTCCGGAAATCTAGAAATACGGAATCAACTTGAGATCCCCTGTCGATAGCGGCCATTACTTCGTGCGAATAAAGAGCTAGTTGCACAAGAGCGATGTTTTCTGAAGCCATGCTGATTACGTGTCAATAGATCGTTCCCTTCGAGGTGATTCATAATGTTTGAATACAGTATATGCTCCAAAACCCTACTGCAAACCGACGTCAATGATATAGGTCTGTAGTTAAATGGATTACTCCTACTACCCTTCTTGAACACTGGTGCGACCTGCGCAATTTTCCAATCTGTAGGTACAGATCTATCGGTGAGCGAGCGGTTGTATATGAGTGCTAAGTAGGGAGCTATAGTATCAGCGTAATCTGAAAGGAACCTAATCGGTATACAATCTGGACCTGAAGACTTGCCCGTATCAAGCGATTTGAGTTGCTTCGCAACCCCTAAGGTATCTACTTCTAAGAAACTCATGCTAGCAGATGTTCGTGTTTCAAATTCTGGAATATTCCATTCGTCTTCCCTGGTGAAGGAATTTCGGAAAACTGCGTTCAATAACTCCGCTTTAGCGGCACAGTCGTCGATAACAGTACCATCGGCACTGCGCAGCGAAGGTATTGACTGCGTCGTGCCGCTTGTGTACTTTACATACGACCAGAATTTCTTTGGATTTTCTACCAAATTTCGAGACAATGTTTCGTTGTGGAACCTATTAAAGGCATCTCGCATCGAAGTACGTGCCAAATTTCGCGCATCTGTAAATTTTAGCCCATCTTCGGGATTTCGCATTCTTCTGAACTTCGCATGCTTTTTCCGTTGCCTCTGCAACAGCGTTCGGACCTTTTTTGTGTACCATGGGGGATCCGTTCCATCTCTTACCAATTTATGAGGTATGAATCTCTCAATTGCTGTTGCTACTATATCTTTGAATTTGAGCCACATCTCGTCTACATTCGCATAGTCAGTTCGGAAGGAATGGAAATTGTCTTTTAGGAAGGCTTCTAGTGGCACTTTATCCGCTTTTTTAAATAAAATTATTTTGTGTTTGTTTCTGATGGATTTGGAAGAAATGGTATTGAGCCTAGCTACAATGACCTTGTGATCACTAATCCCTGTATCAGTCATGATGCTCTCTATCAGCTCTGGATTGTTTGTGGGCAAGAGGTCAAGTGTGTTTTCGCAACCATATACAATTCGCGTGGGTTCGTGGACTAACTGCTCGAAATAATTTTCGGAGAATGCATTTAGGACAATCTCGGAAGACGTTTTCTGCCTACCACCGGTTTTGAACAAGTATTTTTGCCAACATACCGAGGGTAGGTTGAAGTCCCCACCAACTATAACCGTATGAGTGGGGTATTTATTTGTTACGAGACTCAAACTTTCTCTGAACTGTTCCGCAACTGTATCATCGGAGTCTGGGGGTCGGTAGAAGGAGTCAATTATTAACTTAATTCGGCTGTTAAGTATAACCTCCACCCACACCAATTCGCACAGAGTATCTACTTCGACTTCACTACAAGATAAACCACTACTGACAGACACAAACACTCCACCACCAATTCTGCCTAATCTATCTTTCCTGAACACCGTCTGAGACTTCGTAAAAATTTCTGCAGAACTTATTTCAGGCTTTAGCCAGCTTTCTGTACCTATAACGATATCAGCTTCTGTGCTTTCTATTAGCGCTTGAAGCTCAGGGACTTTTCCAGCGCAACTACAACAATTTACAACTATAATTCCGACTGTTCCTTGATCCAAGCACGTCCTGTAATTGCCAAGCACCCTTTGACATTGCAGCCCATCCCGCACTTTCCCGAGGCCTTCTAACCTAAAAAACCGCCCAGTCCACGCCACACAGCCTCCGCTACGTAGGCCAGACATCAAAAATGCAATCCCTGCAGAGACCGGAGGCCTATGACAGAGGGAGTACATGATAACCTTTGTAAGCATACTGAAGCATCACTCATATCGATATTTACAGTTGAGAGTGTGAATAGTAAACATTATTATTATTATTTGTTATTGCTTTATATTTTTTTAGGAGAGTTGAGAATTTTACAGTATAACTTGTATTACAGTTTCATTCCTTGGTCACAAATGGCCTTCTAAATTTCTCAAAAGTATTTCCTTTTGGTACACAATAATGTATTCCACATAATTCACTTTTGACTGAATTTAAATTCAATATTTTTAATTGGAAACTACAACTACAGAACCATAAAAATATGTTCAAAATATAATTAAATATCTTCTCTGAAATGTTATTGGACATGCCATCCTGGATATGGTGAACTGCAAGTGAACATCCTGAAGAACACACCTCTTGTACACATTTTAATAATGACTAAATCAGTGGCAGCAAAGGACAAAAGACATACACAGGGGGCATTTACTTTGCATGTACAGCAGCCAATATACCCATTTCTACAATGACAAAAGAAAACACCCACAAATGTTGGAAATACTTAACAAACAAGTGCAATCAAAAACTCAAATCTCAGAAAGGTTAATATCAATCTGCATAACTACTTTTATATATGTACTGTACACTTACACTGACTCCAAAGCTTAATACAGCATTGGGGTAATCAAGGGTATGAACAACCTGGTATGTTGCAATGTCATATATTTTGACATGGCGATCTAGAGAGCTTGAAAGAAGTCTCTTATTTTCAGAACACAATTTCAAACATGTAATTGTCTTGTGGTGCTGCGACACTTTTGCTAGCAATTTTCCTCCAGCAAGAGCATCCCAAACACGAATTTCTGTTCCTCCTGTAAAATATTATTTAAGTTTATTAGTACACACTGATTTGAAAGTAGGCCATTCAAAAATAATAATGAACATATGAGCATAATATCTGCACCATGGCAACAATAATCTAATTTAATTACCAGCAGATAGAAACACTCCTCCACTTGGGAGAAATAATGTACTTTCAACAGGTGCTCCATGGTCCACTTGGAACACAGCAGTTTTTGCGCGTGTATCATACATGCGCACAATATTATCATAGCCTCCAGACAGTATTATGTCTGCAGATACCGGTGAGACAGTTCCAGCTCTAACATAATCCTGCACAAATTAGATAATGAATTAACATGCCACTACAACTTTAAATAATTTTCAGAAACATGTTTGCTGTAATTGGTTAAAATGTGTTATACATTGGGTAGGTATCCTGCAGTAGCAAATCGTAAGGAATAAATATGAGATTAGCATACATGTTAAAGTTGCTTCACATACAGGTTAATCCGTTTTGGATTAATTTAATTATGATGGGACAACTCTGACAATAAAAGTTCTGATGAAACTCAGAATACCTCAAGGAATTCCCGCAAGTAAAGCAGAAAGTCAGCAAACATCCCTCTTGAGAAACCGTGCCTTGCAGCAGATAATGCACTTAAAGTTTGTTTAAATACGACAAAAGAGAAACAGATGTGCTCATATGGCATAAAAGTAAATGGTAAGGTACTTCTTGATAATGAGGAAATTGGAAAAAAGAAAACAGATATTACTTCATTCATTGTAACGGAAACTTGATTAGTGGGTATGAAACTGGGTTCAAATATTATACTCTTGGTGAAATCATGACAGATGACAGAAAAATTAATGAAATTTGCAAAATGCTCAGGCATATTTAAACTACAAAGTGTAAGGAAGAAACCAATTAATCGCTTCATAACATTCTTTTCAGAATATTAATATACATTACTTCAGTTAAAATATCAATCATAGTAAATGTTTTCAAGTATTAAAAATGCAAAAATACATAAATAAGCCACGTTACACAATCTGTCTGAATTAAGAGCACAGGATCTGCTAACACATCATATCATGGCACTGCGTGATTCTTTGTATCACCTATATTAAAAAATGTTCAACTGTAAAGGTCATAGTATCCACTTTATTAATGATTTTATCAAGTTTTAAAACTAACCGTATGCTCACTGAAGCTGATAACTTCCTTCTCACTAGGAATATCCCACAAGCAAACACTTTTGTCATCAGAGAAGCTAGCAATATGTGTTTTATCTGCTGTAAAGAAACAGCGATGCACAGCACTGGAATAAATATTAGGAAAAACATTATAGAAAAAAAATCAAACACTTTATCAAAATAAAATTCAAAAAACTTTATTACAATGAAATTTAACTGCATTAAATTTATAGGTTAATCAGTATACTGTTTGAGGAATTTTCATGTTGACTGAACAGTATCAAATTGTATTTTTATAATACATCACAAAATATGAATAGGAAAAAACATCAAAAATATGAGGAAAATGCAACACAGCAAACTGTTATGAAGAATCAACATATCACCAAACAAACAAAAAAATAATGAATAGAAACTTAAAGGAGATGCTAATCATCACTGAGGTTTCTTTTCCACCTTTACTATTAATCTTTCAATATCTGCTGCCAGTTAAAGTTTCACTTGATAGTTAAACAAAGTAATTTTATACATGAACTGCAGTAAGCACTTAATCACTTCATTATTGTCTGTCACACTAAGAGAACATATTAAAAACAAAGATTCCAAGACTTACCAAGTGGGAAAGCGCCGGCAGACAGGCACAATGAACAAAACACACAAACACACACACAGAATTACTAGCTTTCGCAACCGATGGTTGCTTCTTCAGGAAAGAGGGAAGGAGAGGGAAAGACGGAAGGATGTGGGTTTTAAGGGAGAGGGTAAGGAGTCATTCCAATCCCGAGAGCGGAAAGACTTCCCTTAGGGGGAAAAAAGGACAGGTGTACACTCGCGCGCACACACACACATATCCATCCGCACATACACAGACACAAGCAGACATATTTAAAGGCAAAGAGTAAGGGCAGAGATGTCAGTTGAGGCTGAAGTACAGAGGCAAAGAAGTTGTTGAAAGACAGCTGAGGTATGAGCGGCAGCAATTTGAAATTAGCGGAGGTTGAGGCCTGGCGGATATCGAGAAGAGAGGATATACTGAAGGGCGAGTTCCCATCTCCGGAGTTCAGATAGGTTGGCGTTGGTGGGAAGTGTCCAGATAACTCGGACGGTGTAACACTGTGCCAAGATGTGCTGGCCGTGCACCAAGGCATGTTTAGCAACAGGGTGATCCTCATTACCAACAAACACTGTCTGCCTGTGTCCATTCATGCGAATGGACAGTTTGTTGCTGGTCATTCCCACATAGAAAGCGTCACAGTGCAGGCAGGTCAGTTGGTAAATCACGTGGGTGCTTTCACACATGGCTCTCCCTTTGATCGTGTACACCTTCCGGGTTACAGGACTGGAGCAGGTGGTGGTGGGAGGGTGCATAGGACAGGTTTTACACCGGGGGCGGTTGCAACGGGTGATTTACCACGTGCTGTGTTGTAACGGCATGTCCTCCGTGTTCAATAGAAAAAACTGAATGACACAATGCACATTCTACCTTCGTGCTCATGGTTTCCTTCAAGAAAGGGGACTCTCCTTTATTGTGTTTCGAGGAAGAAAACTTTCTTTTCCCCATATTAATGGGAGCGTGTTAGTTTCAAAAAGATCAAACAACAGACAATGAACTGCACTAAAGCAACTGATAATGATGTCCCGAATGGGGGACTATTTTACCTTCAGAATATTTTACCCAAGAGGACACAATCATCATTTAATCATACAGTAATGCTGCAAGCCCTCAGGAAAAATTACGGCTATAGTTTGCCCTTGCTTTCAGCCATTCACAGTACCACAACAGCAAGGCCGTTTTGGTTGGTGTTACAGGGCTATATCAGTCAATCATCCAGACTGTTGCCCCTGCAACTACTGAAAAGGCTGCTGCCCCTCTTCAGGAACCACACGTTTGTCTGGCCTCTCAACAGATACCCCTCTGTTGTGGTTGCACCTACGGTATGGCTATCTGTATCGTTGAGGTACACAAGCCTCCCCACCAATGACAAGGTCCATGGGGAGAGATTTACAATTATGTAAACTGAAGGTGGATGGGGCAGAATGGAAAGGAAATATTGATGTCAACTGCATTGGGAATCAGTGGCAATAACTGAAAATATGTGCCAGAATGGAATTCGAGCCTGGCATCTCCTGCTTACTTGGCAGTTACGTTAACCACTGCACTATCTAGACACAGTATTTATCACAACTGTACGGACAACCTCGCATGCCCCATGGCCAATGCTCATTACCACCTCATGTTATCTATTGGCTGTCCCCACCTGTGTCCTCCATGTTTGCTACTTTGAGATTCGTGCAGGATGTTGAACACAATTATGCATCTGCACTGAAGAAGGTGGATTCATTGGCCTTCGAGATAACTGTTTTAAAAATGCAAGGTGTTCTTACGAGCATGTCCAAAATAACAGGCACCGTGCATTCATAAAATAGTAATAATGAGAAGAATAATACTTTCATGGTTGTATCACACAAGTGGCAATCAGTACCAGTAATGCAAGTAGGTGTGTTTGCTAATAAGAACAAATCTTCACACAGTATATAGTGCACAAATGAATGTTAAATTTTATCTCCTCTAAATTACTGAAACCCACTTATAGTTATGTATCTTCTACAATGACATACATGTTAAAATATTGAGAACAGTGTGTAGTCTTAGCTAGACATCACTTGATGCAATGCTAGTCTCATGCACTATGCTATGAACTGACTTGCAAGTCAACAGAACTGTCTGTGGGTGTGTATAACCACTCAAAACCGCCATGGTTTCAATACAATAGTGATTTTATAAATGAGTAACTGTCCACATTTCATCATGATGAGATTTCTATTCCATCGAATATTGTAAACAAAACAGCTGAAGCAACAAGCTGAAATCTTCACTAATACTCTGACACTGGCAGAACCACATCATCACTCATTCACATTTACAAAATACGGTAAATGCCGTGATGAAGGCCCCTTGTAAGAGTGGCCTAAATGCTGACCCTATATAAAGACGTGATGATGTGGCAAATTACGCAGAAATGTTCTATCCTAGGTGATTACGGCCATGAGAACTTACATTCGAAATAAATTATCAAACGAGAATAGCATAGGCTCAAACAAGGCTTTCCTTCAAGTTTAGTGTTTATAGCGTTATTTGCAACAGGTGACTACTTAAAATATCTTACCTCTTATGCCCTTTAAACACCCTTAAAAGTGACTTCGATGACACGTCAAACAGTTTCACATGTGCCTCTTCACCTCCAGCACAAAGAAGTCTTCCATCCGACCTGAATGATCCACCGTAAGCGGTTTCACGAAAACGACTCAAATTCTTGTACACTTGCCTTGTGATCGCATTATAAACCTGGACCTGTTGATGCAATTAAAGAATTTGCTTTCAAATTCCTGAAACAGGTCTTAAGTGAATGTCAGTCAATGTAAATAACTTAAATTGCAAACTTACTTTCACGGAACAAGTAACTGCAAAATAGTGAGGTTCGACGGGTGAAAAATCAATGAAGTCTACAGGACCAAATTCTTTCAACAGGACAGGAACCTACAACACACGCAAACTGCATCAACACAATAAAAACCATTTTAGATTTACCGAACCAAGTCACATCACTTAAAAATGTATTATTTCTGTATTAGGCGGTACAATTAAGACTTTTATGTCACTGTCATAAGCACACTAACAAATAACAGTTACGAGGAAAAATAAAAATTGATGAGTAATAGTGTATGCATGTCGAAATGTAATCGTTACCCCAAGTTTTTTCCAGTAGATAGTATCGGGAGTAGTTTTCACTCCCGGTTTCGTGTATATTTTTACATTTGTTTTCTTGAAGGAAGCCATAACCTACAAAGCATCACCACACACGCTGTAAACATCAACCTTGCCAAACCTGATGAAAACAACTTCCCAAAGATTACCGTTGCTGCAGAGCTACCATAAACCCCCAATAACTGGTGCCATTTAAATTGCGACTTGTGATAAATTCTTACATCGTACGCAGTTAAGAATTGAAGATGATTTTTTTGATTTTTCTTTCAATATAGGAGCCCTAAAGAGTGTGAAACTTAATCATCAGCTGAAATAGTAAATTTCTGGTACTATCTGATGAATATAAAAACATAACAAAATTGTTTCAAAATCATCTGTACACGACTCAAAGAGGAACATTACACAAATACACCTCCACATCAAACCAGTTAAAAGATTTAACACCAGCTCTCCGGGAAATAATAGAGTAAAAAAGAAGTCCACATCAATCGTCATATCGCATATGTTACAGTGAAGTTAGTAGAATCCTTATTGCCAATTAACTGAAAGAAATGCAATCGTTAGACAATATTAAATGGTCTATTGGCAAAATTTTTCTACAATGCTGTTAGACATGGGAAAGCAGTGTCGGTTATGGTGTAAATCTGACTCCCTTCATATCGTTATGGTTCACCAAAATATAGATTCACATAATTTATAATAAATGAAAAATAAAACAAATAATACATCAACATGAAACAAACCAAGGTGGTTTGCTCAGTGTTGTAAGTCTTTAATAGAAAAAGATTAAAGTACACCTAATTATGACTAAGCGTACAAGGTCTCAAAAACATTTAAACCTTGCAGAAAAAGGTGTCTGTTAATGTGCCACAAATGTTTTCAGCTCTCTTCCATCAGATATCAAAGTGCACATTACTGTCTTGCCAACTTTTAAAACTAAATTAATAAAAAAAACTCTCTGGGAAATACTTATACTCTCATGATGATTACTTGCTGATTAGTAAATTAGCAGTACTGTTTTTGTAGAGTTGTATTTTAGTTTGTATTTATATTTTCAGAATTTCTATTTATAATGTGTTGGCCATAATTGGCTTTCCTTGTTTAAGAGGGTCGATGTATAAATATTACTTTTCTGTTCCTAAAGTTATTTAAAATAATTTGTATCGAGTAACTTGAACTGTAACTTATTAATTCTATTTCAACTTTTAAGCTTACTGATCAATTTTCTGCAGTTTAATTATTGTGCATTTGTTTATTGTATGTCTATTATGACATAAATCTGATTCATTCGACATCCTTACAGTTCATTGTAATATGGATTCGCAGAATTCTTAATGAATAAATAAATAAATGAAGCATTTAACATGATACTAACATGATTTGTCAAAAGTTACAATTCATTACGTTCAAGTATCTTTAGATCACAATGTGTAGTGATAATTAATGGAATGGGCTGCCAGAAATCAACTTACATGGAACATTTTGATTTGGTGTAATTGCTTTCAAAACACAGCTTCGTCTAACACCACTTTGTTATGAAGGTAGATTCTCATTCTCAACGACATTGATCGGTATTTATTATGATTAAACAATCAAATAGGATACAGTTCATATGTCTACGATATTCAAAAATCATAAAGCATTTTCTCCCTTACATTCAGATCACTCGAGTAATGTATCGTATCACATAAACAGAAACAACATCTAGATCATAATGGTTAGAGGCACTATACAAGAAGGATGTCAGAAAGACATATATAAAATACCAAAGCAAGTGAAAATATTCTCTCATAAAATATGTTTAAAGTCTTACTTATCTTGAAACACCTAACATAAGTATCGATAAAATTAAACAAAAATACAGACCATTGATGGATGACTACTGGGATTGAAGTATATTATGTAACAGAGAGTTTGACCTAATTCATAGGTTAATTTGGGATCAAGAATAGAAATTCCATTGTAACCAGTATTGCAAAATTCACTAGTCTCTTATTAAAAAGGTGTAAAGCATATATTATGTATAGACAAATAAAATATTCATTCAATAAAGCATTAACAGTTTGGTATATGTTTAAAAGAGAAAAAACAAAAATACACATGTGGAAGACACTGATATGCCAAAAGAAGCCTATGGGGAAAATAATACTTTGAAATCATTACTAAATAAATTCCATAATTACTTCCTCACACCAGCAGAAAATGCTGTACTGTGATAAACATCTTAGATTTTTTTGGCAAACGTTGCATACATCACCAATAAGAATCGGTTTAAAAAATACAACTCATATTGAAAATATGTAATTCACCAGGACACTAAAAAGTAGAAATTCTGCAGGCTATGGTGGTTATTTTAGGAGCATACTAAAATTAGATGTTGAATCAACTGTGCTATCTTTCTCATAAGTCAGTGCGTCAGAACATAGATACTAACAGAGTTAAATATACTGTCGCAACATGCACTTATAAAAGTCTAGCTAATCTGTCCAGTCATTTCACTTTTTTAGTGAACGTGACCTAATTTAGAATACTTATGCATTTCTTCTAACCTGAAGCTGTTAATTAAATCTGATTTTGGCTTTCATAGGCTTCTGCACAAAGAAACCCATAGCCAACCTCACAAATACGGTTCTGGTAAGGTATAGGATACAGTGTAATCTATTTGTATTTCTGTGACATTGCCAAAGCGTTTGACTGTGTAGACCAAAAAATTCTACTTACAAAAATTAAATACTGTGGTATTAATGACATTCCTCATGTACCAAAGGATTTTTACATTTATAACTAAAAAACTGACCGTTTTACACGAATGAAACTAACCTCAAAATTGCAGAGTATAACATTTTCAGTCCCACAAGCATTGGTTCTGACTTCACTCTTGTTGTTCAGTGTGTATAAAGGATGGTTCAAGACCTGTAACATTTGCTGATGAACTACACACACACACAAACACACACACACACACACACACACACACACACACACACACACACACACACACACATTAATCAAGTGTCCATTCTCCATCCTACCACACACAGTTCAGATGATAGCTGAAAAGGCCTTCAATTAGATAGCAGGAAACAGTTTCCTGTTAATTGCACACAAATTCACATTATGTAATTTAAAAGAAGCAAATATGACATTCTAGTAACACTTAACTTTAATGGTCATACATTAGGTGAAATACTGTGAGAATAAGTGCTTTATCTCTCTGAATAATAAATGAAAATGAAGTCAGAAGACAGATAAACTGAACAAGATCTTCAGTTTAGAATATTTTGTACTTAGAAGTATATCACTGTTCTGGCCTCTAGACAAGAGTATTTACTTATTATGCACACTTGTATTGCTTAACAAAAATAAAGTATTTGCTCAGCAGAAAAACATCTAAATTTGTGTGAATAAGTGCACAGATTGGAGAGAACTCCTTCAGGCTCTTCGAATCATTACTGACCTCTGTGTCATAGCTGGGAATAAAGTTCTACATAACAGCTGACAACTACTCCTGCCAGGAATTTTGTGGTGATCTTCAAAGATAGGTACTCCCTCTTAACAGATTTGTTGTGAAGTGATGACATTCTACTTCATAAAAGCATTGATGTAAATTAACATGTCAATATGTAGCTCCTGTGGAATATCTCCAGCAGAGAGCTCATATATTTTTTTCAATTAATTTCACTCAAGGTATATCTGTTGACTCATTCTTTTATACACTTTGTCTAAATGTTGATATACTGCACATCCTCTACTTGTATCCTCACACAAGTAGTCACATCACAAAGATTGTACAGTAGGCTGTACTAACACATTTTGCCACATAATGTATGTAAGCTGTTCAGACAAATCAAACACAGTCAATGAATACATTCCCTGAAGACACCACCTGTACACCACCTGTGAACCAGCTGGGATTCGATAGTAATACAAAAATTGTTTTTTATAGTAGAGTACTGAGTATTTGGTGACTCATCGTTAATCCCCACATTTTTTGTAATTTGTTACTTAAATCAGTAAAAAACTGAACTTTGTGACTGGGTGAAAACCGAATAAGAAGAAAAATACTTAGAACGCCAAGATCAGCTTCTTATATTGTAGCACTGCCCAAGATCAATTGTAACCACTTTGCTACACACCCACAATAATTATTAGAACAAACTTTTAGTGCCTAATGAAACAATCATTGAAAAACTCTTCTGCATTCCACTCAATTAACACTTCCTCAGTCTCTCGATTTTTGAGGAGCCTACAAAGAGCAGAAAAGCCAACATTCTCTCCTCTTTCATTTATCTTCACCAAATCCATGAAAATTGAGAGACTGGTAATTTCATAGCTGATTCCCTTTAAATTGTTGTCATCATCATCTAACACATTACTGGTACATAAATGAGAGGGATGAAGTGAAACATTTTTTAGTATCGATGGACAGTGAGAAATCTGTATGAACATAAATAGTGGAACAAAAATATTTGATAATAGGACACAGTAGGCTAAATTATGGGTTGGCAAATATATTGTGTAAATCGCCTAATATTACATATTTTGTTCTCTGTGAACCATATTTTATTTATTGGCAAAAGTATAATACAGTAAAAATACTCAATAGATGCAATTGTTGTTTGAAACCCAATTTTGAAAATGTGATTCATGAAATGCTTTTTAAGATAAAATTTTTACAAATTGCAGACCAAATTTAATGCTCCCTATGATAAAAATTGATCGCAATAAAAATACGCAGTAGAAATTGTTGTTGTTTGAAAATCAACTGTATTAATGAGATGAATGAAACTACTGTTTTTGAGATAACATTTCACCAAATACGGGATCAAAACTGACTGCAAATGTTCATCTGTTAATGCTGACTTATAATAAGATTTTACATATTTCATCTCTGAAAATGCACTTCATGGAAGTAAGTACAACCAAATACAGAGATCAGAACCTGAGCATATGGTCTTAGTTTAGCTTATTCATTATTTGCTCATCTTTATTTGCTGCTGATGATTAATATAACGGAATATGTCTTATTCATAATACTAATATGCTTAGTTATATACATTATTATGACTTTAACCACACACTTTAAGGTTTAAGATACTTTTCGTATATTATATTACATGCTCAATCACAGATATTTATACTTAATCATATACATAACTACAAGCATTTGTACTGAATGACATTCACAACTACAAACATTTAGCCATATCTTTTACATTTTAACATATGTCATTTTTAAATCAAAAAATTCTGCTATATTATAAAATGGATTTTCAGCCAGCCAGCCAGCTGTGCAGTTTTCCTTGAAATAATTTAGTAGGCAGGGTCCACGCTGGGGGTAGTAATTTGTTGAAGATTGTTAGAGAGCTTCCTGTGGATGAGTGGACTGTTTTTACTAGTCTGTGTCTCAGAATATCAGTTTCAATTTTTCCACTGATGTGCTGGTGTGTATCTCCCCTAATATGAAATTCTTTGATACTTGTTATAATGTATAGTGATGAATATATATATATATATATATATATATATATATATATATATATATATATATATATACACTCCTGGAAATTGAAATAAGAACACCGTGAATTCATTGTCCCAGGAGGGAGAAACTTTATCGACACATTCCTGGGGTCAGATACATCACATGATCACACTGACAGAACCACAGGCACATAGACACAGGCAACAGAGCATACACAATGTCGGCACTAGTACAGTGTATATCCACCTTTTGCAGCAATGCAGGCTGCTATTCTCCCATGGAGACGATCGTAGAGATGCTGGATGTAGCCCTGTGGAACGGCTTGCCATGCCATTTCCACCTGGCGCCTCAGTTGGACCAGCGTTCGTGCTGGACGTGCAGACCGCGTGAGACGACGCTTCATCCAGTCCCAAACATGCTCAATGGGGGACAGATCCGGAGATCTTGCTGGCCAGGGTAGTTGACTTACACCTTCTAGAGCACGTTGGGTGGCATGGGATACATGCGGACGTGCATTGTCCTGTTGGAACAGCAAGTTCCCTTGCCGGTCTAGGAATGGTAGAACGATGGGTTCGATGACGGTTTGGATGTACCGTGCACTATTCAGTGTCCCCTCGACGATCACTAGAGGTGTACGGCCAGTGTAGGAGATCGCTCCCCACACCATGATGCCGAGTGTTGGCCCTGTGTGCCTCGGTCGTATGCAGTCCTGATTGTGGCGCTCACTTGCACGGCGCCAAACACGCATACGACCATCATTGGCACCAAGGCAGAAGCGACTCTCATCGCTGAAGACGACACGTCTCCATTCGTCCCTCCATTCACGCCTGTCGCGACACCACTGGAGGCGGGCTGCACGATGTTGGGGCGTGAGTGGAAGACGGCCTAACGGTGTGCGGGACCGTAGCCCAGCTTCATGGAGACGGTTGCGAATGGTCCTCGCCGATACCCCAGGAGCAACAGTGTCCCTAATTTGCTGGGAAGTGGCGGTGTGGTCCCCTACGGCAGTGCGTAGGATCCTACGGTCTTGGCGTGCATCCGTGCGTCGCTGCGGTCCGGTGCCAGGTCGACGGGCACGTGCACCTTCCGCCGACCACTGGCGACAACATCGATGTACTGTGGAGACCTCACGCCCCACGTGTTGAGCAATTTGGCGGTACGTCCACCCGGCCTCCCGCATGCCCACTATACGCCCTCGCTCAAAGTCCGTCAACTGCACATACGGTTCACGTCCACGCTGTCGCGGGAAGCTACCAGTGTTAATGACTGCGATGGAGCTCCATATGCCACGGCAAACTGGCTGACACTGACGGCGGCGGTGCACAAACGGTGCGCAGTTAGCGCCATTCGACGGCCAACACCGCGGTTCCTGGTGAGTCCGCTGTGCTGTGCGTGTGATCATTGCTTGTACAGCCCTCTCACAGTGTCCGGAGCAAGTATGGTGGGTCTGACACACCGGTGTCAATGTGTTCTTTTTTCCATTTACAGGAGTATATATATATATATATGTGTGTGTGTGTGTGTGTGTGTGTGTGTGTGTGTGTGTGTGTGTGTGTGTGTGTGTGTGTGTGTATGTGTGTGTGTGTTTATATATATATATACATAGATTTACAGATATAAGTATATTGAATACTGAGTTTTCTGAACAGAGGTCGGCAGTGATCTGTTGGTCCAGCCCTACACATTTCTCTAATGAATTTTTTTTAATCTTCAGTATATCAACTATATGTGTAGAGTGGCTCCATGTTAGCACTCTGTAAGGAATGTGAGGCTGGAACAGTCCAAAATATCTCCGTCTTCAATAGTTAGAAGTAACTTAATCTCTCAGTTTCATCATTAGGTATGTTACTCTTGACATTCTTTTGCAAATGTAACTGATGTGTTCTCCCCAGCTCAATTTGGAATTCTAAAAGTTTAACTGTTCTAGTTTCTATATCATCAGATAGGCATAAGAGAAGATTCTGGGTCTTGTCAGGATTAATGGAAGTGTTTTACTACAGCATTTAGTGATTACAGTGACATTTGTCATAATGCTGATGTGTCCTCATGAGTTGCTCTTACTGTTGTATCATCTATGTAGCAGGCCACAGACTGAGGAATTGATGTGGCTTATCACTTATGGAAAAGAGTGGTCCAAGCACTGATCTCTGTGGTACACCTATCTCCACCTTTTCTATTACAGAAAGTCTCTTTCTTACTGAAACATATTGTTTTCTGTATGAATCAATTATTTTTAGTGCTGTAGTTTGTACTCCATAAAATTCAAGCATCTCAAACGATACTTCATACGGAATCAAAGACCTTACTCCGGTCATGTAAAACAGTGAAGCTTTATCCTTATTTTCAAAAGCAGTCATTATCTATTTTACAATGTCAAGAACTGCTGAAGAAGTATTTTTTCCTCATGTGTAACCAAACTGTTTGTTGGAAAGGAAATTATTTTCTTCAGAATAATCACTTAATTGATTGTATCTAAGAGTTTCCACTATTTTGGAAATGTCAGGAATTTCTGAGACTGGGTGGTAATTTTGGGGAGATTTTTGTCTCTTTTTTTAAAAAAATTAGTGTAAGTTTTGAATTTCAATGATGCAAGGAAAATTCTGAACTGACTACATTTGTTGAAAATGAAGCTTAAAGGTTCACAGATAAAATGAAAAGTTTTCTTGATAATACATTTGGATAGCCATAATTATCCATAGTTTTACTGTTGGAGAATTTTTTGATTGCTTTTATTACATCAGTGGATTTTCCACTGAAAAGATCATTTCACTGGCAGCTGCTTGCCAAGTAGTTTACTTGTAGACGTATTGGTCAAGTTTACTCAATTCCAATTTCTTTAACTGAAGACACAAAGAATTTGAACAGTTGGTCTGGTTCATGTGATACATCTTGTGTGCGATTAGGGGAATGTTCTTGTGTGATAATATGCCCTGCCACTTTACATTTGTTTGGTGCAATTTCTATGAACCTTTCATATTCTGATTTTTTCCATCGAGCAGCTTAATTTTATCAAAATTTTTGTACTTCAGATACGTCCTACAATTTATACTAGCTAGGTTAGTGACACTTGCACAGTTCTTTTTATATGCATTTCACAGTAACAACATTTCCTCCTTAATGTTTTCAAGTTCTTTAGCACATCAGTTTGCAAACTTTGTTTTAGGCTTACATGCAAACTTAGTTTTTCTTAGGGGTGAGCAAGTGTATCACACTTCAATACATTTTCTAAAGAATCTGTCAAACTCAGTTACAACGTTTGTTTGTGCAATCTGTGTTTCATAAAAAAAAAGTCCTATTTCATGTAACTTACTGTATGAGCAAACAAGTTCACAAATTCATCTTCCTGACATCTCACCAAAGTCACTTCATTTTCATTGTCAATGATATAATTGATGTGACTTGACCGTTTCCTGGAGAGTGTGAGGAGTAATGGTTCATGGTCAGAGAAGCATCCATCTGAATGTCTAACAATAAAAATCGCATTAGTGTAGTTAAGAATGATGTTACCCAAGCAGGTTTCTTTATGAGTAGCAGAACAAATTTAGTGAGTCGCAGAAGCAATTTAATGGCCTCAAGGTACTGAAAAAAGTTCTTGATACTTGCTTGCCACAGTTTAGCATTTCTAATTGAAGTCACCATAGATGGCAATGTTTTCTTTTTCTTTAATATTTCTTCACAGCAAGCTCAAAATTTTTCAAAAATATTTCTATTACTCCATTTCGAGACCTGTAGAGACGTAGAACTATCATATTCTCGTCTATAAGCTTTCTGCAGCGAAACTCACAATCTACTTCAGAACAAAACTGACTTACATCAAATTTTGTGAATTTCACACTCCTCTGATAAAAACTACAACTCCACCATTTTTTCTCTTTTCTACACATAATGCTGGCCACAATATATCCTTGAGGAACAAAAATATCTATTTCAGATTCAGTTAACCAGTGTGCAAGTTGAGCTTGCATTTCTGACATAAAATCAAAGAAGTGCTGATGGCTCAGTCCGCAAGAACAAAGGAAGTTTTGACACAACTGGTTCTAAAACAAGACAGATTCAAACATTTGCTAATGAATAATGGAATGAATCATCATAGGCTTTGAACACTTTTTTATTTTCACAAGATTTGTATATGTACTCAACTAAGCATTTGTCAGTTCCACACATATCTTCATCGTCATCAGCTGTAACACATCATAGTTGATTCTAGAAGGTTGTACTTGTTAATGTTTTTTTGATGCCTTTGAAAATATTTTCACCTGTAATTATTCCACTCAAACAAATCATACAAGACATTTCTTCAGTCACTTCAAA
The DNA here is from genome assembly GCF_023897955.1 of Schistocerca gregaria. Taxonomy (NCBI): domain Eukaryota; kingdom Metazoa; phylum Arthropoda; class Insecta; order Orthoptera; family Acrididae; genus Schistocerca; species Schistocerca gregaria. Next base: position 237,552,588 of record NC_064926.1, read on the forward strand.
GTCAGTACTGACTCTTCAAGTGAATGGCAGGAACTGACCAGTATCCACAATGGTTGTTGACTCATCAAGAGCCAAGAAAAACCATCCAGAATCATTTTTCTTGTTAATTAATTGGTTACTCTTGTGGCAGCCAATATTATCAACCCTTCAAGCAACTGTTCTTTGGGAAATTCTGATTAAAGAAACTCATTTTCTCAAGACACATGTCTTTCACTGCTACAGTTAGACACGATTTAATTAACTCAGCATGAGTAAATAGTTTTCCCTCCTTGGCTAACTAATGAGCAATCTGTAAACTTACTTTAGTTGGAGCCTCATTTTCATTTTTCATTTTCACTAAGATACTGCATTGTCATAAAATATTCCATTTAAAGTTTCTATATTTTCAGTCATTCTTTTCAGACAAGTTGGAACATTGTGCTAAATGCTTAGTCTGGTAATACTGTGGCATATTGTGCACTTTTAGCACAACTATAGCTTTACAGCACAGTAAACACAATTGTCATCTAATTCAGTATCAGAACAATTCTCAGCACATTTTGAATTAAAGCACGACATTTGAGGTCCAATTTTCTCTTGTTTCGTGCTTTCGACATCCACATGATGTAAATACACTTGTACTATAAACGAGAAGAGAATATTGTAGAACAGTGATACACATGGTACTGGTAACACTGTCAACATAAACCTCCATGTTACCACAGCAGCAGCACAGTGGCATGGCTTATTCCTGAAGACAGAAGCTCCACATGATTTTTCTTGCATCTGCTCAACTCCCAGGTTGTTCGTTAGTGGGCGTTACCAGTCAATGGCAACACATATTCACAAACGAAGAATAATTCCAATATAACTTTGCAGCAGCTCATATATTACTTTCACATAATTTTCACGTTTCATTCAGCATTATCTGTCTTCAAATTATTTAAGAATTTGGAAATATAAAAACCACTCTTAGCTCATGGGCCATAGAAAAAGATTAGGTGGGTGGGATTTGGTCCCCAGGCCATAATCTGTCGATGGCAAGTCTAAACCATCTACACACTCAGGGGTGTGTTGGCTTGATGCCGTCTTTCTGGAAAAAATGAGCTTAAAATTATTGAATGATGTGACACTGTAGTTTCACCTTCAGCTTTATGTACCATTGCACCATTAGTTACTGTAGTCTCATTATATTTGTTTTGCTTGGTTTTCTTCTTACGATTTTATATAAATTTATAGACTGTTTTTCTGCCACAAACTATAAGTTTTTACAAAATAGCAATCTATTTTACTGTGATACTAAGTGACACATAGCTTCTAATGTTATAGCTTCTAATCACGAATTTGGACTAGTTGTGTTTTCACTTTCATCCAAAAGTGCGGATGTTTCATGCATTGATTTCATATAGTTTGAATCGAACGTCTTTCCATTGAAACTTGGTGGTACTGGTACAGTTCTTTTAAGATTATTCCTCTCTTTGGACTGAGTTTTCTGTTGCTTCACATATGGCATTTTTTGCTGTAATTGTAGGTAGTTTAGTGTACAAGTACACATGCTGTCCTAATGTTTGACTTGCTTAATACTATAGCGCCCACTTCTTCAGGGTGGTTCTGTTATGACGAGAATAGTGTAAGTGACTGTTCGAGGTGAGGTGGGAGCCAAATGGCTCCAAAGAAACGCAGCTGCCAACGTAACAGGTTCCTTTATTGATGTGTCTGTGCTGCTTCATACACTAGGTGAGTAGCTGACTGGCCACAATATTCTGCTGGGCTGCCTGCCTGCACACCCAGTGAAACTGACACAGTTATTCCACAAATGCCAGCAGCCTCATTACTTAAGCTGGTCGTGTGATCCTGGTGCCAGTGGCTTATGTATGTAACATTGCTTTATTTTCTATGGACTGTAGGATTACCTCACTGTGTCATGGTGGGGGATCCCAGCCACTTGAAGACGCCAGCCCCGTGATGGTAATGATGGCTGCTATGCTTGGGGAGCGACCCACTGCCTCCTGGGCAGGAGCCAGCCTTTCTGTTGGAGATGACCTGGTGTGGTCCACTGATAAGTGGCTCAAAGTCCCTCGAAGGACTTAGTGTACAGAGCTGTTGTGCTGCCATGGCCACTTCTACTGGCAGGTCCAAGCATCATCCTCATTTGGCGCAGCCCCTTCATCCTAAGTGGGCTGTGAGACTCGGAACTATTTTATCATAAAAGTGTCTGGTACTTATAGTTAGCAGTGGCACCCTTGCCGTGCATATGTGCAACTACCAAACATGTTCCCTAAAACTATACTGCCACTGTCAGTGTGGAAATCTGGCTTGCACGTTGCTTCAGTACTCTGTGCAGTACCGCTGAGTTCGCTGTTTCAACAAGCTAACCTGCCAAGCTACATTGCATCAGCCTTGCTGCATTATATAACAGTGATAACATCCTGCTCTCACTTGCTGTCAGCGCTCTTGTATTACTCTACTCAGACTCACACTAATGTGCCAATATATGGTCGTTACACTACATTACCCTACTCTACAAAACTTATCCCTCAGCTTGACCTTGAAAGGTTTCAGATTATGCTATGTGTTCGTCCAAAGTACAGAGAAATTTTATGACTAAAGCAACTTACAATTCAGCTTATGCTGCCTGCTTATGAGTCGACTTATCACACATGTTTTGTGCTGCTGGCAATTCAACATTCATGGTTTGTGCAATTGCTTCCTTTCCTTTCGTCTTAACCCTAAACTAACATCTTTCCTACATACACACTACAGGGTTATGCTCTCTCTCTCTCTCTCTCTCTCTCTCTCTCTCTCTCTCTCTCTCTCTCTCTCTCTCTCTTATACTCTAGGGATCCAGTCTACTGGATTTTTGAACTATTTGGTGGTTTAAGCTGATGGCCAGCTCTCTACTCCAAAAGAATAAAAGCAACACACTATAGAGTTAGAGTCACTGTGGCACATGGTATTGTGACACTCAGAATCACTGTCGTGTGGTTATCCTCTGAACTGCTCTAGGTGCTGCATTAACTGCTCAGCTGCAATGTGTCCTTCCTGTGCGGCAGAGAATCGATTAGGTCAGATTCTAGAGTCTGTTTTAGGAATGTTATATTCATTGCTGCTAAAAAACCTCTGGCTAATACAATTCTGGTTCTGAGATGTTCACTTACATGATTCACACAAGTGTGGCTGGTAGATGAAAAGGTGACCCTGTTATGTTGCATGTGGTCCTACTGATTAATAACCCAATTTTTAAAGTTCAGTCCGATTGGCCTCTGTGAGTTTTCCCTGTTCATAGCGATTCAGCACCATCATGTCCTCATAAGTGGCGCAAATCCAATGAAAATGGGTTTGCTGGAAATGGAGTCAGGGTTCCACTATATCTAGACCCTTATTACTGGCTAAGAACAATCAAACTGTAAAGTGCTCTGGCTGGCTGAAATTATCCTGGTCGGATACACCATCACCTTCCACATTCAACAATGTTGTAATCATTACTACATGCCTGCTACTGTTTTCTGAATTTAATAATATCCTGCGACCGAGCGAGGTGGCGCAGTGGTTAAACACTGGACTCGCATTCTGGAGGACGACGGTTCAATCCCGCGTCCAGCCACCCTGATTGAGGTTTTCTGTGATTTCCCTAGATTTCTCTAAATCGCTCCAGGCAAATGCCAGGATGGTTCCTTTCAAAGAGCACGGCCGACTTCCTTCCCCATCCTTCCCTAATCCGATGAGACAGATGACCTCGCTGTCTGGTCTCCTTCCACCCAAAAAAACAACAAAAAACAAATATCCTGCGAGCCCTCACCTGCACGAATCTTCCAGGAACTCTCCGATTTGCTGGGTATGGGTATAAGGTGTAACGCTTAAGCTATTCATATCTTCCTGTTACTAGAAATCGAATTAAAATATACAATCATGATTAGTCATTTTTCTTTTCTACTGATACTACATAGTTGTAGAAGGATAAGTTTGGTGTACTGGGTTCTGTAACTAGGTCCAAATCAGGCAGTAGAGCTCGCTCTGTGCTTTCTGTAACTCCAACAATTACTCTTCAGGCGAAAAAGTTTAGCACTCAGTGGTCCATCCAATGGATGATGTGTGGCATCTTACAAGTTTCATACTGCCCCTTGTGCATCCAATACTCCACATGCTATCGCTTGTAACAGCTTTGCCACATTTTACTGGTCCAATACTTCCAACCATGCATGCAGCACTCTCAACTTCCGATTCATCACGCTCTCTGATGCTCTTCTGTAATCCATTACTCATCAATTTCTGTAACAACCATGTGCTGTTAAGCACTTCACTCTCTAAAGTCGCTATCTGTGAAGTGTGCAATTCTTACGCAACTTACTTCCTCTGTAGGTATTTTTACTGATTCCACAACTTTTTTTAATTCTCTAAAATCATGCCCATCTGCCTTTCCAAAACTGTTTCCAAAATTTTGCCTCCAGCATCTAACCACCACCTTTTACTTCTTCTACATTGCACAACTTCCATTACTTGTCTCGTTTATTCTCATAGTATCGCAGCCTGGGGACAGGAACAAATGTTACCCTTCCTCCCTCCTTCAAAAGCTGCTGCCACTAGTAAGCCCATTCACAGAGAAGTATATAACAAACAATTCCTACACTAATGTAACTTATTTACTAATATCCTATGCATACACAAACATGTAGACAGAACAAATCCTTGGCAAATACCTCTCATCTTCTTGATAGTAACACATAGTACTTCATGTACAGTCTCAGCCATATATTCTAATCTCTTAATCTGACTGCTTTTCCCCATGTTCTTGTTTGGCTCCATCCTTGAGACTCCTGCAATAGACTCTGGACTACTCAAAAAGGTGTTAGACACTCAATGTGTACCAATGCCATTCTTGTTCGTAGTTGGGGCTTGGCACTGACTGGTGAAGTAGTCATCACCATTTGATAAGATCCTTGATACCTTGTGATGAATATCTTCAACTTCCCTTTTGGGCATGTACTGAGTGGATAATATCACCCATTGTCCTACTTTATACTGCAGTGAACTTGCCATACATCTAACTGATTCCTCCTACTTCTCTAATGCTTTTGTGTTGGCCTTCTGCAGTTTTTTCCAAATTTCCCCTACTTTTTTTTTTGCAAATGTAGGTACTCACTCTCTAGCTTTAGCTGTCTTTGGCTTAATCAAATCGATCAATGATGACCTTTTTCAGCTATACATGACCTGATATGAGGGATAACCTAGTAATCATCTATACTTTTGAATTACATGGTGATATGACATACCATAGATATGTATCCCTGTCTACATGATGTGTACTCACATAGTAATGTAACAGTTTCCCAATTGTTGCATGTACCCTTTCCATGCTACCATTGTCCTGTGGATGAAGAGGACCTGTTCAGACTTCTTCACACACAATAAGTAATACAGCTCCTTCAATAAGTCTGACATGAAATTCATACACTGGCCCATAATTATCATACTTGGTACTCCAAACATCAACATCCAGTTGTTAACCATTTCTTGTGCACCTGTCACTGCCTTCTGGTTCAGCGTAGCAACCATCTCCATGTATGTAGAAAAATGATGTATTGTTGTTAATATGAATTGGTTTCCTGGTGATGTATGATCGAACAGTCCTACTATGTCAATCCCAAGCCTTTCAAGTGGTTTTGATGCTTCTGGTAGGCACTGAAATGGTACTCATTTTCAGTTCATGTCTGTTTGCTTTGTGCACTGTAAACAGTTCCTCACACACTGATGCGCATCCACTTTCCTTCCTCTCCACCATCATCTTTCAACCATACTCCAGTTTGTTGCTGTGCACCTGCCATGACCAGACGACACATGATCATGTGGTCCTTTCAGAATCTCTTTCTTAAAGTTCACTGGTACTACTACTCATGAACCTAGCCTTGTTTTCTTGCTCAACAGTCCATCATTTGTGCTAAACTGTGATTACATCCTGTACTGTTTACAGTAACTATCAGCTCTCTGCAGTGATTCACTTTCTGCAAGACCGTGACTCAGAACTTTCACCACTGCTATCTTCCTACTTAATGCATCTGCTTTCCTGTGCTTCTCCCCTGGCTTGTGTACTACATCACAGTCAAATTCGTAAAGTCTCAGGGCCCATCTTGTCAGCCTGCTAGACAGGTCCTTCATTCTCAATAACCACTTCAAAGTAGTGTGTTTGGTAATGACCCAAAACGTTCTTCTAAAAATAATACCTAAAATATGGGAGACAATACATGAGACTCAACATCTGCTCCTCTATCACTGGAAAGGTCTCCACTGCTGCATTGAACTGTCTCAATGTCTATGTTAAAGACTGCTCTTCCCCACTAATCTCCTGGCTTAAAACACATCCCAAAGATTTATTAGATACATCACACAAAGGACAAAGTTCTTCTGAAAGCCAGGAAAAGCTACAACTGGGCTGAATGTCAAACCTCTCTTTAATTCTTCAAATGCACCCTGACACTCTTCTGGCCATATGAATTTTACACCTTTCCTCAGCAACTGCATGAATGATTGTTCTATATCAGCAAGCTCTTTTACGAATTTTCTGTATTAATTTGGGGTCCCCAAAAATATTGTAGTTCTTGAACGTACTCAGATATTTTGAACTCTCATAGAACTTGTACTAGCCTTGGTTGTGCCCTTATGCCATATTTACCAATTACATGATGTTAATATCTTAATTCTTCTAATGCAAAATTGGACTTCTTTGTGCTGCATGTCAGACACATGGCCCACAATCTCTTAAATATTTCTTTCAGACATTTTATATGCCATTCCTTGTCTTTTGAAAATACCATGATATTGTTTATGTAAACCAGATAGTGTTGCGGTTTCAAACCTCCCATCACACTGTCAAATAATCTTTGAAGCGTTTCAGTGGCGTTTTTCAATACGAACAGCATTATCTCGGACTTATACTGCCCCGAGGTAACAAAGTGCTTTCTTTAGGCAGTCTTTGGGAACAACCTCCAATTTTTGGTAACCAGTCCTCAAATCCGTCTTCGAAAAGTACCGACATTGTCCAAAGTTATCGATGGGCTCAGTAATGCTGGGTTGGGGTGTGTATCTGTTATGGCCTTGCTGTTCAAGTGACAATAATCATAGGAGGAGCTGCTTTGTCTAAAACCATCCATAGACTGTTTTGGATATGACCACAATTCCTTCATCACATTGACTATATCTATTCCATTAAACTGTCATCTAACAACTGGTTAGTAAAAGCTTTGATAAAAGGCTGCGAATACCAGGCATTTGATATGGTTTCTAATATACCCTTGATTCATTCCCTGTTGATATCCAGTGCTGAATCACGGGTGTTGCTGGCAATACACTCTGTAGAGAAAATAAATCTTGAAATTTCAACAACAATTCTTCCATCCACACTCTCTCTCTCTCTATCTCTCCCTCTCTCTCTCTCTCTCTCTTTCTCTTTATTCCCTTTAAGTACTCTGTCTCCCTACATAACAGCAGCTCATGGTTGCTTCTGGTTCACACTCTTCATGCACCACTAATTCTCATCCAGAATGTCTAAATTTGCTTTTAACATCTCCTTGCTTTACTTACTTCCTCAGTGCCAAAATTATTTATATCTATACGAACCATTCTCCTGCCATACCTTTCTTGAACGTTATAATACTTTCCTTAAAACAACTTGCTGGTTCCAGTATATCGTTCATTTCCAGCAGCTCCACAACACATAACATATCCAAACGTAGATGTGACTCCATATTCATCAAGTTAATTCCCCTTGTCACCTGGTCTAGTCTTGTAAATCAAGTCTTAGTGCAATTACATGCAGTTCCTCTGGTTTATCCAATATGCTAGATGTCCCTCAAAACGGTTCTACACTGGCAAGAGCTTCCCCTAGTTGGAATGTCATTCCACTAAGTCGTACTGTTTGTTGTTGTTGTTGTTGTTGTGGTCTTCAGTCCTGAGACTGGTTTGATGCAGCTCTCCATGCTACTGTATCCTGAGCAAGTTCCTTAATCTCCCAGCACCTACTGGAGGTTACATCCTTCTGAATTTGCTTAGTGTATACATCACTTGGTCTCCCTCTACGATTTTTACCCTCCACGCTGACCTCCAATGCTAAATTTGTGAACCCTTGGTGCCTCAGAACATGTCCTACCAACCAATCCCTTCTTCTAGTCAAGTTGTGCCACAAACTTCTCTTCTCCCCAATTCTATTCAACACCTCCTCATTAGTTACGTGATTTACCCACCTAATCTTCAACATTCTTCTGTAGCACCACATTTCGAAAGCTTCTATTCTCTTCTTGTCCAAACTATTTATCGTCCATGCTTCACTTCCATACATGGCTACCCTCCATACAAATCCTTTCAGAAAAGACCTCCTGACACTTAAGTCTATATTGGATGTTAACAAATTCCTCTTCTTCAGAAACGCTTTCCTTGCCATTGCCAGTCTACATTTTATATCCTCTCTACTACGACCATCATCAGTTATTTTGCTCCCCAAATAGCAAAACTCCTTTACTACTTTAAGTATCTCATTTCCTAATCTAATTCCCTTAGCATCACCAGACTTAATTCGACTACATTCCACTATCCTCGTTTTGCTTTTGTTGATGTTCATCTTATATCCTCCTTTCAAGACACTGTCCATTCCGTTCAACTGCTCTTCCAACTCCTTTGCCATCTCTGACAGAATTACAATATCATCGGCAAAGCTCAAAGATTTTATTTCTTCTTCCTGGATTTTAATACCTACTCCAAATTTTTCTTTTGTTTCCTTTACTGCTTGCTCGATATACAGATTGAATAACGTCGGGGAGAGGCTACAACCCTCTCTCACTCCCTTCACAACTACTGCTTCCCTTTCATGCCCCTCGACTCTTATAAATGCCATCTGGTTTCTGTACAAACTGTAAATAGCCTTTCGCTCCCTGTATTTTACCCCTGCCACCTTCAGAATTTGAAAGAGAGTATTCCTGTCAACATTGTCAAAAGCTTTCTCTAAGTCTACAAATGCTAGAAACATAGGTTTGCCTTTCCTTAATCTTTCTTCTAAGATAAGTCGTAAGGTCAATATTGCCTCACGTGTTCCAACATTTCTACGAAATCCAAAATGATCCTCCCCGAGGTCAGCTTCTACAAGTTTTTCCATTCGTCTGTAAAGAATTCGCGTTAGTATTTTGCAGCTGTGACTTATTAAACTGATAGTTCGGTAATTTTCACATCTGTCAACACCTGCTTTCTTTGGGATTGGAATTATTATATTCTTCTTTACGTCTGAGTGAATTTCGCCTGTCTCAACCAAGTTGCTCACCAGATGGTAGAGTTTTGTCAGGACTGGCTCTCCCAAGGCCGTCAATAGTTCTAATGGAATGTTGTCTACTCCTGGAGCCTTATTTCGACTCAAGTCTTTCAGTACTCTGTCAAACTCTTAACGCAGTACCGTATCTCCCATTTCATCTTCATCTACATCCTCTTCCATTTCCATAATATTGTCCTCAAGTACATCGCCCATGTATAGACCCTCTATATACTCCTTCCACCTTTCTGCTTTCCCTTCTTTGCTTACAACTGGGTTTTCATCTGAGCTCTTGATATTCATACAAGTGACTCTCTTTTCTCCAAAGGTCTCTTTAATTTTCCTGTAGGCAGTATCTATCTTACCCCTAGTGAGATAAGCCTCTACATCCTTACATTTGTCCTCTAGCCATCCTTGCTTAGCCATTTTGCACTTCCTGTAGATCTCATTTTTGAGACGTTAGCATTCCTTTTTGCCTCCTTCATTTACTGCATTTCTATATTTTCTCCTTTCATCAATTAAATTCAATATTTCTTCTGTTACCCAAGGATTTCTACTAGCCCTCGTCTTTTTACCTATTTGATCCTCTGCTGCCTTCACTATTTCATGCCTCAAAGCTACCTGTTCTTCTTCTACTGTATTTCTTTCCCCCCTTCCTGTTAGTTGTTGCCTTATGCTCTCCCTGAAACTCTGTGCAACCTCTGGTTCTTTCAGTTTATCCAGGTCCCATCGCCTTAAATTCCCACCTTTTGCAGTTTCTTCAGTTTTAATCTACATTTCATAACCAATAGATTGTGGTCAGAGTCCACATCTGCCCCTGGGAATGTCTTACAATTTGAAACCTCGTTCCTAAATCTCTGTCTTACCATTATATAATCTATCTGATACCTTTAGTATCTCCAGGATTCTTCCATGTATACAACATTCTTTTATGATTCTTGAATCACGTGTTACCTATGATTAAGTTATGCTCTGTGCAAAATTCTGCCAGACGGCTTCCTCTTTCATTTCTTAGCCCCAATCCATATTTACCTACTATGTTTCTTTCTCTCCCTTTTTCTACGCTCGAATTCCAGTCACCTATGACTATTAAATTTTCGTCTCCCTTCACTATCTGAATAATTTCTTTTATCTCATCATACATTTCTTCAATTTCTTCATCATCTGCAGAGCTAGTTGGCATATAAACTTGTACTAGTGTAATAGGCGTGGGCTTCGTGTCTATCTTGGCAACAATAATGCGTTCACTATGCTGTTTGTAGTAGCTTACCCGCTTTCCTATTTTTTATTCATTATTAAGCGTACTCCTGCATTACCCCTATTTGACTTAGTATTTATAACCCTGTATTCGCCTGACCAAAAATCTTGTTCCTCCTGCCACCGAAATTCACTAATTCCCACTATATCTAACTTTAACCTATCCATTTCCCCTTTTAAATTTTCTAATCTACCTGTCCAATTAAGGGATCTGACATTCCACGCTCCGATCTGTAGAACACCAGTTTTCTTTCTCCTGATAACGACGTCCTCCTGAGTAGCCCCTGCCCGGAGATCCGAATGGGGGACTATTTTACCTCCGGAAGATTTTACCCAAGAGGACGCCATGATCATTTAACTGTACAGTAAAGTTGCATGCCCTCGGGAAAAATTATGGCTGTAGTTTCCCCTTGCTTTCAGCCGTTCGCAGTACCAGCACAGCAAGGCCGTTTTGGTTAGTGTTACAAGACCAGATCAGTTTTAGCACAATTTAGATACAAAAAAGTCAGACCTAAATATCATGCTGTAGTCCTCGCTTAGATGCAGTATCTTCTCTACACACTTTTTAAATTGAACAGCCCCTATCCGAAAGTCTATGTTGAGGACCCAAGGGGTCTCACATTGTTACCCTCGATTCTACATAAGCTATAGCATGCCACTCTCTACAATTGCCCTTTATCTTAGATACTGCACTCAACTCTTCCAACAGAAACAAGATTATCTTGAAGTTGCAATGACTTAAATGTCTATTGTACCTGTCAAAATATAAACAAATCATTCATCACTCACTGCACCATACTGACACAGTACGTCGAGGCCCTGACGCTGTGCTGCATGAAGACGCAGCCTCAGATTCTGACACCAACATATAGCGCCCCTGGTGCAGGGTGGGGAAGGGAGGCAATGAGGAAGGCGCAAGCAGCTGTTGGAAGCGAGGTGGAAGCGAGGTGGCTCCAGAGAAAGGCGGAAAGGCAGCTGCACATGTAACAAGTTCTTTTACTGATGCATCAGTCCTGCTCGTTACACGGGATGAGCGAGTGGGTGGTTGCTGAATTCTGCTGGATTGACTGCCTTCACACCCAGTGATGCTGACTGGATAGTTCTGCCAAGCACCGACAGTCTCATTTCAAAAGTTGGCCATGCTATCCCTGCACCAGCAGCATGCATACAAAACATAGCTATATCCAATGTGGACCCTGGCAAAACGTGGCTGCATCACAGATAGGGACACACACAACTTGGAGACGCCTGTCCAGTGATGGTGGATGATGGTTGGTGTATACAGGGCGCAATCCAATATCCTGTGGGCAGGAATCGGCCATTCTGCTGGAGATGAGCTGGTGTGGCGCCCTCTACCATGGCAACAAGGTCTAGGAATGGACTTGGTGCATAGAGCTGCTATCCTGCCACGGCCTTAAACTGTGGACTTCTACTGGCAGGTTCATGTGGTGTCCGTGTCCAGCACATCCCCTTCATCATGGTTGGGATGCGAGACTCAAAACAGTTCTATAATTAAAATGTCCAGTAGTTACAGTCGATAGTGGCGCACTTGTTGTGCATATGCAGCACTACCACTCACATATACTAAAACACCACTGCAACTATCAATGTGGAAATTTGCCTTGCCTCTTGCTGCACTACTCTGTACAGTACTGCTGAGTTCGCTGTTTCAACAGCCTAACCTGCCTCACTACACTGCATCAGGCTTGTTAAGGGGACCCAGAACGTCCTATACCTCCAATATTAAATGTAAGGATCATTTTCTTATGAACTATTAACACCAGAATGATGAAACTTTTACAGTATAATATTACTTATATTTAATACCATGTACCATATGGATTTTAATTTATTGGTGTTTTTTGGGAAGATCTTAATTATTTTGTTACTGAAAATAATTGAGACATTTTTGGCATAGTATCTTTGAAATAAAATCTGTTATCAATTATGTATCACAAACAGATACAAGGTGTATATTGGCACTGTTTACATTCCTTGAAATTTTTAAGTCTTTCTCTCAAATAGTGTAGCAGAAAATGTTCCTTATATGGCAAAAAAGTGAACTTGTAGAAAACGAGTTTCAAAGTTTCACTAACATTTAGGTGGAGTACAGTACCATAAGATGGGGTTTCACTGTTACTAGACATCTCCCAATCTAGCCTTCTTTTCACTCCTTTCATTCTTTGTCTGGCTTGCCTCTCACATCCCTTTTCTTTCCTTTCAGGATCCTGTTTCCTCCCATTGTCTATCGACATTATTGTACTCACCATGTACTTTCCAGGCATCACATCCAACTTCTGCAGCACATTGCACTTTATAATGTTACCTTTGTTGTACGTGGCAATGGCATCATATACTCCAAAGTGAAGAGTATGAATTTGGACAAACACATTTTTTGGTATTCTGGCCCCATTACATTATTCACATTCTCATTTTGATTTTGTGTACGTCCATGGAGACATTTCTTCAAAAGTTCAGTTGCAGAAAGATCTCTGAAAATTGATTTTATAGCCTTCATGACAGTTTCTGGTAGACTGTGATGATGCTTGTATACACGTTCAGATCCCTGATATTTGTTGTACTTGCACCAGGAATTGGGTCCCTGTGGGCATAGTCCATGTAGTGACTCCTCATCAGTCGATAAGGTGTGGTAGTAAAGTGCCATTACAGCCTTTTCCGTTGTATCAACACTGTGAGTATTTTATCTTATTGCTAGTGCATAGTCTCTCTGCAATCTGTTGATTACCTCGTCTGTCAATCTTTTAGCTCCATACAAAGGTTTTCCATCACTGAGTACTTGGCCTTTCATTGTGGTCTTCAGTCAACACAGCCTTGTTCCCATACATTTCCGAATGTAACCTATGCACTCCTGTTTAGTAATGGTAACATCATTTCCACAAGGTTTCAGTTCAGATACAGCAGCAAAAGACTTCGAATCACCATCACCCATGAACTGTAGGTACCTGAGCTTGTACCACAAAACAGAGCGACTGAAAAAGTCTTTCACACCGGAAACTTCCATGGCCCCACTAGACCCACTGTAATTCCTTCGACAGTTTTCTGCTTGCTCATCCTTCTCTCTTTTAGGACACCTACAGTGCTTGTATTTAATTACAACATCTATAACTTTTGTTGCTGTCATTACCCCACTATGCGAAGTGTGCTACATTCCATCTAGTGCGACAGTCAGGTCCCGAGGATTCTGAACATCTGGAATTTCTTCATTCACCGCCACAGCCTCCTCCACTGCTTCTTTCATGGATTCTTGGGCAATATCTTCAACACAGGATCCAACAACCGAGTTATATTTTGAGAATTTTGTTGTTGGTGGTGGTAGATTCATTACACCACAAAACACTTGACCAGCAGAATATCCCTTACCAATTGACCTTAGAGCATAAACACATCTAATATTTACACCATAGTACTTTTTTTTACACTATCAGTTTCACCTTGGCCTATTTCGACATATTCTGAGTTCCAAAATGAAACACTGTCATGACAACTAATACAATGGAGACAGATTTCTGCTGCAAGTCCTGTGTGTCGCTTGACATTTACTGTATACTCAATTTGCAACCTTCCTTACATAGTACTGAACCCTCAATCACCTTTGAGAGCAATGAAATGTTAATTATTTCGTTCACATTATCCTAACTACACTTCTCCAATAAACTGCTGTATTTTTCAGTTGATCCATGCAACTTCTTGCTTGTGCTAGAGACAGGAGTAGATTTCACTTCATGAATAACCTCACTATTTTCAGAATCATTTCCCAAGGTCGTAGAAATTGTCACAGCTCCTCTAGTGTACCTCAGAGGAGGCTTCTTCCTCTTGTAAACTCTGTTACTAAATCGAGGCATATTTGATAAATTCCAGTTATGCAATAGAAATACAACACAAATAGTGCAATAATCAGCAAATGCTCAATGTAAACAACAGTATCCAAAGAGTAAAAATTGCAGACAAAATAATTGCCTATCAAATCGTGTTGCCAACAAAATATAAAGTAATCAAAATATCCACGGGTGTACTGCCGGTCTATAGTGTCCAACAGGCACAATATTTCGGCGATCAAACATGTCGCCATCATCAGGTGAACTGACGGACTGAGCTCCTATGAACGTGCCGGCACGGAGATCCGTACGCTATGGCTGCTCAGGGGGAACTGGGTTCGGTCGCGGCGGCGGCCGATTTAAATACCCTCCGCCCGCGGTGCGCTCCCTCTGCCGTCCGCGCCCCGCGCCGCGGTAGCGCGGTGGAACAGATTGCGACGGCGTCTGAGATGACGTCGGTGTGATGGCTCTGCCCGCCGTGGTCGTCACAACTATGCGTTTGCTCGATTTACTCTTGATTAACCCAATCGCTGGTTCCCAAGCCTTGCTAAGATTATAGCCACAGTCACGGTTTATGAGGTCGTCATTGGTGCGAATTTCGATGGCTTCTCTAACAACGCTGTCCCAGTATCTCGACGTCTGTACCAGAATCCTCGTGCGGTCATACTCCATAGCGTGATTTTCCGACAAACAATGTTCAGCGACCGCCGACTTGCTCGGATACATCAGTCGAGTGTGCCTCTGGTTTTCACGGCATCGATCCTCGACGGTACGCATCGTCTGACCAATATACGACTTGCCACATTGACACGGAATCTGGTACACGCCGGCCGAACTCTAGTACATAGGGCGCGCACTATCTCTGACACAGAGAGTCTACCCCAGGAATTGGAACGTCTGAGAACTGTGTTTCGGAAAAATGGGTACTCAGAGTGGCAGATCCAACGTGCTCTCCGCCCAACCACTACAGCACAACCTGTTGAGATGGATGAAGTCACGAGGGAGGAGGTAGGCACTGCATTTATTCCATACACAGGGGCACTCTCGGGGAAAATCGCCCGCATTCTGAAGAAACACCGGGTCGGAACTGTGTTTTGTCCTCCGAATAAAACTCGTGCACTGGTGGGGAGCGCCAAAGATGACCTCGGTTTGAGGAAGGCCGGCGTGTACCAGATTCCGTGTCAATGTGGCAAGTCGTATATTGGTCAGACGATGCGTACCGTCGAGGATCGATGCCGTGAAAACCAGAGGCACACTCGACTGATGTATCCGAGCAAGTCGGCGGTCGCTGAACATTGTTTGTCGGAAAATCACGCTATGGAGTATGACCGCACGAGGATTCTGGTACAGACGTCGAGATACTGGGACAGCGTTGTTAGAGAGGCCATCGAAATTCGCACCAATGACGACCTCATAAACCGTGACTGTGGCTATAATCTTAGCAAGGCTTGGGAACCAGCGATTGGGTTAATCAAGAGTAAATCGAGCAAACGCATAGTTGTGACGACCACGGCGGACAGAGCCATCACACCGACGTCATCTCAGACGCCGTCGCAATCTGTTCCACCGCGCTACCGTGGCGCGGGGCGCGGACGGCAGAGGGAGCGCGCCGCGGGCGGAGGGTATTTAAATCGGCCGCCACCGCGACCGAACCCAGTTCCCCCTGAGCAGCCATAGCGTACGGATCTCCGTGCCGGCACGTTCATAGGAGCTCAGTCCGTCAGTTCACCTGATGATGGCGACATGTTTGATCGCCGAAATATTGTGCCTGTTGGACACTATAGACCGGCAGTACACCCGTGGATATTTTGATTATCAAATACGCCGGGAGAAACTCAAGAATATAAAGTCTTTGGAAAGACCGGAAGTTTTGAAAAACGATGTTTTCAATGAACAAGTATCCATTGAAATTCAATGTCGCGACATGCCCTCTACAGCACATTATTGAAAATGATATTTTCAATACTTGGAGCTTAGCTACAGGAAAGATTAATATGTCACTTTAAATAGGAAGATCTGTAGTATTTTATTTCACAATAAACTGAAAACCCAAAATTTCATCATTTTTAGGTTCCGGTTTTGCTTTAACTGTTACTGTGATCTCGTCCCACACTCAAATTCTGTCAGAGCTGTAGTATCACACCATTCACACTCACACTAATACACGTATATATGGTCGCTACCTTACAATACTCTTCATATCATATAATTTGATAGCTTGTTTATTTTTGAATTGTGCAGTGTTAAATTATTACAAATTGGCTAATTTATTTAATAGTTTTAGAGCATCAATGCGAAACAATCATGGTTTTGTGTGAATTCACACAGTTAAAGGTAGGTTTCCACTTGTAACTTAGTTTTCTCTCATTGGCTAGTGTAACAACATTCCATAAAACATATGATCTAACTTCTAGCCAAGACCTTAAGCTACAAAATGATACAAGAATATGTATGTATTACACACAGTTCGCTGGAAACAGCTGAGTGTAGAGAAGGTAACGTTCCTAACATAAACTGCTAATGGATTTGCCTCACTGAATACGCCAGTTCCCATTGCACCGCAAAACTTAAGCAATGCAGAGTGTGGCCGGTACTTAGATGGGTTACCAACCAGGATCATCATGCAGTGTTACCAATTTGCTCTTTAACTTTCAATTAAAGGGGTGTTGGCATAGAGTTCCTGGTCATTAGACTTCGCATCATCATCCTGGATTAAATTCCAAACCTCTCCACAGAGTCTCATAGAGTGAGGACATGATGGTGAACTGACCATGGAGATGTTAAGTTCAGTGCCCCCTTGGTGCACTTCAACAGGAGTCTATGTCATTGTGCAGACTTTGGCTTCTGCCCTCTCTCACCATCTTACAATGCAAACATAGCACACTACAGACACATGTCCATTATAATCATATAAATGTGTGAGATATGCTTAGCACACAAATCTCATACTATACGAAGGAAAGATGCCACTGTGGCTGAAGGAAGGGAAAACCTTTCCAGGCAGCTGAACCTGCCCCCTGGGGTCTCTCTGCCGATCATGTCAAATGACTTCACTGGCTGGCTCTGGGCACTATGGGACTTAACAGCTGAGGTCATCAGTCTGCTAGAACTTAAAACTACTTAAACCTAACTAACTTAAGGACATCACACACATCCATGCTCGAGGCAGGATTCGAACCTGCGACCGTAGCAGTCGCACGGTTCCGGACTGCGTGTCTAGAACCGCGAGAGCACCATGGCCGGATGTCTTTACTTTTTCTGATGCAAATTTTATGGATATGTAGGATGTGTAGTGAGACTAGATCATGGCAGAAACATAAATAACAACAAACCTTTAACATGAAAACATTTTTCTTACATAAATTACATATACCATTTCACCAGCAGACATTTAAAGTATATTTGAAAGGAAATGACGTTGAGGAACAGACAACATATGATCAACTTCGTTTATCAGAAAAAGTGCATAAACCTGTAATTAAAAAATAGCTAGTTTAAGCAGTGGATAACATATGAGAGAGTCAAATGTTATATCTTAAACTATGTTAAATCAATGCCAAAATAAGCATAATGTGTCACAAATAAGAAACATTAAGCACTAAGAAATAAAAATGGGGGAATTATTAGGTTGGCATGTAAGTTCATAACGTTTTCGTTTTCATGGCAATATTACAGCTGCTAAGTGTTTTTATAGACTATCACTTTTTATTTGTAATTCATTGTTGCTATTTGAGTTTACATATTGTCATCTTGTCATTTTGAGATAGTGAGTGCAGCTATAGAAGCTAGAAAATGGAGTGCCAAGTGGAGAAATTGGGAAGTTTTCGACGTATTCTTCTACTTGAGTGCAGAAGAGGTGTGACAGCAGCTGAGGCAGCTGGAAACATTTGCGCTGAGTATGGGGATAGTGTCACCAGACAGAGAACATCACGAAAGGAAGACCATTTTGACATTAGTGACTCCACACATTTGGCAAGACAAAAAATGGTTCAAATGGCTCTGAGCACTGTGTGACTTAACCTCTAAGCCCATCAGTCCCTCAGAACTTAGAACTACTTAAACCTAACTAACCTAAGGACATCACACACATCCATGCCCGAAGCACGACTCGAACCTGCAAACGTAGCGGTCACGTGGTTCCTGGCTGTAGGGCCTAGAACCAATTGGCCACCCCAGCTGGCCTTTGGCAAGACATATGGGGAATGATGAAGATAGTTTAAATGCCAGATTGAGATTTTCACTCTGCAGCGGAGTGTGCACTGATATGAAACTTCCTGGCAGATTAAAACTGTGTGCCCGACCGAGACTCGACCTCAGAACTCAGGACCTTTGCCTTTCGCGGGCAAGTGCTCCTCCATCTGAGCCACCAAAGCACGACTCACGCCCGGTACTCACAGCTCTACTTCTGCCAGTATCTCGTCTCCTACCTTCCAAACTTTACAGAAGCTCTTCTGCGAACCTTGCAGAACTAGCACTCCTGAAAGAAAGGATATAACGGAGACATGGCTTAGCCACAGCCTGGGGGATGTTTCCAGAATGAGATTTTCACTCTGCAGCGGAGTGTGCGCTGATATGAAACTTCCTGGCAGATTAAAACTGTGTTCTCGACCGAGACTCGAACTCGGGACCTTTGCCTTTCACGGGCAAGTGCTCTACATCTGAGCCACCGAAGCACGACTCACGCCCGGTACTCACAGCTCTACTTCTACCAGTATCTCGTCTCCTACCTTCCAAACTTTACAGAAGTTCTTCTGCGAACCTTTCAGAACTAACACTCCTGAAAGAAAAGATGTAGCGGAGACATGGCTTAGCCACAGCCTGGGGGATGTTTCCATAATGAGCTTTTCGCTCTGCAGCGCAGTGTGCGCTGATATGAAACTTCCTGGCAGATTAAAACTGTGTGCCCGAACGAGACTCGAACTCAGGACCTTTGCCTTTCGCGGGCAATCTTCCATGAAGATGACCCAATGACTTAGTATGTGTCATGCTGGTGTCCTGGCCGCTTCACTTGCATTTTTCGCACTCCACCTGCTGGTAAGCTGGATCTACTGGGTGATTTTTGTCAATTTTTTGGATTCGTTTCTAATCATCACTTTCTGTTTAGAGTTTTTTCGTCCCTTGTGTCCTGTCCTCTGTTATTTCATAGATAAAGTGTGCGTTTTTGATAACCCAGTTTCAAACAGGAAGATGTGGAGCATCTATAGTTTACCCTCATGGAGATCTAATCACAATTTAAGACCTGTAATCCTCACGTCCTAACTGATATGGCAGCACTTTCATACATTTGAGCTACGATTAGTTCTAGTTGTAAACTTTGTAGCTATTTTAGGTTCACCTGTTTTTCACCTGAAGATGTGATTTCATGATCATGAAATTAGTTGTGACTCAGTGATTAATAAACCAATTTCTGGGAGCTGTTTTGGTTTCATTAGTTGAAATAAAATTTTTAGGTTGCTCAGAAGTAGTCATTAATCACAATAAAACGCCAAATTAGGTTCTCTACATTTCAGATTAATTTTTTTAAAGAACGAATGTTAGCATATTATTTGTGTGTTTTGGACCACACAAAAAGAAATAGGGAGCTTAAATTAATTATGTACTGTTATTTTTGTGACAATAGTATTATTTTGCTGAAACACCCCTTTTTATAAAAAAAATAGCACTGATTCCTTTTGTTACTGTGTTCCAAAGTCTTTACCATGGTTGTCACAAACATCGCCACATTTTGGAGAGTCGATATGCAGGTGGTGAAAGTATTATTTTTATTTATATTTTTTTGTTACAACTGTTCATACAAGTGAAACTAAAATCCACCAGTTTTTTTATTTAATGATTTGACATTTCCCAAAAAACAATTCAATATATTATTACATGAGTGTAATTCTGTTTTTCCTTTCTTCTTTATCACTGATTGAAACTGAAAGTCTCTAAAACGTTCTCTAATCTGTGACCCCAGAAACATATCTGTTTCCACTTTTTCGAAACAGAGCCTGGGAAACTCTTAATGCAAGTGACTGCCCAGCTGTTATCAGAGAAAAGATTTTCAAAAATTCTAAAGAACATTCAGTTTTGTCCAAAATTGTTCTGAGTGGTGTACTGTGTCATTGTGTAAAACATGAAATACTTTAAAACAGAAATTACAAAACAGAACAGTCTGAATCATCTTGTGGTGGCTGTGAAGCCCTATGTAGTAATTTAATTTTGTATGTGATTCTGGAACCAAAAATTAGCTTAGGTCTATCAGTGATTTATGTAAAACGTTTTCCATTTCAGTAGTAAATTCCACTCACAATGGAGACAACGATACTTATAGTATGCGAATTGCAGTCCTAATAATATGACAATCACTTTTCTGAGTAAACAGGTTCCAGATCTCTGATTGGGTCGCTGAGTTCCCACTGTGCAGAATTTTGAATCAAGAAGGTTGTGCTTGGAGTAGTCTCTCCACGTAGTCTACTCCCAGAAGGCTTTTTTTCTCATTTTTGGATATGCTGCTTTTGTATTGGTAGTATACATCACACGAATAATAGGAAACCTGTTACCACAACGAAGTGACAGACACATGATCCCCCCAACGCCCCTAATCCCAGTAAACTACCTTCCTTTAATTTTTCTACATGGATAAACCAAATTTTATGTTTTTGTATTTATGTTTAATAAAAATGATCCTTTACTACCTCCTGTAATTTTAGTAATCAGCCACATAAGTATAAGGATCGCCCCCTGCCAGGGTAGAAACCCCTACTGTTTTGTCAGACTGCATATCGACAGCCTTTGTGACGTCATCAGATGCAATAAAACAGTATTCAAGATTATTCAATTTATTACTCAGAATACGAGTTGTTGCAGTGTCTGCTGCGATGGCTGTTGTCTGCATAACCTGGAGGGGATCTGCACAGTCCAACAGTGAACTCATGGGAGCCAAGGATGGTGCATCAGCTGGGAGTGGAAGTCAGTGACACCCTGGTGCAGCAGTTTGCCACCTGTTGTCGAGGTATGCGCACCACATCAGTAGCCGTCCTTGCACATGGTGGTGATCAAGACGTGTGTGTTTGATTCACATACCATTTCACAGAGTACTCAATCTTTCTCAGATCACTGCCCATGTTGTCCCCTCAGGTGGAAAGCGATATCAGATGCTGTGATGTGCTGAATACTGAACATGGCCCGCTGGTACGGTATGCCATTAGACTCCTGCGACGCTGGAGTTTTAGGGCAGTTTTTGCCCTGGGCCGTAACATCATTGGTAGACCCTAGGACTACCCATCAGTGCTGGCTGCAGTGTTGACCTTATTACTGGATGCTGGACTTCATTATCGGCAGCTGCGGACCGTTCATCTTCTCGTGAAGCACCAAGTGTAAGGCCAACACTGGAACAATCTCTCACACAAGAAGTCACCATGCCATAACCAGAGAATCGAGTGCAAACGACGTGAACGCTATCGAGCCTACTGATTGACTGCTCTAGGCTAGTGAGGATGAAGTGTTTATGTCGTCGACGAGATGCTTCGCTCTATGATGCCACTAGTAATGACCGAATCGGTTCTGCAGTTCCGTTACATTTGATTGAGGAATTTGTTACAGTGTCTTTACTACTTAAGAAAGTTTCTGCTATACGATGTTGCGTTCTACCTAGTTTCTCTTATTAACGTTACAAATGTAACGAAGGCAGTTCGGTCTGTACTCTTCTAACCATATTCTGCTGAACTCGCTTGGAGTCGAATACAAGGCTGTTCGGTAATAGTCGTTCCTTTATCATGCTGCTTGGACGAAATAACACTGAAAGGTCGAGAGAAACGCTGAAACTGGGAACGTGAGGGGTAGTCTCACGTTAATTCTTAAACTATTTCTTTTTTCAGTTTCTTTCTGCCATTTTGTGCCCCTCCTCTGGGTTTACACTCTTATCAGGAACATATCTTGTTACCCCCTACGTACAGGCCTTCTTGTTTCTACTGTGTAAATGTACTGTTTTGAGACTCATATTAGAAGCGCTAAACAACGTTAGATTTTGATCAGAACTGTATTTCATATTCAATTTGTCGATATGTGCGTTTGCAGTATGTGATGTCGACTTCAGTTGTAGTGTTCCAGTCTTTCGTTCTTTCGCGAAATGTAGTCAGACATTCGTGTGGATAATTTTGCTGTTTTAAACCTGATGCGAATGGTCTGCCTTATTTTGAGGAAGGTGTAGACCCTCGTGAGGTCATTAAACTGCCTTTCTGTCATCTTGTGACTCGATAAGGATGTCCTTGGTACGAAGTCTTCACCTCTATAACTGGATGAGTGGGCAAGGTGGTGCTGACATAAAACATTGGATTCATACTTGATAGAATGGTGGTTTAAATCCCTGACTAGCCATCTAGAGAGAGGTTTTCTGTGGTTCTCCTCAGAATCTTCAGGCAAATACTGGGTGGTTCCTTGGAAAAGGAAAATGTCGCTTTCTCATCCTTCTCAAATCTGTAATCATAATCTCTTCCCGATGAATTTGTTGTCAAACAGACTGAAAAGACTTACCTTCCTGCCTCCTATCGAACAAGATGGTTTTCCATCTTCATTTAAGTCTACATTAGAGACTATCTTGTCGAATTTTCTGGTGGTACAATATAATCGGCAGGCACAAAACAGCATAGTGTCAACCACCAGAAACATGTAAAACGTAAAGCATAAATTGTACAGCACAATTTGGCGAGTTATACAGTGGTAGGAACGTCACCATTGATAACACAATTGCAAGCCTCTTTGGTCAGTGGTTAAGCTATCATAAGGGGAGCGTCTTTGACACTGACAGTCTGCCATAAGGTAGGAATTTCCACAGTGAAAAACATCAGCTACTACTGGTTAATCAGTCTACTCCACCTGATTCCATTCCCTATGACAATGGAACCATCCCACGCTTGTCGCTCTTACGGACAACAGGTGCAAGAAAGTGACTGTCATGGCGCTGTGTATAATGTTTTCACTACCTGGATCAAATTACAGTATAAGTGAAACGTGAAAGTGAGGTTCTATTGTGTCCTACGAGGTGCATTCAAGTTCTAAGGCCTCCGATTTTTTTCTAATTAACTACTCAGCCGAAATCGATGAAAGTGGCGTTACTTCTCGACGTAATCGCCCTGCAGACGTACACATTTTTCACAACGCTGACGCCATGATTCCATGGCAGCGGCAAAGGCTTCTTTAGGAGTCTGTTTTCACCACTGGAAAATCGCTGAGGCAACAGCAGCACAGATGGTGAAAGTGTGGCCACGGAGAGTGTCTTTCATTGTTGGGAAAAGCCAAAAGTCCCTAGGAGCCATGTCGGGTGAGTAGGGAGCATGACGAATCACTTCAAAGTTGTTATCACGAAGAAAGTATTGCGTAACGTTAGCTCGATGTGCGGGTGCATTGTCTTGGGTGAAACAGCACACGCGCAGTCCTTCCCGGACGTTTTTGTTGCAGCGCAGGAAGGAATTTGTTCTTCAAAACATTTTCGTAGGATGCACCTGTTACCGTAGTGCCCTTTGGAACGCAATGGGTAAGGATTACGCCCTCGCTGTCCCAGAACATGGACACCATCATTTTTTCAGCGCTGGCGGTTACCCGAAATTTTTTTGGTGGCGGTGAATCTGTATGCTTCCATTGAGCTGAATGGCGCTTTGATTCTGGATTGAAAAATGGCATCCACGTCTCATCCATTGTCACAACCGACGAAAAGAAAGTCCCATTCATGCTGTCGTTGCGCGTCAACATTGCTTGGCAACATGCCGCACGGGCAGCCATGTGGTCGTCCGTTAGCATTCATGGCACCCACCTGGATGACACTTTTCGCATTTTCAGGTCGTCATGCAGGATTGTGTGCACAGAACCCACAAAAATGTCACCTCTGGAGGCGATCTGTTCAACAGTCATTCGGCGATCCCCCAAAACAATTCTCTCCACTTTCTTGATCATATCGTCAGACCGGCTTGTGCGAGTCCGAGGTTGTTTCGGTTTGTTGTCACACGATGTTCTGCCTTCATTAAACTGTTGCACCCTCGAACGCACTTTCGACACATCCATGACTCCATCACCACATGTCTCCTTCACTGTCGATGAATTTCAATTGGTTTCACACCACGCAAATTCAGAAAACAAATGATTGCACGCTGTTTAAGTAAGGAAAACGTCGCCATTTTAAGTATTTAAAACAGTTCTCATTCTCGCCACTGGCGGTAAAATTCCATCTGCCGTACTGTGCTGCTATCTCTGGGACGTATTGACAATAAACGCGGCCTAATTTTAAAACAATGCACATGTTTCTATCTCTTTCCAGTCCGGAGAAAAAAAATCGGACGCCTTAGAACTTGAATGCACCTCGTACTGCGGACAAGAACTATTAAGCGCCTGTGAGCCAACAGTGCGTAACAGTCGAAATTCGCCGACTGCTCAAAGTCCACACACCAGTAACTCGCGCTATTTTATCAGTCATCCACATCAGGCACAATCCAAATCTGCTCACAACCTCAATTGGGGCCCAGGCAGCTGAGCCTTGTGAGAGAGATTCCTGGGTTTTCATTCACTGCGCATCATCCCAGGGGTTTCCTCCATTGCCTCCGTTACACCATACGACCCATCAAATCAACAGAAAAAAATTTCTGGAGCATATATACAGGAAAGTTCTCATCCCAAGCTATCGCTGTTCCAATTGCTACACCAAGTAACATAGTTTGGGAACACTGACTTCATCATGTGAAACCATGGCATCTCCAGTGACACTTCCAAATAAGTTGCCTTATTGAGCAACGTAGGTGAGTATGGCTGCATTATCAGCGACACTTTACTACTATCTCTGTCTGACTGTAGTTTGACACTGCCGAAAAGGCATTGCTCCACTGGCTCGGAAAAAGTCTGGAGCAACAGTTGCAAGAGGTTATTTATGAGAACACTTCGGACAATAGATAACAGTCTCAGCTTTGGAGACATATCTGCACTTCAGTCACCTCATTTCTAATGCTGGGCATTACGTTTTGGACGCTAGGCCTTCAAACTGCTGCTACAAATACGGCTCGCATCGCTCTCACATGAAAACGAAACGATGGAAAGCAAACTAATCCTCGCACCTGTGACTGTATTGGTTTCATACTCGCTTTGGTACTCGAGCATACAACTGCTCCTTGCTGTGCAACCACCCAAACACAGGATGTGATCCAGGTTGCAGCACATGATGACGATGCACACATCTCAGATACATAGATCATTCTAGTTTTGGCTCAGCTCTAAGTGACAGTGGTAGACTCTAGGTGGTAAATCACTCAACAAATCAATAATTTCTGATTGACATGGGCTCAGAAGTGAGCACCATCCTTCAGGTAGAACCCATCAATGGAGGTTATTACACTAGTCATAAAATTACGCAACACAAACCATTCTCTTATAAAACTTTGTAGAACTATCACTTCCATCATAGACCTTGATCTATGCGAAAAATTTTCATGACAGTTTTGGTCGCTAATGTTAGAGAATCGATCAGTTCAGCAGAGAGATATCTGACACGAAATTGTCCATTGCTGCCAAACCAGGTATGTCTTCGTCAAGATCGTAGACTGATGGGTTCCCAAACATCATAGCTCCTAGGACATAACAATTGATTCAGAGCATGCAAGTGGCGTCGGATGGCTATGCACCCACTACTCTGTCACCACCACAGCCCAACATTCCCCCACCATATCTTCGCAACCCCAGTGCTGACCAGCAATCCCACTACAGCCATTGCCTCTGACCTCCAACCTAACTCTGCAAGTATTATCTGTATCAAGATAGGGTGAGAATCACAACATCCAGCTCGTTTCATTATCTTTCTCGTCAAGAAATGGCCCATCTGTGCCCTAAAAAGCAGCCAGCCACAGCATGCTTGGTGACATGGACCTGCACAAAGATGACATCAGTAGCCTCATCTCCCAGTGCCCTGCACTCCAGAAGAGGGGAAGGGGGAGGTTGGCGGCTCTGTGGAAATCTTACCATCGCTAACGCAAATGCAAGATAATAAGGTTTTTTGGTTAGTGGTTGAGCTGCCGTGGGGAGAGTATCTTTGACATGTGCAGTCAGCTTTATGCTACTCCATCACGTACACGCATCTTGCATCTCTGTGTTAAGCAATGAAGTGTGGGGGAATTCAATCATTTGTCCTCACTACAAGCATTTTGAGCAGGAATTGCCACACAGTTACTGAAACACACAGGATCCTTGCCGTATAATAAATAAATTCATTTGAGAACCTAAAATTATTTTCGAGCGATATATACCAAACTCACAATAAGATCTACATTCAGGCACTGGGTTCAACCGATACTACATTTGTAGTTCCGTAACGAAATAAACATTTACCAACACAGAATGCCACTTGAAGCATCCACATTAGAGTGTCTCTTTATTGTTGTGTGAAAAAATAAAGCCATATAAACAAACCGTTTAGGAGAAACTGACAACTGTTTTTGGACGTACATAAACGAGGTGGTGCGGGCAGTCAAGGCTTGGTCATGGATTACAATGTTGCCAGTTCCAAGAGACAGTTGCAACAAGCGCATAGAGGGGCTTTACATTTGAAGGAAGCTTGTATTCTACAAATTATGTTTCTCTGTTGCTTACTAGCGTCGTCATCCACGATAACCCGCAAGAACTGGAACAAAATTTCACTAAATGACTTGCAACGATCACTTGTAATGCTTGCACTGGCCACGAAGTTCGCAGCAAACCGTTCAGACCACTACTGAACATATTTTGGCTATTGGAGAATGAGCGACATCAGTTACACAGAAGATATGCAAATATCCTCTAATTGTTGTAACTAAAGAACATGTTTCCGTTTATTGTAAAGCAATATTTCACTTCAAGTGTACATCTACATTTATGACTCCCATTACATTTTCTTGCTCATGTTGAGACTGAAGTGAATGTAGTTCCAACTGAAAGTACGACAGTATGGTGATTTTTGGAGATTTAATGTCGTAATGAAGCACTTTTGCCTCTGTAGATAATTTCGTTGAACGCAAGTTCTACCTGCTTTTATTCATTAAGGTTGAACGCTGTGAAGGCTATGGGTTTGTGGTTCGATGGTATACATGTGGGCACTGCCCCTTTTGTCTTATCTATGGGGAATGATATACTGCGTGATATGAACAGATGCAAAAGGTGTGTATAGATTTAGTCACTTTTTTGGATCTTAGGATTGTGGAAGTTTAGGTGATGGGGAAGACGAGTCAGTTCTTCGTAATGTGCGACAGGTAATCGACATTACAATGTACTATTAACAGCTCACTTACAGACAGGTTGCTGAAGATCATTTGGAAACTTCATCCATGCTTGTGGAGAAGAGCAATGACACGCATTTCTGGGAATCATCCAGGGAAGTCCAAAATTTTGTCTGTCCGAGATTGCAGATGTATGGAAATGTAGAAGTTATATTCGATGTGAGATATGTGACCGAGATAGCAAACAACGTGAAGCAATTAACCGTCTGTGTTGAAATAGTGGTAGGAAGGGAATATAAAGTTTCAAATGTAATTAGTAGATCGTCCAGTTCACAGCATCATCTGTAGTTCCGATGCTGCCAGGAGAGAAAAATAAAGTTAATAATTACAATATGACTACATGAAGCTAACATACAATTTGAAATTAATAGATTAACACTACTTGTAATTTTTCAGTTAGAAATTAAGAACAGGGGTAACCAAGAAGGTGTTGAATAATTTAATCAGTTGCAAAAACAATAGTTGTATCGGAAAATACAAAATGATTGGACATGTTACTAATTAAAATTAAGAAATAACAGTATTTAAGAATTAATAGAAATGCAAAACAGTTTTCCAGAGACTAAATAATATTACTCTAGTTTGGTAGCAAAACCAAGACAAGAGGCGTTAGGTTTAAATTTTCACTCACATCATTTTTCTTAATATTAGCTGAGTACCTGATATTGAGCAGGTATGTATTTATTCCAGTTCAGTTAGTCTATCTCATCCTTCCTTCACTCTCTGTTCATCTCCTCTGCGCCCCTCTGTCCTTCTCATACTCCCCACTCTCTGTCTACCTCCACCCCCACTGTCTCTCCATCTTCTGCCCTCTCTCTGCCCATCTACTACTCCACCTCTCTCTCTCTTCAGAGGCTCCTCCCCAGTCTATATGCCAATCTGCTCCTTGCCCTCTGGCCATGTGTTTCTTTCCCCTCTGTCTATCTCCTCCTCAGCCCTTATCTCATTATGCCCCCTATATTTTCGCCTCCTCCCCTCTTACCCCTCTTACTGTCTCTCGCCCTCTGCCCATTTCCTCCTTCCTCTTTTTGTCTGCCTTTTGACCCTCCATGTCTGCTCATCTCCTCCTCCCCTCCCTACCAATTCATTTCTCTGTTAGTTGCCTTTTTCCCATATTCCATCTCCTCCTGCCCCTCTCTGTCCATCTCCTCGTCCCTCTCCCTCTGTCCATCTCCTCCTCACCTTGTCTCAGTTCATCCCCTCTGCCCCTCTCTCTCTGTCCCTTTCTCTGTCCATTAGTTCCTTCCTGTCGATATTTATCTCCATCTCCTCCTACCCCTCTCTCATCCCATCTCTTCCTCTCCTCCTCTCAGTCGCTCTCCTGTCCTCCCTCTCTCTGTCTGTTTCCTCCCCCCTCTCTCTGTCCACCTACTGCTCTTTCATTTCCATCCATCTCATCCTTTCACTCCTTGTGTCCATCTCCTCTTCACCTTTATCTGTGCCCATCTCCTCATTCCTTTTCTCTGTCTGTCCATCTCTTCCCTATCCACCTACCCCCATTCCCCCACCCTAACAGGAGGTTGCTGGTTCTTATCCTCAAAGTATTTCTTTCTAGATAGTATGTAATATATGTACCAAGTTGGATGAAATCGATCCATTGGCTTAGGAGTAGTTTTTTTATCTGGGACTTTGCCTGAATGCACACATCACATGTAATCACATATATTTGTACATATATTTCACCTGTATGTCTAGCGAATTGTGCCCTGTAGTTTCGTTTTCACGCAGCTCCATATTTACGAAATCAAATTTTCTGTTCACATGTGTCATACAACGATATAATTTTGTAGATACATTCAGCGGCGTATAATTTCGACGACAGTGTACTGTACGTTAGATATAGGAACAAATAAGAATTTAATTGTGCTTTGGTTGACACAACGCCACTGATGCTCTCTACAAATATTGATTACGTTATCAGAAGTATAAAGCAACAGTCTGCTACATCGGCCACACAACTTCTATTTCCTCCTGCAAAGTGACAACGCTAAGGCGATGTTGGAAAAGTATTATCTGAGTGATGCAAGAAAAACTGTAAGTGGAGAATAATACTTCATTAATTTGTTTCAAAAATCGCCCTAATAAGTTACAGACAGCAGTAATGTAGTAATGCAGCTCGCCATGGAACAGTTGTAAGCAGCGCTAGGAGTTACAGCAATCTGACAATCGACTGACCAGCAAAGACAAAGAGATGTGTAATCAACATTGAGTGTCAATTGGAAAAATACATTTCTCTTAATATTATATTTCTGGAAGTAATCATCTAATAATTTTTATTTGAAATTGGATATGACTTTCATTGTTATATTCTGGAAAAGGTGTTGTTAAAATATTACTTCACTTGTAGGTTACAGTACATCATTTGCGCAAAACTGAATCAATGAAAGATAGAGGAAAACAAGTCGGACTAACATTACAAAGTTAATATTGTTTAAAAGACAATGATGTGCCTTTCTTGTAAACTGTCCTACTTAATGCAGAAATATAGTTTCAGCTCCATTTCAGTGTTGAATGACCATAGGACTGGATAACAGAGCACTATTTAGTATCAAACTTTTCAATTAATTTAAACCACAATTTTTTAATTTAATTTCTCTTTATTTCTTTTAGCTTCCCAACAGAAATATTAGATTGTCAATTAAGATTTCTATTTAGCTCAGTGTAAAACTATACTGATATGATTCAGTGTTATTTTATTTGTCATTGTTGTAAAAATATTCAACCTAAATTAAATGATCTTATATGATATGATAATTGCCTTTTCTGAGAAACAACATTTGCAACATAAAGCATGAGAGTCCTAACTTCCATTAAAACTGCTCAAAGCCACACGAAATCAACAAAAAAGTAGATACAACAATGTTGCCCACATGCCTGGAAATCTCCTTAATAGCAAATATAATTAAGCTTTTGAACCAAGTTGTTAATTGTTTACTTGATTGTAGTTTGTTTTCACTAAGAATGCCAACTGTCTGTTAAATATAACTCTGATAAATATGAAAGGCAATACTTCCAAGCATGATATGAGATTCGACTTACAAGCAAAATAATGTGAAAGTTATGAATGAATTGCCTCTATCTATATAAAAAGATTCATAGATAATTACATAAATACACTTGTTTTCATTTTAGTAAAGTCATAAAAATGATGCAGCAGTTCACACATCGCATATATCACTCCTAAGAAGGCATAGTACTCGGCAAACGCACTTCATAATGGAAATTAATTCCCGAAACACGTCGTTTCTGTGACAGGTAACAGTAAATGCTGTTGTGTAACAAAAACAGACATATGATTCTGTGTTAGCTGATGTTGAAAAACACAACGGAAGTTTACAACTTGATTTAAGTATGGCGGCTTTCCCAGTTTATGTTGTTTATAAAGGTTGTTAAGTAAAGAGTGTCTGGAACTCATGGCAGATTAATACATATCTTAAAAGTATATTATAATGCATCAGTCATTGCATTGTATTCTTATGAGACCAAACTAATGCTTTAAGTGGCAGTGAAATGAAAACGAAACAGATGGGAAAAAGTCAGTAAACCGTTTATTATTTCAAAAGTAATCGTCATTCCTGTAAATACATTTGCACCTCTCTGAAACAAAACATGGACAGTGCCTTGTGGAAAACCATTTACAGTTGCCCATGGACAAAGGCGATTTGGTTCATACAAAGACACGCAGGCCCCTTATACAATCGTGGTTTCATAGTATAACATTGTGGATTCAGTATTGACAGATTTAGTACAACTTTCTAGCTCACCTTTAAAATTTGTTCAAGCTGTTCACACAACATTTAGACAGATAACATCTGTAGACACCCTACAGACACCCTACACTCACTTAATGTGAAATAATGAACGTCACACTTTCTTCCAATATTGTTACTATGTACATCATTGTCCCTTATGAACTATTTATATACTGAGAAGTAGTGGTCAAAATCCCTAATCCTTTGACAGGTACCTACAAGATGCTTATGATTGAGTACCACATATTATTCTTAGATCATGTTCTTGAGCAGTGAAAGTTTTCTTTCTTAAAGATCAACTACCTAAGGACATTATTCCAAATGACGTAATTGGATGAAACTGTCCAGCATATGTCACCTACCCAACTTACTTTTTGACTTCCCCTCGTATACTATCTAAAGGCAAATTCACACTGGCTGTCATACCACTGTCTCATCACAGCACCGTCCTGTCTGGGCGTATTCGCACTGTCCATTACATTCCATGACATCAGTTCACATAGCCCAGTACCGAACAGTGAAAGTGAGGTTATGAGTTACCATCCATGACACAAAACGTCAAAGTATAGTGCTGGAAATGAGGAACTAATAACAATAGTGTTTATGAATGACCAAAGCAAAGTTCATAATGTATGCTCTTAATCAATTTTGTGTGGTAAAATACTGAGAAGTGAGAAACATATCAAAACATGATGTCTGTGTGCTAGCTCAAGTTTATACATACAAATATATCAAAGGATATTTGTTCAGGAATCAGTAAACGTGTTTACTTTCTCAATTTTGTTTCTTTCTTATGTAACTATTAATGGCACAAAGAACTCTATTTATTCGTTAATAAGAGCTGACTTTTTCACTTAAAATGTTGTTTAGTAAAATTACTTCAACTCATTCTGATTTATATATAAATGGGTGTCAGCTCTCACCTATTATTCTAGAGCCTAAATAAGTTTTCGCTTTCAGATATCTGACCTCACTTTCAGAAGAACACTCAGTGGAAAAAATATCCAAGTTGCTATGGAATATTTGCAGTTTGCCATGAAAACAAAACACAATTGTAAAATAAAGATTAAGCAGATACAAAAGCAAACAATATACTAACATAAGGTCAATGAGCATGGAGAAATTAGGCTACCTTCCGCTGTCAGGAAGCAACAGCTACGTCAAAACTTTCTTCCTTAGAAACATTGACAAGCCTTCATGTGATGTGACAGTCCGTTGACGGTCTGTGTGAATGTCATTTAAAATACATTGTGGAATGTTTTAACGTGAAGTTCAATGCACACTGGCCATCACAGCACTGTCACATTATGGTACAGTCATATGAAGGTATATTTCACAATGTCCATCACATCGCAGTACGTCTAGCACATTCAAGTCACATGATCTCAACTCGCATGACTGTCCTCAACTGTTTTTTATGTTTTTCGAGAGAACTGCAATCTTTACCAGATGATCTTCAACTATTTCTACATGTAAAATGCATGTACACAACAGGTTACCTTATATACATGGATGATGGAGTCCACATTTGTACAAAAATGACATTTATTGGACTCAAATGGTTTCCAGCTTGCAGAGATGGTTTGTGCATTTGGGAAGTAAGACAGCAGTGAAAACCAATGCAAAAAAAGACTATCGATCAGAAAATGGAGGGGAATTTCAGGTTCTATACAAGGAGTTCGAGGAAGAGTAGTCTCCATTTTATAAGTATTTTAGAAAATCGAAGCACCAGTTTTTCATTTGTTATGTTACACTGCACCTGGAATTGCTAAAGGAAATGCAGTGTTACAAGCTGCGATCAAATTTCGTGAAAAATCTATTTGTTTAAGATTAAGTTTAGTTTCCTGTGAAGTACAAATTTTAGTTCAATCTACTTTTAGTGTAATTAAGTACTTTGTAGTGCAATCTACTTCTCCTACAAGATTTATAGGTTTTCTTTACATCTTCTATTTGGCTTTTAATAGTTCAAGTGCCCTATTTGTACTGGGATTAGCTCAACAAACCACATAAATATTAACCAGTGATGCTTACAAAACTGTTTGAAACATTATCCAGGGAGCTACTTAACAATAAATAGGCCTGCCAGAAACACATATTTAAACAATCAACTCTAATACATTACTTGATGTATACCTAACAAAACAGCATTTTGCCATTGTTTCATTATGTGAAGGTTTCAGTCCGTTTTCTTATGAAACATTGCAATTGTCTGACAACACACAAATTCCACTTAGTAACAAATCTGATTCAGCCAATAGTACTTTTTTCACTTCAAGTTAGCACTCAATCTCATTGTAAAATATTAATTAATAAATATTGAAATTAATAAATTCTGTTTAGAGCAGCATCTACAAGCATGTGCAACAGAAGTAGAGTTCCATAACAGATCCTATATAATAGTAACTATTTACTGAACACCTGCAGGAAATTATAATCTATTCATAAATCATCTAGAAGCTCTTTTGTGTTATTTAACAGTAAGAAACAAAGAAATTTTGATTGCTGGTGACTTTAATACAGATTTTCTAATTCAATCTTCTAGTAAACATTTACTGCAGTTAGTAATGTTGTCTTTCAATCTAACTCACACTGTAAACTTTTAACTAGGGTCACTAAATCCTCAAGGACAGCCATTGATAACATTTTTATAAACAAATCAAAGGAACAAAAACATATCATAAAATCTGTAATACATGGACTATCAGATCATGACATGCAGCTCCTTGTTTTAGATGTAAATTCTAAACAGATTATCAAGACTGCTAAATCTGAATACAGGAGAGTATTCAATCACCCAAAAAATGAGTGTTTTAGAAAACTGCTCAAAGATATGAACTGAAAAGATGTTTATAGTGCTCATGACATGAATGAAAAATATAACACATTCTTGAACAATGCCAGTACCATGTTTGAAAACTGTTTTCCTCTAAAAGTTACTCAAATTAAACAGAAGTCTATAATAAAACCATGGATCACACAAGTAATAAATATTTCCTATAAGACAAAAAGGAAAATGTATCTGTCGACCAAGAATAGCTCCAATGCTGATGATTTAGCTAAATACAAGGAATACTGTAAAATATTTTAAAAAAATAATTCAGGCATCTAAACAAATACACTACGAGAAGAAGATAGCAATGTCAGGGAACAAAATAAAAACAATATGGGATATAGTGAAAGAGAAGACTGGTAGAACCAGAAAGGAACAGGAGCAAATAGCACTAAGGGTAGATGACACATTAGTAAGCGATGGGCACAGCGTGGCAAATCTATTTAACAAGTACTTTATATCCATTAATGATAGAATACGATTGTCAGGATCAGTAAATAATGCCCTTTAATATCGAAATTAGCCTTTAAAAATAGCTTTAGGAACATGAATATGTCACTCACATCACCAAAAGAAATAACTTCCATAATAAAATTTTTGAAAACAAAGCATTCTAGCGGTTATGATGAAATATCAACAAAGTTAATTAAGGCATGTTCTTGTGAGTTTAGTACAATTCTAAGTTACTTGTGTAACCAGTCAATTATAACTGGGAAATTTCTGACTGGCTGAAATATGCAGATGTTAAGCCTCTATTCAAGAAAGGGGATAAAGAGATGGCATCAAACTACAGACCGATTTCACTTTTGCCAGCATTCTCAAAAATTTTAGAAAAAGTAATCTACAGGCAGCTTCTCAACCATCTGACCACAAATAACATATTATCAAGAACACAGTTTGGATATCTGAAGCGTTCTGATATCGAAAACGCTATTTACACCTACAGTGAAAATGTACTTAATTCATTAAATAACAAGTTACAAGCAGCGGGTATTATCTGTGATTTGTCAAAGGCATTCGATTGTGTAAACCACAACATCCTTTTAAATAAATTAGAATTCTATGGTGTCACAGGCAGTGCTGCAAAATGGTTCAAGTCATACCTCGCTAACGGGAAACAAAGGGTGTCAGTGCAAGGGACTAGTGAATTAAGTCATCAGTCATCATCAGAATGGGAAGAAATTACATGTGGTTTCCCACAAGGATCCATCTTAGGGCCATTGCTTTTTCTTGTGTACATTAATGATCTCTCATCAGTTACACTGCCAGAAGCAGAGTTCGTTTTGTTTGCAGATGACACAAGTATTGCAACAAATAGTATGTCGAATGTAGTTCTAGAAAGATCTGCTAATGATATTTTCATGGATATTAGTAAATGGTTTCAAGCCAATTCACTGAAATTAAACTTCGAAAAGACTCACTATATGCAATTCAGAACCTGTAAGAGCTTTCCACCCAGCATATGCATAAATTACGAAGAAGAGCAAATAGAAGAGGTTGACAGTCTTAAATTCCTGGGATTACAACTTCATAATAAATTCCGTTGGGAGAAGCACACCACAGAACTGCAAAAATGCCTTAACAAATCTGTATTTGCAATTCGAGTGTTAGCAGACATAGGCGACATAAAAGGGAAAAAGCTTGCATACTTTGCCTACTTTCATTCCATAATGTCATATTGTATAATATTTTGGGGTAACTCTTCAAGTCAAACAAAAGTTTTCAGAGTCCAAAAACGTGCAATACATATTATTTGTGGAGTAAACACACGGACATCTTGTAGAAACCTCTTTAAAGAACTGGGTATACTAACTACTGCCTCTCAGTATATTTACTCCTTAATGAATTTTTTTCCTAAATAATATATCTCTTTTTCCAACAAACAGCTCAGTTCATACATACAATACCAGGAACAAAAATGATCTGCACAAGGACTTAAAAGCACTTACTTTAGTTCAAAAAGGGGTCCACTACTCAGGAACACTCATCTTCAATAATTTGCCAGCAAACATAAAAAATTTAGTTAGAAATAGAGATCAGTTTAAAAGAAGCCTGAAAGACTTACTAGTGGCCAACTCCTTCTACTCCATTGACGAATTTTTTAATAGAAACAAATGATGTGTTGTATATACTTATACTATTAGTATTGTTATTTATGCTTAAAAAATTTAAAAAAATAAAGAAAGGTGACATGTTCCACATCCACGAGGATCTCCTCAACACGGATCTACGGAATGAAAACTAATCTAATCTAATCTAAATGTGCTAACATTATGTATAAAAATCCCCTGTATAATTGTAGTAGATGAAAGTAATTTAGTACATTCATATCAAACAATTCAGACTGCTATCTCTCTGCTGACATTAGCCTTTCGTCATTTATATGCAGTTACAAATTTTAATGAAGGAAATGACGGAATGAAACAATTTATAACAAATAACAAAAGTAACAGACAACTAACAATTGATATCTACCTCAGAAACCACAACGAAAGGAAATATGAAGTTGTGCACATGGCATATACCAGGAGGAAATGAGCTTGGGGGTCATGTGATGAACAATGGATGCATAACATCAGCTATCAAAACGTTCTTACCAAGAAACCTTGACTGTACTGTTACATGACATGATGTGAACAGATAGCCAGTGTGAATGCTACTGTTTGAAGCTCGTTGCAAAATGTTTTGATGGAATGTGACATGATATGATGTAACAGCTGGTGTGAACTGACCTTGATGCGATGTGACATGACAGGCCATGTGAATTGACCTTAAACTGTATTTAATTCAAATGAAAGTTTCTCATCTTATTTCCTAATACTTATACAAAGCAAAATTAAATTCACAATACTTTTAGCTTAACAGATGTGAATTTTCCAGGCAACAGTTATTGGAAAGTAAAAATTTCTGAAATACTTATATCAGTATCAGCTCCATGCCACCAACACAGTATTACTTCACAGAACTCAGTCTTCTATTTCTT
This sequence comes from Schistocerca gregaria, assembly GCF_023897955.1. Taxonomy (NCBI): domain Eukaryota; kingdom Metazoa; phylum Arthropoda; class Insecta; order Orthoptera; family Acrididae; genus Schistocerca; species Schistocerca gregaria. Next base: position 237,589,776 of record NC_064926.1, read on the forward strand.
TTTTTCCATATTGTGAATGGATACTGTCAGGTTTTAATAGGTGTGAATTTCTTACATACACATCCCATCACCACGTCTCACCTCTCAGCTTACTTGTGCAAACACCCAACTTGCACACTGTCATACCAACTTATGAATACTTTACGAAAGTTAAAAGGTGTTCTAATTCCTTCCACAATGCTGCTTCTCCCACCATACCCTACGAGCTTCAGCAGCAGCTACTAGGTGCATCTGCTCTCACATTTGATAGTTCATGTCACAGACTTAGTACAAATAACTAGACCATTCACTGATTCTATGGTATGTCTCCAATACTGAAGTTGCCGTTTGCAGGGCAATGCAGTGTTTGGACTTGTTAGTGAATGTTGTCAAATATCTGACAAAATGTTGCATATCCACATCCCTGTTATTAGAAGAATAAGTGTGAAAAAAGTAGCTAGTTCTAGTTATATTGGAGATTACAGTTATTTACATCCATGCTACTTGAATGAAACATATGATACAATTGTGAAAAGTAAGGTAGCAAGAGTTATGCCATTCAAAAATAAATTAAACACTGAAAAATAATTGCAAAAAAGAGACAAGGAGTTTGTGGCAGGAAATATTAAACAAGAACTAAAAGTAAAAACGTACTGAATGATAAATTAATCTCACTATCCGCTACTTAGTAAGTTTCATAAAACTGTCTGGAACCAGTTCTGCGCATACTTGTAAGAAACGACCCCTAGAGCTAATACAGAAAGTAGGAAACTTCAGTCATTTAACACAGGCTTGGTTACTCAATAGGAACTGCGAAGTAAACATCCTTTTTATTTTTTCTTTCGTTTTCTTTGTCCCTCATATTCTTTTATTTTTTTCTTTGGTTTTCGTTGTCCCTCATATCCTTTAAATCATACACCAGTTTTCATATTAGTCCCGGCAAATTGTTGACATCAGTTTGGGAACAGTTCCCTCATTTTTCCACTATGGCATGGTAGAAGCTTGATAAAGATATAGAGTCTCCATTTTTAAGAAAGGACATCATATTCACCATTGACTAGAGAAGTTATTTATTTCTCAAATGTAATTTTGGCCCTTTGTAGTGATTTATGTGAATGATGTTAACCTTGGTAATATTTCAAACAATTTATATCTTTTCATGATGCACAGAACTTCGCACTCATTTGATGTTACTGTATTTCTCTAGTGATAAGCCTTATTTTTGGCCTTATTTTTGACAATTACATGCCTAGATATCAGAGATTTTTAAGTCTGGTATGTGCTGAAGCAAAATGTAAATTGTTCCAGAGTAGCAACAAGCACCAGCACAAAGACTAAGAATGCAAGAGCAGACATGGCTGTGAGGTGACGTCAGTCAATAGTGCACTGACTAGGAGTACACAACATCTGGAGTGGCATCTACACGAAGAGAATAAAAGCGATGCACCGCCTAACTGCACTGGAAGAGCCACACTAAAAAAGCCACGACTAGTGACCCATATCAATTACTTGCATGGAAATTGTATACTGCGAAGGACACTGATTACCTGCATGTCAGTAACTGATTGTGACACCACTTGTACATATGCAAGTAAAATATTATCAATCCAATTATTGTAATAAATCAAATTATTATGATTTGCTTGCAGATTGTCTACCTATCCGAAAAACAGCTCCCTAGGCACATTATAAGAGACGAGTGGGCAGGATCCCGCATAAATGATGTATTATTTTCATTATTTTAGTAGTGTACTACTGTCTAAATGACATGTCTGTGCAGTTCTGTGCATACACTCTGTACTTCATTTTTATTCTTTTAGCTCTTGCAGCAACAAAGACCAAAACTGCAGTTATGAAAAAAACAACTTCTACAGTCAACAGCAAATATGAAGTCCCTTAAAAAATTTTACATGACTGGGTACCTTGACCACAAGAAGTTAATCAGATCTAGAATCGTTTGTTCGTGAACATGGAAAGTTAGTGTTGTGCCAGAAAAATGGGCTGGCGCCGAGCTTCTGCAGGCATGAATTACTTACACGTGCATCCCCCTACCACCATCCTAACACACACAGTGGCATATCCGTGTGCCTGATTTGGAAAAGCTACCTACGCGACTTTTCAGGTGGAAACAATTAAAATTATTCGTATTGGGGTTGTACAGCTTTTAGGCAAAGAGCTTACAGTTCTGTTGACGAAGAAAAACAGACCCACAGACGTGGTATATAAAAATGGCCATCTCATAGGAATCATTTGAAAATATCAAATACGCTTATAAAAGTGCTGTCTGATGAGAACGACGTTTCTTTCGTAAATCACTTTCAAGTGACTAAAATCAATTTCAAAATCTTCTTGAGCCATATTTATGGCTCTGTACATAAGTCTAATACAAGTATGCGAGATGCCATGCAGCTCACATTAAATTACAAGTAAAATTGAAATACCTGGAAATGGGAGCGACTGCAGTATACATATTGCAATCTGAAGGAAACTAGTTCAAAAGTTTTATGTTATGTGTAATATATTGAAGTTACAGCAGAAAAAAAAGATTTTCTCAGGTCACAAGCGTTGTAAATCAACCTTTTTTATAATGGTATGGTGCTTAATTTGGTAACCAAACTTTGTGCTTCAGTGTAGAACAATATTACTGTGTGCTACCACTCATACTAGTACTGCTATATTTACATAGGATTTTAATGAAGGTCAAGAGTATTTTTAAATCTCTAAAGCTATAAATAAATTTCCGTTTCACGATACCTAGACTAACTCAGAAAACAAAAGGGAAGCTGAACTGTTGAGACAAAAACGTTACTTTCCAATGTATCTTCAGTGTATCGCAGATAGCATAAAAATTTGGAAATAGTGTTCTTTGGAATGCAATACGCATATTGCAGTGACTCCAGTTGCCAGATTTTTCAATCTTTCTAATAGGATGCAGAGTGGCAAAGTATCTCACATACTTTCATTAGACTTTTGTACACAGCTGATTTTATGGCTAAAAAAAATTGATTTGACCCACCCTAAAATTATTTCTGAACAAAATATCATCCCATCAGATAATGTCCTTATTAGCAAATTTGATGCGCTCAAACGATTCCTACAAGGTGCCCATTTCCATATGCAACATCTGTGGGTCCGTTTTTCCTTTATGAATGTCACTACAAGCACTTTGGCTAAAAGCTGTGCAACTCCAGTATGAGTTCTTTCATATGTCGCCATGTTGGAAGTCGCATAGGTAGCGTTTCACACTCAAGTTGTGCTCCTAAGGACAGTAATAGGGGGATGAGCAAGTAAAAGAGATTCAAGCCTATGGAAACCTGGCATACTCCCATGATTACTCATAGGATAAAAATTTTCAAACTTTTTTGAAGCAATTACCCGCAATACCCACTTGAAGTAGATTTAAGAAATTATTATTAAACATCCTGATACTTGTGACTTGTTATTCTAGTCTTGCCATTATGGGGTCATTTGTATGATCTTGGGATGAACCCAGAAATAGCAAACCAAGGAATAAACTCACCACAATATGACTTGGAATGCAATTTGTACAACCCCATTTAATTCCCTCGTTGGTTATTCCTAGAATAGCATTCCCATCCAGTTAACTTTACATAATTGGACATACTAGGTATTTTCTGAAAAGTCATTCATATTTGTTTAGTAGCCGTCTGCAGAAAAGCATGTTTAACATGAGCAATAAATGTTCGATGTCTGAAAACAATTCCCTTGAGCATATTTTGAGGCAGGCCGATGCTCTAAACAAGTTCAGGAGTGTTGTAGAATAAACATATACTGACACGGTCTCATGCAATTAGAGGTTAGTGCAAAACATTTAACTAAGCTTGCAAGGTACTTGTATGTATAACATAACATTTCATATTAAAATTAGTTAAAAGATTTTCTTATTTGATCAGTAACAGATTTTTCTAAGTTTCAGAATGAACCATGGAAAAATATGCAACAAAGAATTTCATATAGATCGACAGGGCTTCCACAGCAGAAGTATGATTCTTAAGAGAATGTAAATATTATGCCCAGAAAAGGAAGGAGAGGCTACACACCGATGGTGCCCAATGTGGAAATTACAAATTGTGTATACTAAAATTAGTGGTGTTGCAGATGGTGTCGCTTCAAAAGTAGCATGATGAGATCCAAGAGGAGAAAAGAATAACTGTATCAGTTAAAAAGGAGCTTAGGGCTCAAGATTAGGAAAGAAAAATTAATAGAAATGTTTTCAGAATAAAAATACATTTCCCCATATATATTTACTTTATTTTCGTTTAATTACAACAAAGAACTGCCATAGTTAACACACACACACACACACACACACACACACACACACATATATATATATATATATATATATATATATATATATGTATCAGCCACTTAGAAAATAAATTTTTTGAAAGGAAAAATAAACTTGCTGAAAAAATCGTATATTACAGAAGATATGTTGAGCTATTATCATTAGCAAAGATAAAGTTGAGGCTCATACGACTCAAGGGAAAAGTAATTCCATCAGATTAATAGATCCCCTATGCCTGAGGTACAGGCAGGATTTGCTCTTTATGTACAAAGCTGGTGTGGTATTCCAATACTGGAAAGACACAACAGTGGCGATTATTTAAGAGGGCATTGGCTAGGTAGTTCATGCAGCTGTCCTCGCCCTATTGCTACAATGGTGTAATGGTTAGCGCATCTGCCTAATGAGGAGGAGAACTCACTTCAAGTCATGGATGTGACACAAATTTTAATTCATTTCTTCATCTTTTGTAATTAATATAAAAGAACATACTTTTTATATTTAGGGGAAAACAACTTAACACTGATATCACAATTCATAAATAATCACACCACCCAAACACACACACGTATGCTGCATTTAAATCCATGCTGAACAGGGTACACACATTACCTTTGAAATTCATAGTTTTAACACAAGAAACTGATACATTCAAAGCAATTGCAGTAAATAATGGGTATTCAGAAAAATCAATAGACAAACTATCCAACAAATTACAGACCAACGTAAGTAAGAGAAGCAGTACAAGAATAACAACTGATATAGCACATTTCTTCACAGGCGTGTCCTACTTAGGCGTAGCAACGCAAAAAATTGCTAATTTATTTAGAAATACCAATATTAAAATATTATTCTCCTCGAACAACAAACTTGGACACCACTTATCTCACACAGTAAACACAAACACCCCAACAACACAATACCCCAGTGGAATATGTAAATTACAATATAAGAGAAGCCCTGAGTTTTAAATAGGCAAAACAGAAAAAATGTTCCACACATGATACAAAGAACATGCTGATGCTTTTAGACTTAACCACTTTGAGAAATCCACAATAGCCAACCATGTGTTCCTTAACAGACACAGACTAAGTGACATCCACAACAGCCTAACAGTGATCTATGCAGAAAACCATGGTAGAAGACTTGTTTTACTAGAACAACTAGAAATAATGTTGCACAAATTAAAATCTTCTGAAGACATGTAGAATAAACAAAGAGAGTTTAGCAGCCACAATTTTTTCAGTAATTTGTAAAGTTTTTTTCCTAAAGAAACAATTATTTAATAGTTTAACCATTTGATAACATAATCCATATTTAAAATAATCGCCAAGATTCGTTTTTAAATGATATCCTATATAACTAATAGTATAAAGGCTTTGTATTTCCTTTGACATACTAATACCCATGTATTTATAGAAATGCAGCAGCTTTGCATTTTAAACTTTTTGACTTGTTTTTACAAAACGCACTGTAGAACAAAAGGTGTGTATATTTACTTAAACATGTTTACTCATGTTTGCTTCGAAAACCATGTGTCCACCACTGGAAACTGTAAGTTGTTTTTCTATTAGTATTAGTTTTGTAAACTTATATTCACAATGTGTCTGATTCGTTATATACCACTGTAATCTTAACAGGACCAAAATTAACCCAAATCTGGAAAAATAATCGATATAGCAGATTGTCAACTCTCCTGAAGATGAGCCCCCAAGTCTGGAAATGCATTGTTCATTAAAATAAAATCACGATTATTACTTGAGACAGTTGTTCTTCATTTTATGAAAGTGATACAGTCATGGAAGAAACATTGACATAAATAAAATTGAGTTGTTAGGTCTATTTTGGCACTGTATGCTAAATAAAACAAATTAGTCTTTTCTAATGCTGCACTATGGATGACAAATTTGGATAGTCATCTCCATACAGCTGTAGTGAGGTGTCTGCCTGCTTAGCTGGGTGGTAACATACTCGCCTTCCATGCAAGCAGGCCCAGGTTCGATTCGCGCCAGGTTGGAGATTTTCTTTGCTCAGGGACTCCGTGTTGTGTTATCATCATTTCATCCTCATCACCTGTGCACAAGTCGCCCAATGTGGCGTCGACTGAAATAAGACCTCTACTTGGTGGCCAGACTTCCTGGATGGGGCCTCCTAGCCACAGATACCATACTCATTTCGTTTCATTGTAATGAGTTGAGTAGCATGTTTGTAGGGAACCTGTCAACAAAAGCAAAGTGTGAAGCACATCATGTTCCAGCCCGATGACATGCTTCACACTTCGTTTTTGTTGACAAGTTCCCTACAAACATGCTACTCACCTCAGTACAGTTGTATGGAGATTAGCACCCAAATTTCCCATCCATAGCGCCACTTGTCATCGACACTAACTTCTTTGATTTATCTGTAGGTTTCAGGTAATTTACTACACTGCTTACATCCAATTACAATTTGGTTTATGCCTCATGACAACTGTAGTTTTATTATTTTATCGCACTTTCACCCCCACTCTGAACCCAACTTCAAGATATGCATGTCATTAGCCGATTAGCTCCTGTTCTGTCATGATGCTTGCACTTATTGTTTCGCTTCTTTATACTAATTTGTTACAGGTACAATGTACCACATGTGAGCAACTAAGAGCTCTTATTGTATTAATGGATTCAGTACTGTATTAATTATTGCTCCTGTATACTTTTTAGGACCATGGTATTTTGCTGTATGCACCTTATTGTTAACACTCACAAATGATTTGATAGGTATAAGTATGTACCATTTTTATCTTTAAATTTTTAAATTTTTTTAACTTTTCGTCCCTAATTTTAATATTCTTGTCTGGCTTCTAGTTATCTGTGATGTATTTCTGAAGAAGAGCATTAAGTGTCTGAAACCAGCAAAGAAATTAAATCTCTTATGTGCAACTGGTTGCTTATTTCATCATATACGACTACAGTTGCTGAGGATGGATAAAATACTGAATTGGCAGAAACGTTGCATTTGCTAGTGTACTAAATCGTACAATATATAATAGTGTTATTAAACGAACGTCTTTGAGGGCTGGCCTCCAAAATCTGGAAAATCTTGAATGTAATTATACTAAACACGGAAAGACAAAGACACAAGAGAACTGAAATCTTACAGCTCAGTTTTTTGGTAAAATCTGTAGCCACCTGAGGGACCACAGACAGATAGTAGACACGAGCCCCCTGTGGAACAGTTTCAAGAAAGGGAAATCCATCGAGGATACGATAAATCATGCAGTGAATGTTGTGAACACCTCAGGTGATAAGTACATTATAGACATAATGATTGATACAACAGGGGCGTTTGGAAATTTGTGGTGGCCTGCCCTGTTCAGAAGACCATAGCAGGTATCTGTATAAGGATCTACGAAATTATTGCACATACAGGAAAGTGCAGTTAGAGTGTACCAGAAAGAAAATTTTGAAAGACATCACCGAAGGCTGCCCAGAGGGCTCAGTTCGTGGTAGTTCTGGGATGTTACCATAGAGCTATTACTGAACCAGCTTCAGAGTACAATACACACTAGCAGCTGCATCGCCTATGCAGACGATCTGCTAATTACAATAACTGCTAACAAATGAGCTAAATTAGAGGAAAACAGTAGGATAGTTCTTGAAAGATTAATCAACTGGTGCAAAGAAAACAAACTAACGATAGCAGTGCACAAAACAGTTTATATGCTACGAAAAAGAACATTATCAAGAACAACAAATCCCACAGTCAGAACAAATGAACAATCTATGAAAAGAAAAGAAGTACGTAGGTATCCTGGAATTAACATCGACCAAAAACAAAACTTCCATGTACATGTAGAAATCATCTGTGAGAGAGGCATTAAAATAATAAACAAAAAAGCAAGAGTCAGTCAAAGAAGTTTTCAGATTACCACCAAGTACAATAGAAACTTACCACAGGGCAATCTTACCCACTATTGTGTCCTATGGGTCGAGCGTTTGAACTCACAGAGCCAAAAACGTAAGAACAGTGGACACAGGGAAGTGCACTCCTGAGGCTGACAGCTGTGTATAGAACAACGTCAATTTTGGTGCTGCTGGTAGTATTAGGCTTGCTACCTTTAGACCTAACCATAAGAAAGAGCGGTGCACAATACTGGCTCAAAAAGAGCGGATATAAGGTAAAGAAGATACTAGGCAAAGAGCTGTATTGAATAAGGAAGTAAAGGCAAGAAATGTGGGACAGGCCAGAAATAGGGAGGAGTTGCTTCATAATATAAAAGGAATAATGACATACTTCTGTCTGACCAAGACAGCTATACACTACCTATCAGGACATGGTCTGTATCCCAGCTACTTATTAAAAATATCACAGCCCACAACAGACACTTGTGAATGTGGAGCAATCAGCACTACAGATCATGTCATCTGGGAATGTACCATTAGACAGGATGTTACAGACTTGAACAGGAGCGCATTTGGAATTGCAACAGTCTACAACAAGGTAAGAGGAACTGTGACATAAGCTGAGCTCGCTGACAGCTAAGATACTAGCTTATGAACTGCAAGCCTACATGGCTGAGACACAACCAAGAAGAGACCACATATCATGATAGCAAGACACACCACGACAGACCATTCACCTGCAACAACCTTCTCGAATCAGTGAGGAAATGAGATTTGGGGAAGACCAGGAAGGATTTCCTGAGACCCTGACAGCCATCACCCAGTCTCTACACCTTGGGTGGCACAGCAGGGCAGCCCCTGTGACTTCTGAGTTGCACCTCAGAGCACCAGGAAGCTAACCGATACTAAATACAGTAGTGTATTGTAGTGTAGTGTCATGTAGTGGTTGTGCTGTGCAGTGTAGTGTTGTATAGTGGTAAAGTCTGAATTATAAATTACAAAATTTGTGATCACCAATGGTGCATAGTGTAACAGACCGGTAGCATGTGGCTTCCATATTCGAGATATCTGTGCACCAGATGGCCAAATGGTAGTATGTAACTTTTTTCGTTTTAATTTTTTAAAGTTATTGTTGAGACCAAGACAAAGATCAGGTTTAATTTAAGGAAAATACATTGAAGGGTGGCCCAGCTTGATACATCATTTGCCAATCTCAAACAAATATTTTCATTTAATAATAATTCAGTTATGAGTCAGCTGACAGTTACCAAGATACTTGCAAAATACATACAAATGCTTAAGATTTTTAAATTAAATTCACAATCTTTAAGGACATTTGCATTAACCATAAAACTGCAAATAGTAATCAAAAAATGTCAGCTGTGCAACACAATGGTAGTCCAACCACAAACATTTAATTAATGTATAAACCTGCAGTGGCACTTTGTCCCCACACCTAGATCACAACTGTGGGCTAATCCCACTACAGGACTTGAATATAATTTTAACAAATATTAAATAAAAAACATTAAAATGCATACATCTCCACTGATTATTTTGCACTCATTTAGACAAGACACAGCCAAGCTGCTCAAAGGCTACTGCCATGTAAAACCAAAACATCAGTAGTACTTAACGGATTGGCAACAAGACCATTCCATATAAATTACGTTCAGTACTTAAATAAACTACTAGGCTGTCAATACAAGGCTGTCAATATATAGCAAACAACACAACAAACAACAAAACAAGTTTGATAAAAATTAACAAACACAGTAATATTTAAACGGTCAATTGAAAACCCAACTATTAGAACTTCAATATAGGAGCACCCTACTCATAACATTGCAAGTTAACATTCCGAGTAATAACATGAAGCAATCTAGAAAGTCATTTAAAACAATAATTTTACAGTAATTCAAATAAGATTTTAAAAATCGAGGTATGCCTTTACCAGAGCCTCCAGATTAAGACACAGAGCCCCAAAGAGGTCACAAAAGGCACAAGGAAAATGGATTCCTAGTCAGCTCACACCGGGCAGACTTTCAGTATTTACGTAAAGTACTTACTAAACACTCTTTGTAGATAATGTCAAACAAATGCCAAGGAGACAAATAGCTTCAGGAATCCAGATGGGCTGCTTGTTGGTGCTAAAAAGTTGTTCAATACATATCGCCGTATTTATCACACCGCAATTGCACGTTGTAACCAGGTTGCACGTGACGAGAGCCGCTCCTTGCCCAATAAACTAGCTGGCAGCAACAGTCAACCCTGCAGGAAAATGATTGCGCCCTTAGCCCAAAAGCCAACGGCGATAACTCACAGCAATCGCCAGGATGCCAAGTACTCAGGAACATCTGTCCAGCTCCGTGTTCGAAACACCACTCAACACCACATAGCCCCAAAGGGGACTCATAACCCAGAAAAGATGATACAACGAGAGCCAGGATCGATGGAATGCATGCACTAGTGGCGCCAGTGGAATCACATACATCCTCACGTAAGCTGCTACAGCTCAATTATTATTATAGGTCTTTTTATATAGACATTCTATGTAGATTTCCCCTCCCCCCTTAAACAGTGTAATGCTTAGTTATTACTAATACACTTGCAATTAAGTTAAAATGTTATGTGCTATATTCATGCCAGTTCATGTGCAAACATTTAGACTGTTGTTTTACATAGATAACAAACTAAAAGAAAGCAGCAAATAAATAACATTAGTATGCAGACTGGTTGTACTATTATCAACATCACTTAGAAAATTGGTAGTTGGTGCACATTGTTTGGATACAGTGGGTCATTGTTGACACCAGTCACACTGCCTGAAACAACGTCACTTTCATGTTTTACAAAATGTGAAAGTTGTTCTTGGTGGTGTAAAGCACTACACTTAACATCATATAAGTCACTATCTTCTACTCTTAGTTCTCTGGCACCATAGTTGCAGAATGGTTTCATCGTTGTCACATATGAGATGAGACGCAGGACACAAGATAATCTACGGTAGGTGCTGACCTTTGTCTTTGGGTCACTAATGTGGAGAAGATCCAAGTAACGATGCTCCTGGTCGAAAGATTGACTGAAAATGCGAAATATAAACATTTTATTGCCCAGTAGCAATAGATGGCAAAGACACTTGTACATACAGCGAAAAGATAGGACCATCATAGACTAAAGAGCTCTGCTATATTTGTTAATACAATCATTTTCGTTCCCACAGCTCTCCAAATTTTCCAAGCATACAAGGAGCTCTTCTTCCTTTTAACTCAGTCCCCTAATAAAATAAGTTAACCCTACTTTTTTCTGTGTACTCTTAAGTATTTTGTAGTACTCTTATGTCATTCTAAATATGTCTACAACAGGGTGCGTATATACTGACCCTATCCTAACATTTGGTAACCCACCTGGTAGCTGGTGCGTGGGTCTGCTCCTGAAAACTGAAGGGTAGGCCGAATGTAGGAAGCTAGGAGGAGCAGGGGAGGTAGAACTCTCAGTAATGCTATTAAGGTAAAAGTGGTTCTACTGTATCCCAACAATATTGACTTGAAATAAATAATAACATGAATACTTAACTTTGCAGTGAGGATCATGTAGATGCGAAGCTGGATGTATCAAAGCTCACAAAAGTTACACAGGCAAAACCTGTAGTCGCTCGCCCATTATGAAAATGAAACATTGTTGGTCAGTCGTCTGCTCGGAATCAAATGGGCTGAATCTGGAGCGGCGCTCATAGAGCTGCACAGTGTCGGGCTAGAGGGCACTGTGGTCAGTGTCGATCGTTCGCTCTCATAACGCCAATCAACGAGAGCGCACCTATGTTGTGGCATCATAGCCACCGATACCACATTTCTCCCCCCCCCCCCCCCCCTGAAATGGCGCACTGTCGTTGAGTAGGGCTTCCGACGACGGGTGGAGGAGCCCAGGGGCGGCGCAACTGAGGGGGCGGACAGCAGAACTGCTGGGACGTGCTGCCAACCCATGTCCTCGAATTGTTCGCGAGAGGGCGAGGAAAACGCCCCATTGGAAACCTCCCCAGGAAGCGCACCATCACTGGGCATGCTCGGATGAAGAGGCGGAGCAACAACCTCCATGGGCAACGGCGGCGGTGGCGGCATGATGCCAGCCTCAGCGTCCATCAGTCCTGGCACCACGGAGGAACACGGCGGCGAAGGAGATGGCCGAAGGTGGGGCCATGGCGGTGGCGAGAGGCGCTCGCCTGGTGCAGGAGACCAGACCGGCAGCGGCGGCGGCTGCAGGAGCGTCCACTGCTTAGGCGCCGTAGGTGGAGTTGTGGGCTGAAGCGGCAGAAGCCACGAAGCTTCCAGTTCTGCTGGAAAACAACCAGCGGCAGAAAACCGAGGACGGCACAAACGGATCTGTTTCTGGTGTCGCTTGACAGTGGCGGAGGGACCAGAAATTAAAAACAAGGCACGGCCAAGCTGGCGAAGAAAGCGCCCCTGCTCCCAGTGCTGCCTGCCAGAGAAAACGCGATAGAAGACCAAATCATTCCGAAGCAGCGGGAGCGCTCAATGGCAGGGGCAATAGCTGTAGGAGCGACCAATGGGCGCGGCCATGTAGCAGTTCCTCTGGGGAACGGGTGCCTCGCGGCTGGGAGCGATATGAAGCAAGGAAAGTAGAGATGGGGGATTCGCTCCTGAACTGATTCATAGAGTTGAATCTTTCAAAGGAGTGAACAATCAGTGATTCAGAAAAAAAGAACGGTAGCTCCAAACGTTTCCCACACCAGAGAAAGAGAGAGAGAGAGAGAGTAGGAGCAGATCAGCGGGGCCTCTGCTGGTCAGAGCACACTGCACGCCACACAACACAGCCAGCGCCGGCCTCTGCCCTGCTTCTGCCTAGGCTGCCTGCATTGTGCAGTGCCCCATTGGATTTTGTGTTTCACATATGCCGTGCCGTCTCTGTGCTTCCTCTGCCGCGTGGCGCGTGCAGTGTCTGGCGCACCTTAGCATCGCGCTCCGTCGGCGATCGTTTCAGTCGCACGTCCTGCCGTCTGGGCAGTTGATACGAGCAATAGGACAGGGAGCCTCTTAGCGGAGAACGTAAGAACTACTTGCAACAACCTGCTCGCAAGAGAATGGACGATTTGTCTCGGAGTGGGTGACTGGTGGTTGTTCGCCGCTCTCCCCACCCTCGGAACTCGCCCGCTCAACGCTCACCCCACCGTTCTCGACTCAAGCCAGAGCGTTGAGCAAAGCAACTCAGGTGTCACTCTGGTCTCTGCGGCCTTAGCTCACGCAGTAATACAGCTCGCGGCTTGACCTGCTTGACTCAGCTCCTCGGCATCGGAGTTCTTCTGTACTGGATATTGTTCTTCGTAGTAATACCGGAATGTATATTACATAATTATGTTATGTATACATCATTTGTTTTTGTTTTATTTTTATTTGTTTAAACTGATCAGATTAGGTTCCTGACCACTCCTCGTACTATACGATTTTTTATTATGGACACTCGAATTTACACTTTAATTATGAGCGAACCGATAAATGTATCGCAAAATGTGATACACCAAATTTTCCTTGTTTTATTCTGCGTAGTGCTATATGCAGCACTTTGGTCTTACAGTCAAATTTATATATATTTTTCTTATTTTAGTACGGATTTTGCGATTTTAGGTGTCTTCGGAAGGAAACGTTCACTTTAAAAATATATGGCTTGCAATGTATTTGTATGAGGTTAATGAAATTTTAATACATTATAGCCAAATATATTGTTAATGTAAATCTCAAGTTACAACATCTTCTGATCACCAAAAAAACCACGATAGTGCAAAATAGATCAATAATCAAGAACTTTGTCATATCGTGGAAATGTCAATAAACAATATAAAATTCTTACTCATTATCTGTGTTATTTCAAAATAGGATCAAATAAGATCAAAATACAGGTATAGTACTGGAATAAACCATGTTTAAAGGTCAATGTGCCTTCCATTTATTTTCTATTGTGAATGAGTGGTGAGTCACGAAAAAGAGCTAGTTCATTTCAGGGAGTGAACAGTTCTGATACGATCTCTGAAAAGGACAGTTTTGCCCATCTCTAAAGGAAAGTCCATAGTGCGTGCTTAGGAGAGTGCGTGACGCGCAACTCGCTCATCTGCGACTTAAATGTACGTACAAAACGTTCCACCTCACCGTTCGACTGGGGGTGGACCGGGTCTGAGGTCAGATGGCGAATGCAATTAGCAGCACAGAAGGCTTCACACTCTGAGGACACAAATGGGGGGCCATTGCCGGAGACAATAACTTCATGAAGGCCCTCAGTGCAGAAAATAGATGTGAAAGCCCGAACAGTACTGGTAGATGTAGTAGAAGACATAGGCACAACAAAAGGGAAATTGCTGTACGTATCAATAGCTATCAACGAGCGGGTGTCCCAGAAAGGACCCACAAAATCAATATGAACGCGCTGCCAAGGCGCAGTAGGAGTGGGCTATGCAAGGAAGTGCTGGCAGGGAGCAAATTGATGGTCTACACAAGAGCGACAAGTAGCAAGCAAATTGTCAATTTGTTCATCAATGACGACCCAAGTGCAGTGACGACGCGCTAATTGCCTCATCCGCACAATACCTCAATGTCCAGTGTGCAGTAATCGGAGGATTTCCGACTGCAACGAACGAGGGACAACCACACGAGACTGGTCATTGTCAGTTCGTAACAAGATAACACCGCGGTGCACAGACAAATTGTGACGTTGCGTGAAGTAAGGTCGCACAAGTGGATCACGAATCTACTTAGCAGATGGAGGCCATTGAGTACCAGTATACTGCAAAACAATCTGCAAAGAAGCATCGGCGGCCGTCGCGGAAGCAGTGCGACGAAAAGTCATCGGAAAACCATCAGCTAATTCCTTATCTTGCGAATCAATAAACATGCATGACAATTTGGAAGAATCAAACACTTCGTCAGGACTGGTAGGTAGACGAGACAAAGCATCAGCATTGCCAAGTTGGGCCGTAGGCCGAAACAAAATTTCGTAATTGTAGTTAGACAAAAACAAAGACCAACGTAGCAACTTTTGTGCAGTATGGGCCGGAACTGGCTTTGACGAGTGAAACAACGACGTCAAAGGCTTATGGTCGGTGACCAAATACAACTTACGACCGTACAAAAAATCATGAAACTTTGTCACTCCATACACAATAGCTAAAGCTTCTTTCTCGATCTGAGAATTGTTTCACTGGGCAGAATTGAGCAACTTAGACGCAAAAGCGATCGGGCGATCGACAGAATTAATGCGGTGTTAGAGAACCACTACGATGCCATGAGAAGATACATCGACAGCCAAAACAACTGGTTTGGGGGATCAAAAGGAATCAAACAGCGATCACTCAACAAAGCAGATTTGAGCTTGTGGAAAGCAGTGTCACATTCCGAAAACGAAACAAAAGGAACGTTCTTAAGCCGAAGGCGATGCAAAGGCGCTGCAATCTGCTCTGCATTTGGTTTAAAGCGAACATAATATGTAATGTTGCCCGACACAGACTGAAGTTATTTCAAGTTCCTGGGTACTTGCAAGTCTCTAATCTCACGGAGATGTGACGGTGAGGGGTGGATACCCTGTCCGTTAATCATATGTCCTAAATACTGAATCTCAGTTTGAAAAAATTTGCACTTTTCTCTGTTACACTTTAGTCCTGCCTGCAAAAGTACAGTAAATAAGGCACACAAATTCTGCAAATGTTCGTCAGGGGTGCGACCTGATACGACAATATCGTCCAGATAATTGGAACAACCAGGGAAAGTAGTACATAACTGCTGTAAGTAAGACTGAAAAATAGCAGGAGCCGAAGCACAACCGAAAGGAAGGCTTCGAAACTTTAACGATCGAAGGTAGGTGTTGACCACAGAATAGCGCTGCCACTGTTCGTCGAGCGAAATTTGAAAGTGTGCGTCCTGCAACTCAATTGTGGAAATGAATTTTCCCGCACCAAGCTTATCATAAATGTCTTCAGGACGCGGTAAGGGAAACGTAGCTACCACTGTCTGGGGATTTACAGTAGACTTAAAGTCAGCACAAATATGGAGACGACTTTTTGGTTTTTTTCACACACACTATAGGTGAAGCCCATGGTGAATCAGAAACGTTCATTGACACGACTGTGTTGCAAATGCTTCAGTTCAGCAGCTACGGCGTTGCACAGTGCATGCGGTACCGGGCGTGCACGCCGGAAAACAGGCATAGCATTGTCTTTAACTACAACATGCGCTGCCGTCTGTGGCACAGCCAAGGCCATCAGAGAAGAGTTCAGCAAAATCATCGCATAGTGCGGCAACACTGCCTGCGTGGCCACTAGCGTTGATGCAAAGTACATTGTCCTGAATTGCAAGGCCAAAAAGTTCAAATGCGTCCATGCCAAAAATGTTTGGAGCACCACTAGAGCGGAGCACCATACGTGGCTTACAAACTACACACGCCGAGCACTGAGATTTCCTGTCCAGTAATTGCAGTCAGTGTGGAATGTGAACGACGAAGCGGGGGGCGAACCAAGCAAGTCATGCGTTGATCTGTTCAGTAAAGAAAGTGACACACCATTGTCCAACTGCATGCGAACAGAACATCCACAAATGTTCAAATTCACAAAAAGTTTCCTCGCATCGCGCTGGATGCGAGAGTAAGTGTCTGGCAGAGCTTGTTGATTCACACGACGAGCTGTAGAAGCATGAGAAGCATGAGGCTTTGAATAAATGGCATTAACGTCCATAGGCTGATGTGAATCATGATCAAGGCGGTCTCCGTTGCGGTGACGCCGACGAGAGTCACGCGAACGGGAGACAAGTTGTGAATTAGAGGTTGTCTTACTACACACAGCTTGCACATGTCCTCTCTTATTACAAGAATAACACTGTACTTGAAAGGATGGGCAACTGCCCCGTGGGTGGGCACGAAAGCAGTTCGGACATGATTTCGGTTTCTGAGTAGGTGCCTGGTTGGAAACTTGTTTACTTGCGTGCGAGCGGCGCGGCGCGGCTCGGCGTGCTGTGTCGGGGCTGGGCGGGACGGCACGTGTCGTGCCGCACTAACAGTACACACAGCCGGGCTCACGTCGGATGCGGAAGTACCAATATGTATCTTGTCTGTCTAGCAAGTCCGCTACTTCCTGCAAAGACAGGTTTTTTAATTTTAGGATTTGCTCACGGATGCGGTGATCCACCACATTCTGCACAAGAGCGTCTCTAATCATTACACACTACTGGCGATTAATGTTGCTACACCACGAAGATGACGTGCTGCATACGAGAAATTTAACCGACAGGAAGAAGACGCTGTGATATGCAAATGGTTAGCTTTTCAGAGCATTCGCACAAGGTTGGCACCGGTGGCGACACCTACAACGTGCTGACATGAGGAACGTTTCCAACC
Source organism: Schistocerca gregaria (assembly GCF_023897955.1). Taxonomy (NCBI): domain Eukaryota; kingdom Metazoa; phylum Arthropoda; class Insecta; order Orthoptera; family Acrididae; genus Schistocerca; species Schistocerca gregaria. The sequence continues at coordinate 237,607,332 of NC_064926.1, forward strand.
GATTTCTCATACATAAAAAGCACTTGACCTGCGTTGCCTGGTGAAACGCTGTTGTGATGCCACTTGTAAGGAGGAAAAAATCACGTTTCCGACTTTGATAAAGGTCGGATTGTAGCCTATCGCGATTGCGGTTTATCGTATCGCGACATTGCTGCTCGCGTTGGTCGAGATCCAATGACTGTTAACAGAATATGGAATCGGTGGCTTCGGGATGGTAATGCGGATCGCCGTGCTGGACCCCAACGGCCTCGTATCACCAGCAGTCGAGATGACAGGCATCTTATCTGCATGCCTGTAACGGATCGTGCAGCCACGTCTCGATCCCTGAGTCAACAGATGGGGACGTTTGCAAGACAACAACCATCTGCACGAACGTTTGCAGCAGCATGGACTATCAGCTCGGAGACCACGGCTGCGGTTACCCTTGACGCTGCATCACAGACAGGAGCGCCTGCGGTGCTGTACTCAACGGCGAACCTGCGTGCACGGATGGCAAAACGTCATTTTTTCGAATGAATCCAGGTTCTGTTTACATCACAATGGCTGCATCCGTATTTGGCGACATCACAGAGAACGCGGAAGCGTGTATTCGTCATCGCCATAATGGCGTATCACCCAGCGTGATGGTATGGGGTACCATTCGTTACATGTCTCGGTCACCTCTTGTTCGCATTGACGACACTTTGAACAGTGGACGTTACATTTAAAATGTGTTTACGACCCGTGGCTTTACCCTTCATTCGACCCCTGCAAAATCCTACATTTCCTCAGAATAATGCACGACCGCATGTTGAAGGTCCTCTGCGGGCCTTTCTGAATACAGGAAATGTTCAAATGCTGCCCTAGCCAGCACATTCTCCAGATCTCTCACCAATTGAAAACGTCTGGTCAATCGTGGCCGAGCAACTGGCTGGTCACAATACGCCAGGCGCTATTCTTGATGAGCTGTGGTATCGTGTTGAAGCTACATGGGCAGCTGTACCTGTACTCGCCATGAGAGCTTTGTTTGACTCAATGCCCAGGCGTATCAAGGCCGTTATTAAGGGCAGAGGTGGTTGTTCTGGTTACTGATTTCTCAGGATCTATGCACCAAAATTGCGTGAAAATGTAATCACATGTCAGTTCTAGTATAATATATTTGTCTAATGAATACCCATTTATCATCTGCATTTCTTCTTGGTGTAAAAATTTTAATGGCCAGTAGCATATGAGCGTCCACAGGAGCAATTAAAGTCACAATCAGACGTTAGTCCCTGAAGGTCCGCTAACCACGATTTATTTGACAGAGTAGGACCACGCCAGAGACGAAAGAATTTGTAGCGTGCAGCTACCACATATACACTGTCACGTAAGCATCGTCGTACCTTTTAGCTTCTGGGCGGGTCGTGGGAAACGTGGTCAAACACAACATCCGAATTGCCAATGAAAAAGGCAAGCTGCTCTGTATGTGGTATATTGTATGCTGCGAAGTGTGCCTCGAGCTGGGCAATATATTCTGGCCAGCGTTCAACGTCAGTATTGAAGGCACGAAATGGCGGCGCTGGAGGCGTCGTCGGCGTCGGTACAGGCGGTGGCGTCATAGGCGCCATAGTAGCTGCAGTCTGCAGTGTGACCAGTCCATTCACGGGAGCAAGCAACTGCGTCATTTGCTGAGCCTGAAAACGTACAAGATCGGACAGGGAAGCCTGGTTGATACAAATGAAAGTCTTAAAGTGAAGGGTGGAAGCACTCGGACATGCAGTCACACTGGGCTATCACGAAAAGAAAGCAGTACCGAGCAAAAAAGCAGATAAGAGGAGAGGGAAAAAAATTCAGTCTGAGCCGTGGTAAAAATTGCCGTTTTGAAGAGCGCGCCGCGGCGCGTAGTGTGAAGCAGTCGCCCTCCGTTTCTGGCGGTGGCGCCGCTGTGGCAACCGCAGCTTTGGTGTCTCCCTCTGGTGGGAAAGGGGAAAGGTTCCCTGTTCACGTGCTTTTAAAGGGCTCTATGAGCTCTCCAGTCGGTCAGTCTTAATCAGTCTGGGTCTCTCGCCCCCAGCTTGCTAGTCTGTCTCTCATCCGCATTTGTGAGGCAGTTAGTGTCTGTCTGTCGGTCGGAGTGCTAGCATGTCTGTCATTCGGATCAACCTTCAAAGCCGGCAAAATGAGAGTCTTTCCACTCCGCCAGTAAGAGAACTCAGCGAGTCGTCGCCCAGTCAGGGCATCTGAGTCTGCGCGTTAGGCTGCCAGTATGCTCGAGTTTGCACAGGCAATGGTCATTGGCGGTTGGATCGATCGGTTGGTCGGTCGCGCATTGAGACACAAGCTGACTTGTCCGCCTTGAGCGTCGGCGCATGTGATGTCGCCACGTGAGTCCAGTGGGCCGAGCCGTACAGCGAGGGGTAGTAGCTTCGCGGCCGACACGAGAGCAACAGGAGTCAACCCACGACATCAGTCTGGCCGGTGCGAGCTGCGACGCCGTGAGACAGGAGATGGGGGCGCCTTCCTGCGTCCGTTGAAGCGGCTGGCAGCGGACGGTTCGGGAGAGCGATTAGAGGGTGCTGCGGCAGGTCTTCTCGAGAAATCGCATTTTATTAGAAATTAAGTGACTGGTGATATGTTGTGTTATTTACTCTTGTTAAATTCTACTTGTTTTCTTGGTCAGCCTCTCGTCACCAGCTTGCTCGTCTGTCTCTCGTCCGCATCTGTTAGACAGACAGTGTCTGTCTGTCATTCGGAGCTACCTCTGTCATGTTTGTCGGATTTGGTATGTTAACGAATTTATTGCTTGGAGTGTAAAGGCCTAATTCCAGAAATATGTTTTGATCTTGCCTATCATCTTGAGAGGCGGTATCTGTGTACTGTAGAGCACCGTAACTTATTTGGCCAACCTTGTAGAATTTTATATAAGATTGCATTTTATGGCCTTTTATTTAAATGATCATTTTAGTGGATGAAGTTGCCACCCTTTCACCGTAAGACTTTTCTTAGAAGTTAAAACAAAGTTGCACCTTCTGTGGCAAAATTAATATTTTAATTTTTAATGTTTTGTACCATTTCCATCCCTCCTACAGGGTGCATAGTTTGTGTGCTTCTGTAAATTGTTAAAACTATTAGTTTAAAGTAATCTGGTGTGTTGCAGATTTACACCAGTGTAGTCTTTCAGAGGCTAATGTGAGCAGTCGTAACTACAGCCATGTCAAAAGGGAGCAGCAAGGTTCTCTGCTCGAAAGCTCGTACAGTCAAAACTTGTTTCTTTCTGCCTCTGAATAAATTGTAACTTGACATTTAAGGGGTGCTTTCTGATTATAATTTTAAATCTGTTTCTTTTAAAAAATGCCTTTAGGCACTATTAAAGTGAATAAAACTCCCATTTGTTAAAAGTAATTTGCCTATAATTTCATAAGTCACTCCCTGGCAACTACTTCCATGCTTACATAGTGTGATTAAATGTGTTAATGTTCTTGATGAATCACTAGTAAATAAAATAAACTCTTAAGAATATTCTTTGAAAATAAATCATGGTTCATAGCCCTTGCCCGTCGCCATTCTTTTTGATATCCCGCCTGGAAGTTGGCACATGCGTCTGCTCCTGAAAACTGAAGGGTAGGCCGAATGTAGAAAGCTAGGAGGAGCAGGTGAGGTAGAACTAGCGGTACTGCTAAATGGGAAATGTGTGTGCAATCTTATGGGACTCAACTGCTAAGGTCATCAGTCCCTTAACTTAAATTATGCTAAGGACAAACACACACACACCCATGCCCGAGGGAGGACTCGAACCTCCGCTGGGACCAGCTGCACAGTCCATGACTGCAGCGCCTTAGACATGAGGACGTCACTTCCATCGAAAAAATAGTTAGGCTGACATTGGACCAAACACCCTTCCAATCTGTCTCTGGCGATAGGAACTCCACAGAGGAAGCGCGTTTTGGAAACGTCCAGTGACATAACAGCGTTTTTATACAGAGGTGCGACTGGAAAAGAATATCAAAAATGTTTCAAATGGCTCTGAGCACTATGGGACTCAACATCTGAGGTCATCAGTCCCCTAGAACTTAGAACAACTTAAACCTAACTATCCTAAGGACGTGACACACATCCATACCCGAGACAGGATTCCAACCTGCGACCGGGCCACTTGAGCTGGCGCTCTCGTAGTGCCAACATATGAAAGCACACCTACGTTGTGGCATCGTAGCTATCGATACCACATAAGAAAGGTTCTGTACCCCTCTACGACTAGTAAGAACAGGGATCTTGTTTTGCTTCAAGCAGCCCCTCATACCATTTTCTGCAGAAGCAAAGCCAGCCTGCCTGTCTCACTCTCTCGAATTCGGGTGTAGACCATGTGTGGTAGAGCCTCATCTCCCAACTGCTATAATACTCGAAATGTATTCACAACTGTGAATATGGATAACCATCAGCGGTGTAATGGAGTGACAACAATGAAAATCCTTACTGCACTGGGACTCGAAGCAGGATTTTCCACTTACCGCGAGTGGTCGCCTTATTATAAGGTTATCCGAGCATGACTCAATGAAAATCTTTGCCGGACCTGGACTCGAACACGGATTTCTCCTTAATGCGCCTCACCATTAGGCTATTCGAGCGTGACTCTTCATGTATTTCATAACTGCTGTGGTCGCCACTGCGCCTATTCGTTTGGACATGCAAACATGTTTAAAGGAACATTGCATGGTAATTCGGAATAATGCAGGAACTGCAATGTCGTCTCATAATACCGTTACCTAACTTGCATCAGGACAACATACAATGCTACTCCACGAAGTATTATCTGCTTGCTAAGTTTGTTATCAACTGGAAACCAACACTAGTGATCGGAGATCTCAATTTTTGCAAAGTTTTTGCAAAATCATGGGCTTCTCAAGATAGGCAGATCCAGAGAGTTATGTGGTCTAAATCAACAACACCTGCAGAAGGAATCGGAACAAACAGTGAGAAAATATTTGTTTTTCTGCGGTATGTCAGCCTAATCTTGAAAAAAAAATCGAAATATTTCTGTGGAAATGAAATATGCAATGTACTATAGTTCCGCCGACGAAGGGAAACACTTAAACACTGGCTAGGAGTTAAAAAGTTAGATATATCACATCTATCCCATTACTGTTGTCACAGCAGTACACTGTTAATTTGTACGTAGTTGAGGAGTGAGTAGCATTGCGCAGTTTAAAAAAAAATGAGGAAATAACGTGACCATAGAATTCACCAAAGACACTCTCTCTAGCAGTTTGACGCAGGTTTGACGTAAGCGCAAGAAGCATTCTCTTTGAGTATGTGAGATAAATCTGACATTTGTCGCGCTAATAAACGTACATGTGACACGAAGGAAGTGGAAATCTTCAGTTTTGTGCTTCTGTATTTATAACAAACAGATTTTTAACTTGCTCCTATTATGGAGGTAAGTCATAAAGTGTTTCCGTAGTTTTGTGAAGTTTGCGTAATCAACAGGTGTCAGGGCGGCGACAATACAAGAAATGGCAGAGCTTTTAGGGAAGCTCCGCAGCGCTTGGAAGACATGGAGGAAACAGCGTAAAGGAAGGCAAGAACGAGTATCTGATCCTCAGAAACTTATCGGCGTTACTGAACAATCGGACAAAGAACAAATACGAGCGGCAAGTATTGAAGATATCGATGCATGCGCCAACAAGGATAATAGTTCCGTGAACGTGAAGTCTACAGTTGACTCTCCTAATTCAGGGAAGGTATGCAATAATGAAGAGAACAAGAGTGTGAACGAAACTCCGATTGAAGTGATCTGTGAGTATGCAAATGACGCAGATATTGACATTTACCGTGCTGAAGGCCTGACGGATAATGAATTGCGAACTATAATTTGTAGCTTAGCTGAAAAAATTTGCAGGGAGTTTCCGTCGTATTACGACTTTTGCATTATAGCTGACGAAGAGGACTATGATTCAGCGGACGAACTGAAGCATTACTTGTGCCGCACTTTCGACTTAACAGGATGTATGGTTCATGATGGCTTTTATCGTGCGGGTGCAGACATATTTTCCTGTTTTGAATTTATGATGTCGAGGAGCAGCAAAGTGCTGTTTTACTTAACAGACAATTTTAATGCAAACCAGTTCTATCGTCGCATCCAGAGTGGAGCCGTTTTTCAGTCACTGATGTCCAGCGTTCAAGCCCACCGAGAAAAATGTGTACCAATATTCCCAAATGGTATTCCGAACTACATTCCACTACCCCTCTCAGGTATAGCAGGTCTGCATCCAAAATCGAAAGTAGCGTTGCGACAAAGTATAAATACGACATATACCTTACCTCTCAGAGAAAAAAGAAAATGTTTAGATAGACTGAATGATGAAGAACGAAGGTTAGCATTCCGTGAACAGCTGCGACTTAGTGTGAGTGATTTCATTCAAAAAAAAGAATTACAGAATTCAACATCAGAAACACACCAAATTGAGAATGCCCATACAGCAATTGATATACACACCAGTACCAGCATTTTGCCAGAAGTTTCCTCAAACGTGAATGCTGGGAATGAACAGCCCGCAGGTGACACCATAGCAGATACCCTTGCTTCCTTGCCGATGGATGATGAAGCGCGGACATGTATAATGCAAGTAGTATCACAGTCCAGTCCACTACCTGCAACAAATGTCAGCATCACAAGTTCCTCAGCAGTGCATGTGGGAAATAAAGTTACTGTGAATTTGACCATAAATCCACCAGTGGCACACTCTGGAGGTACCACAGGTGATGCCATAATGAATGACAGTGATTCAGACAGTTTTTCTGAAAGTGAATGAGTCTGATACAGTGTTCCTGAAGAAGAGATTATCCATTTATGTTTACATGCAAACAGTGCATCTCCTGATTTTCAAGATGTGTGTTTATAATAACAACAGCAAACGTAAGGGAACAATGATAGACAAAGCCTTTCCATAAGCCAAAACAAGTTGGTAATAAGATGTGAATATTCATAATTCATTCTAGTGCATTGGCTTATTTATAAGTGTCAAGAGTCATTAATTGAGTAATGTAGACCATTATTCCCCTTATCTCTATGAAAGTTTTTGTGAATGAGGCTCTTATATTTTGTGATTTTTTGATGAGATACCATAAAATTTGAGGTAAAATGGTGTGGGGTAGAGATATTTGGCAGAACAAAATGTTTTGGCACAAAAAAACATTTTGGTATGTGGCTGTGATGTACATTTATCGTAAATTTGCAGCAGTTTGTGAGCCTGTAACTGAAACGCATCAACTGTGAATAGATCTTGCCAGTTTTTAAAGCCAGTGGATGTTTTGTATCATTTGAATTTGTAAACTTGTTTTGTGTTAGTCATTTGTTGTTTTGTATAAGGTTTCATACAAGCTTTTTTCGCACTTCCACATTCACTATGGGGTTGCAGTGTGTTACAAGAGTGAGTAGTTGAAGAAAATGACTGCTTTAAGTATTACCATAGGCCTAGCCGATGCACAAGAGAAAGACTCTTATATTCATGCCCAGCAATTGTTTAAAATGATATTACACCAATAACACCATTGTTAGCATACTCCTCTCACATTACTCGTTGATTGGAAATGCTTCTTCTTGCTCATTTTGATGATTGCTATTTGGCTCCATAAAAAGTATTATTATGTACTTAGTGTACTTAGATGCATTATTACCTTGTACAGATTGATCATGAATTCAGAGTTTCTTATTAACTCTTGCCTCACTTAGTGGTTTTTTTTTTTTTTTTTTTTTTTTTTTTTTTTTTTTTTTTTTTGCATGATGTTTCCTTGATGTGTTGTGTTATTCTAGGAAAGAGTGAATTTTCTTGGCAATTGGTGTGAATTCATATCATAGCTTTTTTAATTATATTAATTTGTTGGATCCTTCTTTCATTTTCTGGGTGGTTAAGGCAGGGAACATAATGACATTTTTCTGTAATGTGTTGCTCATTAGTTCCCACTACTATATAAATGATTTAAACTTCAAAATAAGTTTATCAGTCTTTTTATAAAGTAACAAAAATAGTTTTCGCCAAGGTGACATGTCTCAAGTTTAAAGTTGTCTTGAGTGCATGTGCAGGTATTTGCATACACCGTTGCACTTAATAATAATTGTATGGGTCTTTTTCCCTGTCTACATCAGTCCACAATGGCAGAGATGTATAGAATCAGATGTGGAAGTCTTTTTGAGGACACAATGAACTAGCATTTTGTGATTGTGCTGGAACATTTCATCAGTGGATTATTTTTGAGGATGAAGACACTGAAGCAGAGTCCGGTCCATTACAGCAACTGTTGTCATGTGTTATAACTTGGTCACACCTTAGTTTCTTACAAACCATTCTTAGAGCATTTTGAGCAATTTCTGAAGGTAACTTGTTCTCTTGAATCTGTTGAATATTAGTAAATATTTGCCTCCAGTGACTTGATAATCCAAGAGAGCTAAATATTAAGGAAAGAGGAGCCTGTAATAACCATGCTAGAGTGTAATATAAATGTACTGTTTTGGTTTTTGTCTTCAGGTCATGTTCAGATATCTACATGCTTTTACCAGTTAACAAAGTATTGAATTATAGTGAAAATTGATTGTGACATGGATTCTACATTTCAAGGAATGTTTAAAATAAAGTGGTTAGTAGATTTTCTATTGTTTCATATGTACGTTAAAGTAGTAGGGCTTTTTATTATTATTTATTTTCCTCTTATTTCATATTTCACATAGAGTCCTCTCTTCATGTGCTTATAAACAGTGGGATCATCACAAAGTTACCTATGGCCACCATTTAGTTGATATGTTGCCAGTGGTGCACCCATTTTGACTAAATGCCAGTTAATTGTGTTTGTTGTAAAACTGTAGTGAGATTGTGTCTCTGATGATGTTCCAAGTTATCAGACTACATGGGGTATCCTAATCATTTTCTTTGTTTCGAATCCAATGTAGGGACTCTTCAGAATACTATCACAAAAAATTATCGTAAGTGTATTTGAGTCAAACATTGCTGCCAGTGTTTACTTTCCCTTTATTCATACACTTTTAATGTGAGTACCACAGACGAAATTAAAATATAAAATACCTTGCTTCTTTTGTATAAGGGGCTGTTGCTTTGTCTAGTTTTCATTGTAACAGTTTTATGTCATGTTTATGTGAAAATAGAAATTTTTACAGTACCACCACATTTGTAGTATAAAGTGTGTAATTTTGTCCTATAATTTTTTGTATGAACAGCTTGTTTTATGTAATAAAATTCTTGTGTACATAAATATTTCTAAAAGTTCTGTTTTATATCCATGTTCATAACATTTAATGCTTCTTTGAACATTGTTGCTCTTTAATAAATACTGGGTTGAATCACTTTTTGGTAGCAATTTGAGACAGAAAAATATCCAGCGAAGACACAACATTTCTACACGCTTGTAATATCAGGTTATAATATGGTAAAGTTGAGCCATACTATAGTCTTGTGCATTCTGTGTTAGTAATATCCTCCCGGTGTTGCAGTACCTTAGTAAGACTCATATTGATTTTCTATTGCAGGTGGCTATGTCTAATTAGAGAGAGAAAGTAACAAGACAATGCTCAGAGGATACATTGTACTGAATACTCCACAAAAAGCAGTAAATAATAAAGAAATTAAGAAATTTTTCTTTGGTCTGAAGAGGAAAGGGAAGAAGAAGTACCTCTCTGAGTATGTTCCCGATGTGAATGTTCCAGTAGAGCCACCTGACAGTCCCACTCCAGATGTTCCTGAACCAAAAGCCCCTGAACTTTTAACATGGCCACATGAAAAATTGGAGGTGTTTCTGAAGGAAATTTTACTTGAGAAAAGTAAATCATTGAATTCAGTGCCAGTGGACCTGCTTCCTCGATATATAAATGAAGCGGTCAATGAAACCCATCCATTTTCCATTCCTGAACAGTACGACTATTGTATAGTTTGTGTACATGATGATTATGATGAAGCTGCCTCTCTTAAGAAGGAGTTGTATGATAAACATAAGCTAGTGGGTCATGTGATATGGGACTCTGCTGGGTTAGGAATGGATCAGTTTTTTGCTTTTGAGGACTGCAAACTGAGAAGTACAAAAATCTTATTTTATGTAAGTGAGAAGTTTATATCAGATGAGTTTTGTTGTCATTTAGTAAGGGATACAGTTCTTTGTCCAAAAAGCATTGGTGAAATGAAAGCTGTTCCTGTTCTCAAGACGAATAATGTTAAGATGCCAGAATCATTGGAACTAGTGGACAGACTTACACTAGATAATATAAAACAGTTTGATTTTAGGTTGCCGTGCATCTTCACCACACTAGTTAGGCAAGAGAAGATGAAACGCACATATGCGCAGCAAATGGAAATTGATACCATTAGACAACGTTATGTGATAGACTTCATTGAAGACAGATTGAAAGGTTGTGAGTAGTGATGACAGATTTACAATCATGTGGATGTGATTTTCAATTATACCAGTGAGTTTTGCATTTACAGCATATTAATTTCTTGTGTTCTTTTGATACGTTGTATAAGAAAAATGTGTTAAAACATAAGCCTGGTGGTATTTTGTAGTAAAATAAAATGTACAGCATGAAATAGTTAAATTTTCTTCAATTTTGAAAATATTCTTCCCAGCTCATAAACATGTAGAAAAACTTGTATGGTACACTGTCACTTTTATTGGTATGTAAGCTGCTTTCTGTGTAAATTATGTCTAAATAGTAAGTCATGTCAATGGTGATACAACATGTTATTGGATGCTGTAACAAAATTTTAATGGAAAGGCAGGTGAATAGCAAAAAGAAGAGGGTAATTAGAAGGAATGATAGATAGCAATGGTAACTAACTTCTTGGTTAGCAACAAAAATACACAAAACTAAAGGAGGATGATGTGTACTTTCAAGAGAGAGAGAGAGGGGGGGGGGGGGGGGGGGGGGGAGATCAGATATGTGTTGTAGGAATGCTTGGTGTCTGTTCTTTCAGATGTGCAAAAGAACACATACCACACATTCCAATGCATCCATCCTTCAATGTGGATGCACATTCATGTTAGACCTCCAATGGGAATCTAAAATTAGCGACTGTGGAGAGTACAGACGGGGAATGCGGATAGCTGGCACTAGGTGTGAGTGTGGGTCGGCAGGGAGGTGTGCTGAGATAGCCCACACAAATGCGATACACACTGTGTCCGAGTGGTTCAGTGGTTAACACTTCTGCCTCGTAAGCAAGAAATACCAGTCTGGCACACATTTTCACTTGTCGCTGCTGATTCTTAATAAAGTCCCAATGCAACTGACATCAATAATTCCTTCCCCCTCCACCTTCATTTTACGTAAAATTAAGTATTTTGTTGATAATTTTTTTGGTTTCGTATCATTCTTCTCATTTATATCTGTCATTCTCATTTTGTCATAATTACTTTTAAGAACATTTGACAGTACTAGAAATACACTGTTTAAAGTTAAACAATGGAAAATCCAGTGGCCAGAGACTTATCGTGTGTGTGAATTCTGTGTGTGTGTGTGTGTGTGTGTGTGTGTGTGTGTGTGTGTGTCTTCTACTTTAGAAGATCTTTTGGTTGAAAGGTCTGATGAATAGCAGATATTGTGGTCTCTTTGTCGTGCTGGCCTGCTGAACGTCTCTTCTACATGATGAGTAGCAAACTATTTTCATAACATCGATTCACTGTTTGAAATATTTACGTTAAATAAATAACAGTTTTCACTTCTCATGAAAATTCCATCTGTTCATCTTTACTCATATTTTATTAGCTTGTAGATAGACAGTTATGCCTCTGAGTGTGTGTGGATATTGACATTAAACTCTGTTGTATGGCAGGAAAGGAATTCTTTTTAATGAAATAATTTGTCTTAAGATACATATAAGCATTTGTACTCAATCATTTAACAATGGAAAACCTGAGAATGGAATGATGATATGCATATTAGGATAGATTGCTATTCACCACACTGAGGAAACAACAGACAGGCACTTTTAATAATAGACCATTACATTAGTTGTCAGGCAGAATATATAGACAGAAGGAAACACACACACAGTCCTTCACTTTCTGTATGTTGCGAGGAGCAGTTTATCCTGATATTCATTACTGCTGTTGATATTGTCTCATAGGGATTCTGCATCTCAATCAGTTAACCAAAATTATTGCAGGTCTAAGTTTGTGACAAAGATACTGAATGCTTACATGGTTGGATTCTGAATATATAGCAAACATTGGTATTTTGGGTGCAAAATTCATGAATAAAATTGTTGTGTTAACTGTATGTCAAAATTTTATAATCATATTCACACTGCAGATATTTTGTAATATTATCCACAAAACTTGTCACCTTGAGAACTGCATTTGAGTAATTTACCTAGTTATCAAATTTTTCCTGTTGTTTGCTTTTCAATATTTCCCTGAGAGCCGGGTAATATTTTCCTTAATTCATCAAAAAATTGTCATCCAACCTGTTTTTTATTTCATTATGAATAAAGTTACATCAGCATATGCATCTTTAACATATTGTACTGTGAACAATGGGGAATTAGGAATGATTAGCCAACAGGAATAAACCTTGGTTAGTCAGGCAATTTTTGCAAACCATAGGAAAGGAGAGGACAATAAACTGAATATAAAGTATTGCTGTGCATTGTAGCAATTAAGTTAAGGTACATTTAATATGAGACCCACCTCCTCCCTCTCCTCCCATTATGAGCCGAGAGATGAGCTAGAAGCTGCAACATAATGACTGAGAAAACGCCGCTTCTGTTTTACAGAAAATTGCATCACTCTGTATGATTTGTGCTTTGATGCTAACCACACTTGTCACTCTCCAGCTATGCAGAAATATTTCGTATATGTGGTGTCTAATCTTTTAGACATGTCTGAAAGAACAGGCACCACGTATAAATTAAGGTGAGGATGACCAATCGATTACTTCAGTGCAGATGCACACCATGCTCAAATTCCTATGGGAGTCAGCAAAATGCCATGATTAATGAGGATAATGGGGCAAGGGATATGGCATCAGTAGAGTGTGGATAAGTTGCGAATTTTGATCTGATAGGAGGTGTGCTGGGGTAGTCTGTGCAGTTGCGATAACCACTGTATCTGGATGGCACAACGGTCATCGCATCTGCTTAATAAGCAGGAGATCGAGGCTCGAATCCCAGTCCAGCGCAAATTTTTAACTTTCCCCATTGATTTAAATCAATTCCCACTAGCAGCTAATGTCATTAATTCCTTTGTATCGTAGAAATATTTAACATTACATATGCAAGAGCCATGCGGTCTAAGGCATCTTGTCAGGTTTGGGCAGCTCCCCCCTGTCGGAGGTTCGAGTTCTCCCTCGGGCATGGGAGTGTGTATTGTCCTTAGCATAAGTTAGTTCAAGTTAGATTAAGTAGTGTGTAAGCTTAGGGACCTCACTACATATGCCACATCACTAAAGTCGCAAAATTTAGTGCATTTGGATGTAAGTAGCAGCTTAGAGCAAAACATACTCTTGAATGGTAAATATTTGGTATTAACAGCTGCTGTGTGGTCAGTGAACTGCAGAGGAGGATTGTGAAATACTTAAAACAGCAGAGGAGTATTGAAATTGAGGCTATTTGACAACTATTAATTATGTAAATATCATTTGGCACTGTTGGTGGAGATACCCTAGGTAGAGGGAAGGTTGAACCACCTGTCAGAAAGTGTGTTCTTCCTCCATGCACATTGGTCCCTTTCCTTGTAGATATAAGAGAGCTGTCAGATGTGCATGTGTTGAATGTAGGTGAGTATAATGGAAGTGTGTATAGTATTATGTTTAGGGTGTAGGATGGTGGCAGAAGGGAGAGGGTGAAACCCATTGCTGGCACATAACCTACTCCACCACCCAGGTGCAGTAATGAACTTGGCTACATGCAGGTTGGTATAAAAAACTAATAATACATTACGCACATCAGATTCTGATGTCACAGATATATGATGGTCTTTCAAAGTTGAATGAAAAAAAAAAAAAAAAAAAACTTGTATAATAAATGCTAGCCAGCAAGATATGGTGCTTTTTAACAATGAAATTGTGCACCGCGTAATGTCAGTATAGGTTGCACACTTTATCTTGGTCACTCTGTGAGTGGTGCAAGTCAACTGACTTTGTGCCACTCTAAAATGTTTATACTTGTGCTATGTAACAGTACTGTGTGCTGTAGCAATAAGTATCTGCTATGAGTGTAGTGTTGATCTGTGTGTGGTGTTGTGCATAGTGATTGCTAATAATGTTTACAAAATTAGGAAAGAGGCTGTACTTGGTCCTTTTAGCAACTTACCATTGCCTTTTGTGTCACTTCTGTGACACTTTAATCCATTATGTGTTCATTTCTTTTATAAGCCACAGGCTGGCTGCTGTGGAATGAGGTGGTAAGCCTTGTCTCAGCGGTCAGTGTGCTACGAGGCCATCACAAGCGTCTTCCTCCAGCATGCTCCACTCAGAAGCCAGGTAATAGTGTGCAATCTGTAAGTTAACTTGCATAATGTGGGCTGCGAAAGAGAGAATGTTCCAAAAATTATAGAAGTCATGTTATTTGAAGAATGTTGCATGCATCATTTTACAGGCACTGCCATAATTTGCATTATTATTGTTTTGTGAGTAGTATAAGCTCACCAGACAATGTAAGTCACACTCTTTAAAAGAGCAAACTGATTGCTTTGGAGTGCTGTAGACAAAGTAGGACTGATACCAGGCAGTTCTTTCATAATGGACCATGTAGCTGTTCCATGTGTATACAGCTATCAGCCAATGGCACTTATTTTTGTCACATTAGTGACTCTTTTTTACAGATCTGATAATTGCAGTAACCTGAAGCTAGTCACTGTGAATTTTATAGCATATGTGATCATGACTAACATCATGAATAAAGTGCCAAAAAAGATTGCAGAGTTATTTACAGACTTTAGGTCTGGAATTGGTATCAGTCAGTCGTGTTACTCTCGACCATTGCCATAAGTCATGGCAGGGAAGTGGTGTGTACGTGCCAGTCATTTCTATGGGATCAGTGCAGTAAGATAGGTGGATGTGGAGATGTGACAGAAAGGAACTATCGTGCTTGAATGTGCCGATGACAACACTGAATGACAGTGCCCTATTTGTTGGTATATCAAGACACTGTCCAATGTGTGTACCAGAAATGATTCCCCACTCACTGCCATACAACAGCCTAACAACAGAGGTCATAAAAATACCTAACTAACAAGGACTTGAGACAAGTGATTGGAATTGCTACTGTCTGTGGACACAGGTCCATCTTGTATCATTCTTACAGTGTGAAGGGAATGCAATATATTGGACATTTGAAGTTGGGTACCTTGCAAAGAGTCATTGTTCACAGTAGCACATAAAACTTTATGTCTTCAGTGGGCCAAACAACAGAAAAGCTGGAAAGTAGGTGACTGGAAGCACGTAGTGTGGTCCACCACATCATGGTTTTGCCGCTGTCCAAATAATGCAAGTTGTCAAGTGCACAGGCAGCTCAATGAGTCATTTAACCTGCATTGTGTGGAGGGTATAATTTGGGCCATAGGCAGTTCTGTGATGTTTTGCAGGTGTTTTTTTATACCATGCCCACTCAGTTAGGTTACAAGGATGTTTATTACAGTGTTCACTGAACCAAGTGGTCCCCTTTGCTACACACACACACACACACACACACACACACACACACACACACACACACACAGTGTGCTAGTTCAACCTTATCCCGACTTGACTGACATGTTAAGTCACCCATTCTTAGTCCCATAGATGGAGCAGTCAGTGAAAGGTAACAATCAACATCCCCATAATTTGGTACCTCACCGTACTTGGGAGACACTCTTCCTTGCCTAACTGAGGCCATTACCAAGGCTACAGGCAGTGTTATATGGTTTATTAAATAAAAAAATTTAAAGTAAAAAAAATTCAAAACCCATACTGCAGTTTTTCTATTGCAATTAAAGTACAAAAACTAGATTTGGTTGCTATCTGCAACCATCTTCAAATCTGTAAACAGATGGACAAAAAGTAGCCTAAGAAAATTTATACAATCAAGTAGGATATAAAAACTCTGTATAAAAGTTGACCAAAAACTTAACTTCATGCCATTGTTATCTTAATAATTTTAAATTTCATTTAGATGTAGAGATAATATTTTTAAGATTTCTGGTCTAAAATCCTTTTGGCAGGTTTGCAATCTGACCTGCACACAGCGATGTTAATCATACATGCTGTGATTGTCATGGTATTTGTAATGCTTCAAATTGCATGACTATAGCTAATGAAGCTTTCCAGTGAGCATTCACCTCTTTTTTACATTTTGAATGGTACATTACCTTTTAAGCTGTAACATATTTTGTACTACACTGCTAAATGGATTTATCAAATGTTCACTTTTCCTGTTAGAATTGGCTCCATTTTATATTTTTGTTCAGCTTTTGTATCCTACATGATTGTAAAAATTTTCTTAGGCTACGTTTCCTCCATTTGTTTACAGATCTGAAGATGATTACAGATAGTGACTAAAACTAGTTATCATACTTTAACTGCAATAGGAAAATTGCTGTCTAAGCATTAAAAGTTTCTTGCCTTCAAAAAATTTTATTTAATAAATGACATCAAGACCGCAGCCTACTTCCTGATATCAGACTTTGCTATTGTTACATGGTATTAGCGGGCTATCGCATGAGGGTTACTAATCTGCTGTGCACTTGCTATTTTTATCGTGCCCATGATAATATTCTTTCTGTCCTTACTTCTCTTCCAGAATGCACATCTTGAGTCAGTAATTACATGGGTTGTAAGCAACCTGAACACCCCTCACTTTTGTTACCATCCGAAGTTTTTCCTCTGCTCTCACCACAAAGAACCACCCAGCCATTCCAAAAGCTAGTCTTATTTATGTGTTATGTGTGTACAACATGCAGCTGGCATTTTCTGCTGCCTGAATTAACAGCTGTGATGCTTGAAAGTTACTCCTGGACCATCTTTCATCATATGTATTTGTTATCACTGAATTACATTGTTACATTGTTTGAAATTAACTGTTTCTTATATTATGTGGACTTGAATTAAAGGTCCCAGTAAGCTCATCGTTTCCTACAAACAAAGGTAAATAATAGAGGAGAGCAATATGGATCTGAAGTTACGTCTACAAAAATCATTCTGTTATAAGGACATTAATGTTACATGATGCATTAGTGAGCTTGGTTGCCTTAACCGGTAAGAGAGTGATAACAGAGAGAGAGAGAGAGAGAGAGAGAGAGAGAGAGAGAGAGAGAGAGAGAGAGACGAGAGGAGGAGGAGCAGGCAGGTGGCCATCAGTCTGAAAGTCATTGGATGCATCTCTGCATGCTAGTCTTTCTTAGGAAAGTCTTCTCATATTTTCATAACTACTCCATCCCAAATTCATTTGAACCGGCTGACTGCATTGAAACCTTGTTCTCCCTCAACAGTTATTAGACCACACTTTCCCTCCATTACCAAATTAAATATTGTTGACATGTTGGATCAATCTATCCCTTGTTTCAGTCACATTGTGCCATGAAGCTTTTCTCTCCCCAATTCACTTCCGAATGTCTTCATTAGTTACTCGATTACCCAAAAAATCTTCAGCGTTCTTCTGTTAAACTACACTGAAAACCAATCTTCTATTCTCATCTTGACTGCTCTGTGTGCATATTGATTGCATTCCTCTTCCACCAACAGGGTCTGTGGATAAGGGGTACTCAGCGGGAGTGGGGGTCAGCCTTGTAGCACGCCAAAATAGTCTGCACAGATGCGATAACACTATTTCCTAAATGGTGCAGTGTTTAATGGATCTGCATAGGAAACAGGAGATCCCGGGTTCTGATCCTGGTTCAGCACACTTTTCACTTGTCACTGCTGATTCTGCGTAATGTCTCGATACAGCTAACATCAGTAAACCCTTTCCTTTCCTCCCCCCCCCCCCTTCACCTTTGATTTACGTTTAAAATTTCCACATAAAGCTTGTGCCCCCATCAACCCATCAAATACTTCCAAAAAAGACTTCCTAACAGTTAAATCTATATTCAATGCACAAGTACTTGTTTTTTAGGAAAGCATTTCAGGTTACAGGCAGCTTGTATTTTATATCCTCTTTTTATCATTCATCATTAGTTACTTTACTGCCCAAACAGAAAAACTTATCTACTACCGTCGGCATCTTATTTCCTCATCCAATTCCCCCAATGTCACCCTTGTTTCTATTTTCATTGATGTTCATCTTATAACATCTTTTCAAGACACCATCCATTTTTTAATAAAAAATGAATCACTATATTGCTGCAAGAAAGAGAGAAAATTCTCGGATTCTCAGCAGCTACCTACAGAATTTAATTTACTAGTGACTTTACTTTTTTTGAAGCAAGGCAACTGGTGGTAGACTTTACAAAACCTCTAATATAACATTTAAGAAAAGAATCTTAAGAAAAATTTTATTACATCTTGACATTAAATCCAAGCCTTAACACAGATGTTTAATAAGGTAAACAGTGTGGCATTTTACAGTAAATTCCAAAGTTAAGTTTTACAAACACAAAAATAATTAGCAGGCCAATAACATTTGGCATCCACTAGCAAGTAAAACATATTGCCCATAATAAGGAAAAATAAGCAATCCATAAAAAACAATTAGTTGGTCACGTAGATAAGGTGCCTGTGTAGGCCCAAGATAATGTCTTCCTCATGATTGACAACACTCAGTCTGGTTGGCCAGGAGAATTTTTAGGCTCTTGCTTTAGTACTGTTAACAGAGAGAACAGATACTTTTTGATTGACTGTTTCTTTTACTCAACATTCTCTTAGCAGAACTCACAGAATAAATCTCATGTGTACTGAAGATATCCTGTAACATATAAACTAATAGTTACAACTTTAGAAAAAAATTCACCACCAAAAGACACGGTAGACAGTTTGGAAAAAGCGAGCCATGCATTGAAATCACATTGTGTACTGCTTAATTTAGATACCGTCAGTTAGCATGGCCAGACACAGGCAAGAGGCTTCCACACTGTGAATATAATAGTCAAAAAATACACAGTAAAATGCCTTTACTAACATCACTTTAAATATTCACAAAACTGCTCTTCAACAACAATGGATAACTAGGATGACAGGTAAGGAAATAGCCCTTCTCACACAAAAACTATAAACATTGCAGCTGTAATGGAATGCTCACCATAAGTTCCGGGTAGTAGGAACATAATCAGCTACTGCTGCAATTGGTTGGTCGTACCTACCAGTCTCCCTCGTGTTCAATCCTTTGGAACTTTCTGACAGGAAACCAGTCCAGTGCCAAAGTGGACACGGGCTGCTTCTGAATAATCCAAGTACAATTAGGTGCAGAAGCAACATATCGGTATAACTCTATATCTTCTGGGTCTTCATGGCCTGTTCAAGTGGAGTTTAGTTGTAAGTGATGTCACACATATTTTTTGTCTCGATATATTTTTTGGAATGTATGTTGTGGAGACACTGACCTGTTGCACTGCCCAGGGTCTAAAGTAGTTTGAAAGGTGACAGTCTGGTTGTGAGTTTGCAAAGCACTATCAAAGGCTGTGGTTAATCCCTAATTTCTGTATTATTTGCAAAGAACCCATCTTGACCCATGAAGTAGGGAAATAATAAAATTTTGTAGACCGAATAACAAAAAACATAATTTCACTTATATTCCCATTGGACAGTCCATCATATGAATGCCTGACATTTCCTCAAACGTGAAGTATCATAGTAAATTTGTATCTCTACATAAATTCCAGTCTTAGAGGGATTTGTCATTGCAATTTTGCAGAGTCTACTGCTGTATACAAAACATGGATTCTCCTGGGGATCAATGCATATAAATCTTCAGCTGTGATCAGTGAGATTTTATACTATTCTTTAGAAAGTAACTATATTGTGGTCATAAAAACGGATTTCATTGACTTCTGAGTTGTGTTTCGTATCACTGAGAATGTGGACCCCATTGAAAAGCACAGTATGTCAGCCATTCAGTAACCACATAACATTTTACAGTACGAAGATGGTGTAGATTCTACGCTTTGCCTAGTGTTCTTCATGCACAAGTTGTCCCACACTAAGGAACACCATAAGAGTAGTTTCTTTCATAGGAAAGTTAGAGTAGACTGTAAATACTTTAGGAGTAAAAGAGAAAACTCGCTAAAAAGCAGAAGCATTGAGTCACCAAAAGATGCACACACAAAAAAGAAAGAAAACTTACTAGCTTTCCATTTAATCCTTTTTTGAGATAGAGTACACAAGTTTTATGGCTCAGAATGCAGGTGGGAAGGTGTATGAGTTCGACATGTGATGTACCATTGTCAGAGCCACTGGGGAGCAGTGCAAACTGAAGGCGACATAGGAACATGAATTGGGAGGGGGTGACAGGACAGAGTGAGGGGAATTTGTTGCCTGAAGGTTGGGGGGACAGTGGCTTGTTGGAGATTTAGGCCAGGAGTGAAGGATTGTTGCAAAGCTAACTCCCATTCACACATTTAAGAGAAGTTGGTGGTGGAGGGAAGGATCCAAATGGCCTGGGTTGTGAAGGAGCCATTGAAATTGAGCGCATTACACTCTGCTGTTTGTTGTATCACTGAGTGAGCAACTTTGTTCTTGGCAACAGTTCTGCAGTGGTCATTCATTCTGGTGGACAGCTGGTTGATGGTAATACTGAACTAAAAAGCTGTGCGTAGTTTCAGCTGAGTTGGTATATGACATGGCTGCTTTCACAGAAGGCCTGGTCTCTGATAGGACTGAATAAAAGTTTGTGGCAGGACTGGAATAGGAAGCACTACATGGGTAGAACAGATCCTCACCTAAACATCCTCCTTGCAGACAGAGGCACCACCACTGCCTTGACAAGTTTCAGTGTCTACCTGCCTATTGCCTACTGTTGACTCCTCCAGCCACAAACTCTGTCATAGGGAATCAGCAATCATAAAGCAGTTACTGCATTGATGATTTCAGCCATAAATAGAAATATTAAAAAAGGTAGGAAGATTTTTCTGTTTAACCATGGTACAACAACCGAGTTAGAAAACTGCTGCGGAAGCAAAGGGAACTTCACAGCGAACATAAACATAGTCAAAGCCTTGCAGACAAACAAAAATTGCGTGAAGCGAAATGTAGTGTGAGGAGGGCTATGAGAGACGCGTTCAATGAATTCGAAAGTAAAGTTCTATGTACTGACTTGGAAGAAAATCCTAAGAAATTTTGGTCTTATTTCAAAGCGGTATGTGGACCAAAACAGAATGTCCAGACACTCTATGACCAAAATGGTACTGAAACAGAGGATGACAGACTAAAGGCCGAAATACTAAATGTCTTTTTCGAAAGCTGTATCACAGAGAAAGACTGCACTGTAGTTCCTTCTCTAGATTGTCGCACAGATGACAAAATGGTAGATATCGAAATAGACGACAGAGGGATACAGAAACAATTAAAATCGCGCAAAAGAGGAAAGGCTGCTGGACCTGATGGGATACCAGTTCGATTTTACACAGAGTACGCGAAGGAACTTGCCCCCCTTCTTGCAGCAGTGTACCGTAGGTCTCTAGAAGAGCGTAGCATTCCAAAGGATTGGAAAAGGGCACAGGTCATCCCCGTTTTCAAGAAGGGACGTCGAACAGATATGCACAACTATAGACCTATATCTCTAACGTCGATCAGTTGTAGAATTTTGGAACACATATTATGTTCGAGTATAATGACTTTTCTGGAG
Source organism: Schistocerca gregaria (assembly GCF_023897955.1). Lineage (NCBI taxonomy): Eukaryota > Metazoa > Arthropoda > Insecta > Orthoptera > Acrididae > Schistocerca > Schistocerca gregaria. Next base: position 237,629,042 of record NC_064926.1, read on the forward strand.
ACTAGAAATCTACACTGTAGGAATTAGCATGGGTTTCAAAAAAGACAGTCGTGTGAAACCCAGCCCGCGCTATTCGTCCACGAGACTCAGAGGGCCATAGACACGGGTTCACATGTAGATGCCGTGTTTCTTGACTTCCACAAGGTGTTTGATACAGTTCGCCACAGCCGTTTAATGAACAAAGTAAGATCATATGGACTATCAGACCAATTTTGTGATTGGATTGAAGAGTTCCTAGATAACAGAAGACAGCATGTCATTCTCAATGGAGACAAGTCTTCCGAAGTAAGAGTGATTTCAGGTGTGGCGCTGGGGATAGTCGTAGGACTGTTGCTATTCACAATGTACATAAATGACCTTGTGGATGACATCGGAAGTTCACTGAGGCTTTTTGCGGATGATGCTGTGGTATATCGAGAGGTTGTAAAAATGGAAAATTGTACTGAAATGCAGGAGGATCTGCAGTGAATTGACGCATGGTGCAAGGAATGGCAATTGAATCTCAGTGTAGACAAGTGTAATGTGCTGCAAATACATAGAAAGAAAGATCCCTTATCATTTAGCTACAATATAGCAGGTCAGCAACTGGAAGCAGTTAATGCCATAAATTATCTGGGAGTACGCATTAGGAATGATTTAAAATGGAATGATCATATAAAGTTGATTGTCGGTGAAGCAGATGCCAGACTGCGATTCATTGGAAGAATCCTAAGGAAATGCAATCCGAAAACAAAGGCAGTAGGTTACAGTTCGCTTGTTTGCCCGCTGCTTGAATACTGCTCAGCAGTGTGGAATCCGTACCAGGTAGGGTTGATAGAAGTGAGAGAGAGAAGATCGAATGGAGAGCAGCGCGCTTCATTACAGGATCATTTAGTAATCGTTAAATTGTTACGGAGTTGATAGATAAACTCCAGTGGAAGACTCTGCAGGAGAGACGCTCATTAGCTCGGTACCCGGCTTTTGTTGAAGTTTCGAGAACATACCTTCACCGATGAGTCAAGCAGTATATTGCTCCCTCCTACGTATATCTTGCGAAAAGACCATGAGGATAAAATCAGAGAGATTAGAGCCCACATAGAGGCATACTGACGATTCTTATTTCCACGAACAATACGAGACTGGAATAGAAGGGAGAACCGATAGAGGTACTCAAGGTACCATCCGCCACACACTGTCTGGTGGCTTGCGGAGTATGGATGTAGATGTAGATGTAGATGTAGATAGTGCTCTATCCCAAAAATCCAACGTAACCTCTAATTCCTATTGAAATCCATAGTCCCTTCCCAGGACCTCACCCCAAGTCCATCTCTCTGTCCTAACCTAAATGATGCACTGAACACCAACCTTCTACATACTACCCAAAATCCACAAACCCAACAACCCTGTTCGCCCCATTGTACTAATACTGAAAGAATTCCCACTTTTGTTGACCAACATCTCCAAACAACTTCCTGAAACTTAGCCTTCCACATCAAAGGTACCTCTTCCTTCGCCAACTTGTCACCCCCCACCTGTTTACCTCCTGGATCCCTACTCATCACTGTTGATGCCACCTCCCTATATACCAATGTGCCTCATGCCCATGGCCATACTGTTATCAAACGTTACCTCTCCCAGTATTCTTCAGACGCCGCGCACACTATCTCATTCCTTCCACACCTTACTAACTGCACGTAACTATTTTTCCTTTGAAGGGATGATAAAGAAACGTATCCATGGCACTTTTATGAAACCCCCCCCAGGGGGGGGGGGCGCACGGTCCTTTCGCGAATATGTGCTTGGCAAGCATGGAGCCCCAAACTATTGCAGCCTTCCTTCTTTCCCAGGATGCATTTCCTTTCCCTTCTTTCCTGTCCTTGCTCCTTCCCCTCCACCCTCTCCCTCTCTTGGTGTCCTTGTTTATGTTGGCCCCGCTATCCTCCTGGTTATGTTGGCTTTGCGATTTGGTTTTGTTGCATAATCACCTCATCCTTTTGGCATCCTCTGGTCCCCCTCTGGGGTTTGACCTCCATTACTAAATTTCTATTACATAGTGTGAGCCATTTGGGAAGAGCACCTTACCTAGTGTCTCCGGCGTGTGCCCTCCTAGTTTCTTCCATCTTTTCCTTCACATCATTGGTGCTAGGGTACATAGCCAGCACAGTAGCCAGCCCTTGTGGTGGGGTTGCTGTGTACCCTTTTGGTTGAGCCCCTGAAAACACAGGGATCACACTTCTGATACCTGAGCTGTGACCACCTCATGTAAGACTAGGAGTAGTTGCTTGTCATCCTGGAGCATCGGAACTCCCAGCAATGGCCGCCGTGCCAGACGGCCTTTGCTGTGGCTGGGTGGTGCCTGTGGGGAGAGCCCCTGATCAGCAGAGTGGGTGGTATCAGGGCAGATGCTATGCAAATGAAATGCATACGGGTCCAGAACTCTGGCCATTTTTCTATGGCCATCTCTTTGAATGGAACTGATTCTTTTAGGGCTGCTTCTTTTGCCCCTTCGGCCTTCTCTTCCACGACTACCCCGTGGGTGGAGGGTCAGGCTTGTCGGCTAGGGGCAAAACCTTTCCCCGCTCTTTGGTCTGTTGGGGATACTTTCACCAATACTAAACCTTTATTTGTAGTGGAACAGATTGAAGACAAGTTAGGCAAAGTGGACTCCCAGAGCAAGATGCGGCCAGGTTCATTGTTGATCAAAACTGCTTCAGCTGCCCTGTCTGCGGCACTTTGTGCCTGTGACCATCTTGGCACAAGTCCTGTGTCCATTACCCCCCACCAATCTTTGAATGTGGTTCAAGATCTAATTTTTGACAGGGACCTCATCCTTCAAACTGATGAGGAACTTACGAACAATCTAGGATGGCGGGGTGTTCACTTTGTTCAGCATGTTCAGAAGGTCCCGAAGGACAACTTCATTGATACTGGTACCTTTATCCTGGCCTTTGGAGGGGATACCCTCCCTGAGAAGGTCAAAATTTGGTTTATTTATGTGACACGGAAGTGTTTCCGTTTTGGACATGTCTTCCCACTGTTCGCAGACCCCTCTCTGTGGTGACTGTGGAAGTCCACTCCATGAGGGGAGTTCCTGTGTTTCCCCCCCTGCATGTGTTAATTGTCATTGCAATCATTCTCCAGGTTCACAGTTCACCGGATTGCCTGGCTTATACGAAGGAAAAGAAGATGCTGGGGTATAAGACCCTTGATTGTCTAACCTACACTGAAGCTCGTAAGAAGTATGCATGTCTTCATCCTGTGTCAATGACGTCTAGCTATGCTTTAGTTACATCTTAACCCCTTCCTTACCCCAGTCCCAAACCCCTCTCCTCCCCCCCTCCCCTGCAGTTCCCACACCCTCCCCTCCGGGCTCCGCACCCCCTCCCCAGCCAGATAAGTGTCCCACTTCTTTGGCGTCTGCCGGTCAAGAGTGCCCTCCCAGGACACCCCCTCCCAGCACCTTCCAGGCCAAAGGTCTACTGCTACATGACAACCACAAGAACCACTGTCTGTGGGCCCCCAGATCGCCTGCTCTCTTTCTGTTCCAGATCTTGCTGCAGCTGGCTCCCTTTTGCAGCACATTCCTCCTTGATCTCAAACAGAAAAGAAGAAGAAACATAAGTCCTGGGACAATGAGCCTCTGGTGTCGCCAGAGGTCCTGTCCCCACCTTCGCAACCTGACTCTAACCTGCTGTTCATGGATGTCGCCCCCTCCTTGACGGTGTCGGATGGTGACCCGTCAGCTTGACTGGCTTTAGCCTGTTCACCCCCCATTTCAATCATCATTCTGTGGTTATCCAATGGAATTATAATGGATATTACCATCACCTTCTGGAGTTGAAATCCCTTGTTTCATTTTACACTGCAGCTTGTTTAGTTCTACAGGAATCTCATTTTACTGATGATCACTCGCCGGCCCTCCGTGGGTTCCGTGCTTTCTGTCGCAATTGGGTCAGCCCCTTGCAGGCCTCTGGTGGCGTTTGTACATTGGTCCGTACGGACATTGCTAATACATGGATTCCTCTTCAAACTTCATTGGAAGCAGTTGCTGTTAGGGTCCACGTGGACTCTGGGGTCAGAGTCTGCAATCTTTATCTCCCTCCTGACAGGACTCTTACACCTGCTGCCTTAACTGCCCTTCTTCAGCAATTTCCTCCTCCCTTCCTCCTCCTCAGGAATTTTAATGCCCATCATCCTCTGTGGAGCAGTGCATTTTCATCTAGTCGGCATCTTCTCATAGACCAGTTTCTTGCAGACCATGACTTGTGCCTTCTTAATGATAGCTCCCCTACTAATTTCAGTGGCGATCATGGTACCTTTACTGCCCTTGACCTTTGTCTTTCTTCTCCGTTCCTCCTCCGTTCATTACACTGGTCGCCACATGATGACCTGTGACATAGAGACCACTTCCCATTGATTCTCTCGCTCCCTTCCCGCTCCCCAACAGGCAGGTTACATTGTTGGTCTTTCCAAAACACCGATTGGCCTCTATATACTGCAAAGGTCGGGTTCTCTCCCTCTTTGTCGGGTTGTATTGATGACGCCCTACGTGACATGTCTGATGCAATGGTTCACGCTCATAGCCTTGCTTATCCATGCTCATCTGGACCATTTCACCGCCGGCAAGTCCCATGGTGGAGTACAGCCATTGCCTTTGTCATCCATTATCGCCGTCAAGCTTTGCAACACCTTACGAGGCACCCATCTGCGACCAATCTTATTCCCTTTAAACGCCTCTGTGCCAAAATCCGTTACTTAATCAAACCGGGCAAATGCGTGTATTGGGAATGCTTTGTTTCTTCCCTTGGTTCTACTATCCCTATGTCGCGGGTATGGGCTACACCTCGCTCTCTCCAAGGTTGCCATTGGCAGTCTGCCTTCCTGGTTGATTCTCGCAGAACATCTTGCAACCCATTTTGCAGCAGCATCCGCATCAACCTCCTATCTGGCTGCTTTCCTTCACCAGAAACAGTGGGCCGAAGCTTCCACCTTATGTTTTAACCCTTGTCAAAATGAACCTTTTACTGAATGAGAACTTCTTTCTGCACTTTCTTCTTCTCAAGATACGGCCCCTGGTCCAGACTCCATTCATAACCAATTGCTTCAACATCTCAGTGCTCCTCAACACAACATTGTCTCCGGGTGCTTAACCATATTTGGCTCCGGGTGACTTCACTTCTCAATGGAGGGATAGCATTGTAGCTCCCGCTCTTAAGCCTTGTAAGAACCCCCTGTCTGTCAAAAGCTATTGGCCAATTAGTCTAACAAACGTTGTTTGCAAGTTACTTGAATGGATGGTAGCCCATCGGCTCAGTTGGGTCCTCGAATATCGGGATTATTGTCCCCTTACCAGTGTGGCTTCTGGGAGGGACAGTCTCCTATCGATCATTTACTTCACCTGGAATCCATAGTTTGGCAGGCTTTTCCCCAGTGCCACCATTTGTTTGCAGTATTTTTTGACCTTCACAAGGCCTATGACACGGCTTGGCGCCGTCATATCTTACTTGCACTTCATGAGTGGGGTCTTCGGGGCCCACTCTCAGTTTTTATCCACCAGTTTCTGTTCAATCGGTCATTCATGGTTCATGTTGGTACTGTTTTTAGTTCTCCACAGGCCCAGGAGAATGGCATCCCACAGGGTTCTGTATTGAATGTACTTCTTTACCTCATTGCTATAGATGGACTTGTGGCCTCTGTCGGTCCTTTGGTCACCCCTGCTCTGTATGTGGATGATTTCTGTGTTAGGGTTAGTTCCTCTTCGATGGCCTCTGCAGAGCGGCAGCTGCAGGATGCTACATGGCGTGCCTCTGATTGAACTCTCTCGTATGGGTTTCAATTCTCTCCTTTAAAATTGCAGCTGGTCCACTTCTGTCGCTGTTCTACGGTCCACCCTGATCCGGAGCTCTACCTCGATACACAGAAATTACCTATGGTCCCACAGTTTCGTCTCCTGGGTCTTCTTTTCGACAACAAGCTCACTTGGCTGCCTCATATCAGACTTCTGAAGACAGGATGTTTCCGTAAACTCAATGTCCTTTGCTTCCTTACCCACACCTCTTGGGGTGCGGACCATTTATGGTTGGGCTGTTCCTTACACACTGCACCTCCTGGATCCGGTTCACCATCATGGTATCCGTTTGTCCACTAGTACCTTCCCTACTAGCCCTGTTGATAGTCTCCTGGTTGAAGCTGGGTCCCCCCCCCCCTTTCTGTTCGGTGGTCCCAGCTTCTGGTTTCGTATGCAATCGCTGTTCGTACCTCTCCCACTCATCCTTCCTATTCTATCCTGTTCCCAGGCAAAGGACGTCGCTCATCCGATTCCTGCCCTCGGGCAGGTTTACCAGTTGGGCTCTGCCTTGCATCTCTTCACTGTGATTTTCAGCTTCCTTCTTTGTCCTGTCTCCCATGTTCCCTCCCCAACACCCTCCCCCCCCCCCCCCCCCCCCGCCCCTTGGTTAGTTCCTCGGCCCCAGATATGGATGGATCTCTGCCGAGGTCTGAAAGATGCTGTTCCCCCCCCCCCCCGATGGTCTTCCATTGTTTTTCCGCCGAATTTTGTGAGAGTTTTAGGATGCTGTTGTTTCTTACAGCGATGGCTCTAAATCTGCTGATCGTGTGGGATATGCCTTCTTGTCCTGTGCTGGTATGAAAAATCATCTCCTGCCAACTGCATGTGGAGTGTTTGCTGTGGAATTGATGGCAATTACCCAGGCCCTTACCTTTATTAAACAGTCCCAACACTCAACTGCGTTTTGTTATGTACAGACTCCATGAGTGGCCTTGAAGCTAATGACCGGTGTTTTTCCTGCCATCCCTTGGTCTTGTCCATCTGTGACCGTTTCGGTGATCTTGTTCCCTTGACTTCCATTGTGTCCCTGGCCATGTGAGTATCCCAGGTAATGAGCTTGCTGATCATTTGTCTGGGGGAACAGTCACTCTCTGTAACCCATCCTGCGGCAGATTTACGGCTTCATATCAAATCCCACTTTGTGCAATCATGGGCCATCTCTTGGGAGGCTACCCCCCGGTCTAATAAATTTCATACGCTTAAGGTGACACCTGTCCCGTGGTGTTCTTCCTTCCGCCTCTCCCGAAAGAACTCAACCACCCTATGTCATCGCCGCATCAGCCATACCAGACTTACCCATGGTTTTCTTTTGCGTAACGAGCCACCCCCACTTTGTGGTTGTGGAGCCCTCCAGTCAGTGGCCCACATTTTGGTGGAATGTCCCCTATGTTTGGCTCTGCATACTAAGTACAGACTTCCTCGCACTTTACCTTTAATATTGGCAGACGATTCCTGGATGGTTGGACTGGTTCTCAGTTTCCTCCGTGAACATGGTTTTTATTTTCAGTTCTAAGGTTTTTAATCTCACTCTGGAGTAGGGGCAGTGTGGTGAGGGTTGGTGTATCTCCCGCTGTAAGCTGTTTGAATATTCCGGACTCCCCTCCCTTTTACTCTGTTTTTATCACTTTTTAGATTTGGTTAGTCTCCTTTTACAATACGCACTTTTACATTCTAGCAGTTGAACGCTTTCGAATATCAGGTGGTCTTGCCTATACTGTACCAGAGGTGGGATATTTCCTGCCTGTAGCATAGCCTTAGGGTTGTCCACTTGCTGACTTTCCACCTTTTGTTTTTACCACTGACAACACGATTGCACTTTTATGTTTTTTAGCCTTTTACCTTTTATTGTTATGACATCTTCTGTGATGTAAACCATCCGAGTGGACCACCTTTGAAACAAGGGACTGATCTGGAATCAGAGCCAAGAAACCCTATCTTCATTCCATAATACCTCGACACTTTTCCCCCATCTGTTCCACCTGGTCCTCAACCTAAGGTTGACCTCCATCTTTCTGATGGTTATTCACAACTCTGTCCACATTAAACTCACTAATTACCAACAGTAACTCCATTTCAATAGCTGCCATCCCTTCTGCCCGAAAAAGTCCCTCCCATACAGTCTGGCCACCAAAGGACAATGTATCTCTAGTGACAAAAACTCTCATTCCAAGTATGCTGAAGATCTCACGGTGGTCTTCACAGACAGACACTACCCCTCGTATCTACTCCGCAGGCAGATTTCCTGTGCCATGTCCTCACATATCGCCAATCCTCCCAGCACCCGGAGAATCAGCTACAAAGAAGTGCCCCCTTAGTTACCCAGTGTCAACCTGGACTCAAACAATTGGACCATGTCCTCCGTATGGGCACTGATTAGTTCTCATCATGCCAGGAAATGAGCGACAGCTTACCCGAGATTCTTCCCATCTCTCCTAAAGTGGTGATCCATCACCCACCTGTCCTAAACACCATCCTAATCCATTACTAAGCCACACCCAAACCAAACCCCTTTCCATGAGGATAATATCCCTAGGGAACACCATAATAGTAGATTGTAAATACTTTAGGAGTAAAGGAGGTCACTCACTGAAAAGCAGAAGCATTGAGTTGTCAGCTGGTGCACACACACACACACACACACACACACACACACACACACACACAGTGGCACAACATGCTCAGTTTCAAAGGGTGTTTCACAACCCAGGCCAACTGGATTCTTCCTTCCACCACCAGCTTCAACTACACGAATGGGATTTATTCTTACAGCACGTCCTCCACTCCCATAATTGTCCTAGTCTCAATCTGAGTTAATCCACTGCCCCTCCCCCCCACTCTGCACCCAACAGTTTCCCCTTTCTCCATACTGCCCCTAAAATCTTGCTTTACAATCTTAGCCCATATATCTGCCACCCCTCCTGCCCCACATTCCTAACTGGCAAACTGGCTGCTTCCGTCCGAGATGCTAGCTACCCAACCTCAGTCCCTCTCCCTCTACCCACCCCACACAACCCCAACCCCAACCCCAACACAACCAGTCCAATTGCTGAAATACAGTACTGGCACTGTTAACCAAACCAGAGCCTTGTAGGGGGGAGAGGCGGGAGGGGGGGGGCATGGGTCGCTCTAGCTCGAAAAAGGATTACACCAAAAGCTAGCACGATTCTTTTTGTTTTTTGTGTGTGCTTTTTGATGTGTCAATGAATATAGTAGACTCTCCACCATACTGCATGTTTCCATTGGTTAATATACACATCAACAAATGTTTTGCTTCACCTCGGGTCCGAGAGTTCTGGAATCAGTACAGAAAACTGGAATAGATCAACATAAACATAATTTCCACGTTTTTTACTGCTCATGAAAACCACACATTGCACATTGTACCACCATACAGCAGGACCTTTAGAGTTGGTGGTCCAGATTGCTGTACCTCTAATACCCAGTAGCATGTCCTCTTGCACTGATGCATGCCTCTGTTCATCGTGGCATACTATCCACAAGTTCATCAAGACACAGTTGGTCCAGATTGTCCCACTCCTCAACAGTGATTCGGTTTAGATCCCTCAGAGTCATTGGTGGGTCACTTCATCCACAAATAGCTCTTTTCAATCTATCCCAGGCAAGTTCAATATAGTTCATGTCTGGAGAACATTCTGACCCCTCTAGTCAAGCGATGTCACTATCCTGAAGGGAGTCATTCACCAGATGTGCACAATGGGGGCACAAATTATTATCCATGAAGATGATTGACTCGCCAATATGCTGCTGATATAGTTGTACTGTCAGTCGGAGGATGGCATTCACGTATCATACAGCCGTTATGGTGCCTTCCATGGCCATGATTGGTGTACGTCAGCCCCACATAAAGCCACCCCATAACAACACGGAACCTCCACCTTTCTGCACTCACTGGACATTGTGTCTAAGGTGTTCAGCCTGACCGGATTGCCACCAAACACGTCTTTGATGATTGTCTGGTTGAAGGCATATGCAACATTCATCAGCGAAGAGAACATGATGCCAATCCTGAGCGGTCCATTCGACATGTTGTTGGGCCCATGTTCACCATACAGCATGGTGTCGTGGTTGAAAATATGGACCTTGCCATGGACGTCGGGGTTGAAATTGCGCATCATGCAGCCTATTACACACAATTTGAGTCATAACACAATGTCCTGTGGATGCACGAAAAGCATTATTCAACATGGTGGCGTTGTTGCGAGGGTTCCTCCAAGCCATAATCCATAGGTAGCGGTCATCCACTGCAGTAGTAGCCCTTGGACAGTCTGAGTGAGGCATGTCATCGACAGTTCCTGTCTCTCTGTATCTTCTCCATGTCCCAACATCGCTTTGGTTCACTCCGAGATGCCTGGACATTTCCCTTGTTGAGAGCCTTCCTGTCACAAAGCAACAATGCGGATACGATCGAATCACGGTATTGACCGTCTAGGCATGGTTGAACTACAGAGAACACAAGCCGTGTACCTCCTTCCTGATGGAATGACTGGAACTGATCGTCTGTCGGACCCCCTCCGTCTAATAGGTGCTGCTCATGCATGGTTGGGTTTAGTGACATCTCTGAACAATCAAAGGGACTGTGTCTGTGATACAATAACCACGGTCAATGTCTATCTTCAGGATTTGTGGGAACCAAGGTGTTGTAAAACGTTTTTTGGCGTGTGTACGAAGGTTTTGCACTCATTGTATCACTGAAGCCTCTTCTTTGTATTTGACTATGTTACAGGAGAATTGGTAGCAGTGGAAGTTCTATAAAAATTTTATTTACACCTGCCCATAAAATTGATTTCATTAAGTGTGTGCTCCCAGTCACTTTTGTGACAGTATATATCTCATTTGAGATAACAGTCCTATTAGCAAGTTTATGTAAAGAATCATAACAAAGTCTACAACTGGAAAAAACACACACACACACAATGGAGTCTGGCACTTTCAAAACTGTGCTCCTATGCATTGATTTTCTTAATTGCACAGTTGGGTGAATGTTGACGAGGCATGATATAGGCACGGATGAAGACAAGGGAGAAGAAAGGATAGCAAGGGAAAAGGATTCAGTGTCAAAGAGGTTACAGATGTGTAAATCTAATGAGAGACCAAAGCCAGGAGGATTGATGTACTGAAGGATGTGTGGTAGTGATAGTTTTCCAGGTGAACAGTTTAAGGAAGGTTGTGTATAGGCAAATTAGACTTCGTGAACTTCGCAAGGAGCAGTGTAACTAAGAGAGATTTTCTGTGCTCTGTACCTTAGTTTGTATGTAATAAGGGAATGGCATTATGAACAGTTGTTTTAAAAAGAGCTAAACAATGAGAAAATGTGAGGTAGCCACTGGAGAGAACATACAGTCTTAGATATAAAACCTGGCCACCACAGAGACTAGGTCAGAGTCGTACATGTAAGGTGACCAATATAACCACTGCCCTTTGGAATTCTAAGTCCAGTAATATGCACTCTCTGGCAAACCACATTTTGGCTGTCTGCTAATAGTAAAACTTTGCTGGAACCTCAAACATAATTTGCTTCACTGTCTAACCCACCAGGAATAGCAAAAGCTTCTAGAAACAGTTCTGCAAAACAATTCATCGCTGAGTGAGGATCACCACATTTTATGCTCGAAAGTTTCCTCGCCTGGCAGCAGCCACTGGCTGCCTGTCATCAAATGCTGTCCAACCAGGGGAACAAGGAGTGGCACACTTAGAGCACGCTTAAAATTGTTTATTATTATTGTTTGATTTTCCTCGTAAAATAACACTGAAAAACCAAGTAAACTCCATGCAATAACACAAAATGCAAAAGTTACGATGAGTGTAGTTATCAATTGTCAATTTTTCATTTGAAGTAATGGTATTTGCCATGCGTTATACATTGAATTTTTGCATACTTGAAACTTATGAACTTAAATTAAGCCTCAGAGAAGAATCACAAGTGGAAAAAGTTCTAATTTGTGACATACTGCTTGCTGTGAGTTTAATTAAAGGAACTTAAATTAAGCCTCAGAGAAGAATCACAAGTGGAAAAAGTTCTAATTTGTGACATACTGCTTGCTGTGAGTTTAATTAAAGGAACATTTGTAGTGTATGTGGGGTGAGTGTTTTTGGGCAACCACCATGCAATATTTGCATTCCATAGGCAAGGTTCGGAAGTCAGGTGGGGGAGTACTGTAAGGTCTAATTCAGAAAAGGTGGTGACTATTCCTATATTTCTGTCTGAACATCATCAGCTCACTCATTGAGCATTCCAGTGCAGTGATGTTGCTGGTGACAAGTTATGGTGCCTTTATGTTAAGTAATTGAAGGCGGAGCTCTAACAGAAGATATACACTCAAGCAAGGGAAGTGTGGGCATAACAATTTGCATTTGGTGGGCCAAAAAGGTGGCTGTGCACTGTGAACTCATTGCAGCTGGTATTTGTTGCCAACAACTGACTTTGTATCAGCTGTTGATACTGCATTATAACACTCTCTGCTGATTTCACAAACAAAACTATCCAGGAGTTTATTTCAGAAGTCATCCCTCACATACTCATTTTTCCAAACGTAGGGCCTCAAATATTTATCTTTCCCACTTCTTATCAAACAACCATCAAAAATATTCCTTTCCAGACAAAAATGTACCTCAAACCTGGTTTTACAGCATCTTTAACTCAGATCCAGTAGATTTCTACAGGTGTGTAATTCAATAAACTAATCAGAAACACTTAAAATATAGTGATAGAAATGAAATACAACTTATCACGATAACCTTAGGATGAACATATGTTTTAATAAAAATACAGTATCTATAACTTAAACATACCTATTTTGGCACAAATTAATAAGGTATGACTCACTTAGGACTTCAAAATTGTCTGTTTTTACTTGCTGTCGTCTGTAATACTCTAGTATGAGGGACATTCAGTAAGTAATGCACCATTTTTTTTTTTCCTTGGAAAATTTTGGTTGAAAAAAGCCAGAAATTGTTGTCGGGCATCATGGAATATTCCTGCTTCAGCCTGTATAGTTTTATGAATTTCCGATATGAGGTGGCACTTTACGTAGCCTTCAAAATGGCTTCTGTGTGTGTGTTCCAAGCAGAGTTTCTTTTGGGGGAAAACTAGAGCATAGCAGATATTCATAGATGCTTTAGACTGTCTATGGAGACCTGGCAGTGAAGAAAAGCACAGTGACTCCTTGGCCGAGGCATCTGTCATCATCGCAACAAGGTTGTGCAAACTGTCCGAAACCTTGAGTGCCAGCTGGCCGCACACAGTTGTGACTCTTGCAATGCTGGAATAAGGGGACACTCTCATTCAAGGTGAATAACATGCAAACAACTCACTGCACAACTGCATGTCACTGTTCATAGTACTGACACAGTCATCCACCAGTTGGAGTACTCAGAGATTCGTCAACACATTCGTCTGGATTCGTCAACACATAACCAAAGACCATAAAGAGCAATAAAGGACCATCTGTGCAGAATTACCTGCACATTACAAGGCTGATTGTGAAAATTTTTGGTTCCACATTGTCATAGGTGATAAAACATGGATCCATGACTTCAAGCAAGAAACAAAATGACAATCCGTGGAGTGACGCCGCACCGCCTGTCCTCTGAAGAAAAAGTTCAAAGCCACAGCCTTAGCAGGTAAAGTCACGGTGACAGTCTTCTGGGACTCTGAAGGGTAATTCTGGTTGCTGTCCTGCCTCATGGTGCAACATTCAACTCTGAAGTGTATTGCCCTACCCTCAAGAAATTGATGAAACGACTTCAGCATATTCACCGCCACAAAAATGCAAATTAACTTTTCCTTCTCCATGACAACACAAAGCTTCAAATAAGTCTGTGCACCCAACAGGAACACTCAAAACTTCATTGGACTGTTCTTCCTTGTCCACCCTACAGCCCACATCTTACACCTTCTGATTTCCATCTGTTTTGGCCAATGAAGGATGCACTCCACAGGAATCAATATGTAGATGATGGGGAGGTTATTAAAGCAGCAACATGTTGTTTCCAGTGTCAACCAGTACAGTTATACTATGCGGGCATACAGGCCCTCCGAGTAAGGTGGTTTAAGATTATGATGCTGGAGAGTGTTGAAAAATACCAGGTGTACCAGTATGAAATGAGTGTTTTTTGTGAAAATAAAACACTAATTTTGAATTTAAAAGTAAAAACATTTTATTCAATGTACTGACCATTGCTTTCCATACATTTTCATAACCTTTCTGACAATTTGTGGACACCACACCAATAGAAGTGTTTGTCTTTTGAAGCAAACCAATCAGACACCCAATTTTCGACTTCTTCGTGGGAATCAAAGTGTTCCACAGCCAGTGCGTGTCCATTGATGAAAACAAATGGTAGTCAGAAGGGGCCATGTCTGGTGAATAGGGTGGGTGGGGTAGCAGCTCCCAGCCAAGTGTTTTGATTGCATCCTGAACCAGTTTTGCTTTGTTTTGCATTGTCGTGTAAAAAAATTGCTTTGCCATGTCTTCTGGCCCATTCTGGTCTTTTTTCGATCAATGCATAGTTCAAATTGATCATTTGTTGTCTGAAGCGATTAGTATTCACAGTTTCACAGAGTTTTAGAAGCTCATGATACACCACACCTTTCTGATCCCACCAAACACAGAGCATTGTCTTCTTGCCAAATCAATCCGGTTTTGCGGTCGATGTTGATGGTTGTCCCAGATTAACCCATGATTTTTCCCATTTACGATTCTTAAAATAAATCAATTTTTCATCGCCAGTAACAATTCGATGCAAAATTGATTTTCTTTCATGTCTTGGAAGCAAAATTTGACAAATGGTTTTTCGGTTTTCCATCTGTCTTTCATTCAATTCATTTGGCACCCATTTTCCACACTTTTGGATCTTTCCTATAGCTTTCAAATGGTCAGAAATTGCTGCCATTTGCTTCTGACTCAAAGTATCATCTTCATCCAATATTGCATGCAATTTGGCATCTTTGAACTTTTTTGGTGATCTTCCACGTTCTTCATTTCTTACATCAAAATCATTATTTCAGAACCGTTGAAACCATCTTTTGCAAGTTGCTTCTGATAGAGCATGATCACCGTATGCCTCGACAAGCATTCGATACAACTCTACAGCACTTTTTTTCAAATGAAAACAAAATATTATTGCTTTCCGCAAATCATCATTTTCTGGTACAACATTTGACATTGTTAACATGATGAAAACATATGATATTGTTTGTTCCATGACTCGATGTATATTAAATATCTTTGAGAGAAGTCATACCAAAAAAAAAAAAAAACATTAAGGCTCGTTCACAACAAATGTTCCCTATCAACACATTTGTTTCTTAACACTCATTTCATACTGGTAAACCTGGTAGGTTTTATAGCCAAAATAAAAGTGGGAAATAATATGGTGTATTGGAACCCTTAATAAAAACAACCGGCTTTCACTAAAAAAATTGCATTGCTTATTAGACACCCCTTGTAGTATGGAAATGTGGCATTTCATAAATGATATTCTATATAAATGATGACTAACTGAAACCCTCAGCTGCCAGCAGGTGTTGTTGATATACCTCGATGTGGACAGCTGAAAATGTGTGCTCCGACCAGGACTCGAACCCGGGATCTCCTGTTTACATGGCAGACGCTCTATCCATCTGAGCCACCGAGGACACAGATGAATAGCATGACTGCAGGGACTTATCCCTTGCACGCTTCCCATGAGACTCACATTACCAACTGTCCACCGTTGTCTGTGCGAATGCGCACAGGTTGCCCAAACTCTTACGGGAATCGCCAAAGCACATGCGCGAGTAATGAGTGAATGGGCAAATGTCTATAAGGTACATTACATATGTAGAATTGGGGACAGTTGGGAATGTGAGTCTGATATTTGGGATTAAGAAAGTCATCAAAATGTTCTGCCCTCCGAGCAAGGATATCACTCTGTTGTGTCAGCCGACGGGTTTTATCTTTGTCATAAACAGGTGCTATCTTCCTTGATTTTGGGCCAAAGATATTTTTCAGGCACTCGAAGAATCTGCCTGTTTGATTTGTGTAAGCATATGATTGCATTTCATTCGCTTTATTCAACCTCCATTTATCTTTGAGGGCACGCACCTACACTTTTATGTTGTAATGTGCTATTTTACGCTTGTCAAGATCAGGACTGTGAAGAGATGCTCTGAAGTCATTAACAAGCTTTTTGATCTCTGCATCTGAACCGTCAGTCCAATCTTGGTTCTTTTTCTGATGTTTTCCCAAGACTTCTGTGGCACATCTACACAGTTTGGTAGCATATACATTCCAGTGCTCATCTACAGAGGCAGATTCAGATATCAAAAGCCCATCAAAACCAAATGCATCATCCAGTTTTGCTCTCATAGTCTGATCATGGACCAAGATTTTGCAGGGTAATTTCGATGGTATTTTGTGTGACCCTTGGCATGGTACTTTCAAAGTTATGTTTAATTTGGACCTCATAAGTCGATGGTCTGTCCAACCCTGAGCGCCTCTCAGTGTGATCAGTACTTCACCAAGATCTTTTTTCTGTATGATCACATAATCTAGAAGGCACCAGTGTTTAGATCTTGGTTGCATCCACATTGTTTTATATGTATCGGGCATCCGAAAATATGTACTTGTCAAACAGAGTTCAAATTCAGCACTTAAAGTTAAAACATCAAGAAAATTTGAGTTGCATTTTCCAATTCCATGGTGATCAATGCCTCCATTCCAGGCCTTGAAGTCACTGCCAACTTGAGCATTGAAATCTCCAAGCAGCAGGACATTATCCACAGAAGGAATGCCCTGAAGTACATATTGGAGATCGTGGTAGAACTTATACTTCTCTTCATCGGGAGATGGCAGTGTAGGTGCGTAGACACTGATCAGGTGCATGTATTTCTTAGATGTTAGTTGAAGTCTGAGCATTATGATTCTGTCGCTGATGCCTTTTGGAAGTTCCGTCAATGAACATGCCAGTTTATTGTGTATGGCAATCCAGTAGTGGATGTAACCTCCGAGCTGTTCACACAGCTCTCCGGAGTCACTAAGGGCGGCGATGTTGATGTTATATCTAGCCAACTCTCTAGCAATAAGTGCTGTCTTTCTCTCTGGACATTGATTATGGTAATTATCCAGGAAAGTAAGGACATTCCATGTATCAGTCATAAAGTGTTTAATGCAAGTACTTCCTTTATTATTTTTTCGGCCACATTTTGGCAAACAAGTGACCGCAGTTTGCCACCTGTACTGAGTTGAGAGGGACTATGTTTAGGCCACCTTTTCTAGGCCACTCCCTAGATTATGGAGAGCAGAGCAATCCTAAATAGGGCTGTTTTGTTGTCTGACGAGCTGCCGATACCTGTCAAGTTCCCAACACTGTCGTGTTCCAGAATGACCATCACCGTCTGACCGCCTAACGTGCAGAGCACCAACTAAGGTTCAGGCACACCAAGGTCTTGCCTCACCGCCGGTACTTCATCGCTACTGGACTTTTTTAAAAAAACTCGTAGCCTGTGAAACTATGCTAGAGTCATCTGCGCATGAATATATTTAAGTGGACAAGCAGTTGTGCAGGCACAGTTCCACTCTCTCGTCCTCAACATTGGTTAGCAGTGGAACACAAGGCCAATACAAATGCCGAGAGGCAGAGGATGCAGTGAATGACCGCATGCCGGTAGGAGTATCTTGACATATGCCATTGAGGCATATCACAGATGCCTTGCCTCATTCATACAAGAGCCATGAGTATTTGCCTATCGACGTTACTGCCTCCTAAACCAATGACTTATGACAAGAAATGGTAGGAGAAAGGACAAGGTTAGGACAGGATGAGGATAGGAAATTGGGGATAGATAGGAAATTGTGGGACACACTTTGTCTGGCTACTCCCCTTCGGCCTGTCTGGCTTGGGTGACCCTTCTGGTAGCTAAGCTACCGCCGGCATAGCCCTCTGGATCCCGAGCATGCAAACCTCCTCGCCCGCACGGGCAGTGCTTCGTTAAGGCGGTGTCCCCTGATGATAATGTATACACGAAGAAAAGTAAGTTAAAACAAAGTGAAAGTGTTCATACAATGTGAGCATTAGGAGAGGAAACATAAGCCGCAGAAATATGTTATGAGACACAGCCTATTACACATGAATAAAATTCAACAAAAAAAAAAAATCTCACGCTCAAAAATTCTAAGTTACATGAATGCCGTAAACCATCACAACCATCTTAGAACTAACTAGAAAACCAGAAGTAAAAACAGTAGTAAGTAAATACCCATACTAAAGTGAAAAAATATCTCAAACACAAGTATTTTAGGCTAAAGTTTTCATTACATGGCAGACACAGTAAAGTAAGAATTACACAGAGTATATAAATACCACTTGCACAACAGAAGAAAGACAGCAAGATGAACAAGTATATATGCTGTCGAGGTTTATGTTTTTACCAGAACAAGTCAGTGTGAATGTCTTAACAGTAATCCCAACATTCATATGTTTTTATCTAACATTACTAATATACATTAGCTGATCCAAAGTAATCAGGCACCCTTATGTAATGCAGAATTGATCACTAGATGAAAGGCAGACCTGTAAGTACAAAATTAGTTGGGAAGTATTGTGTTGTCAGTAGAGAAGCAGTAATAGCAGGATGGGCAGGTCAACAGGACTCAGTGACTTCTAATGTGGACTAGTCACCTGAGTAACCAATCCATCAGGGACATTTCAGCCATTCTAAAGCTACTCACATTGACTGCTGGTGATGTGATTGTAAAATGGAAATGCAAGATCAGGCTGATGTTATGTACTCCTGGACAGGAACAGTCAAGCACTGTGGAGGGTGGTTGTAAAAAATTACATGAAAGCAGCAGTGTCTCACCCAGAGTCTCAACCTGAAGCCAATGGAACACCCATGAATGAATTAGAATGTTGACTTCACTCCAGATCCCAGCATCAAACTGCACTATCTGCTCCAGTTTTGGCTCTTGAAGAAGAATGGGCTGCCATTCCTCAACAGACATTTAGACACCCCACTGAAAGCGTTCAAGCCATCATAAAGATGAAAGCTAGACACACCCCATATTAATGTCCACTAATAGAGGTCTGGATATGTTTAATCATAAGTGCATTACAGTAAAACAAAGAAAAATCTAGTAGTGGTTGGTTTAATGTGACAGGCACATGATGGGTAAAGAATGAACATGAAATTATGTTTATTTCAAGGCTCAATACTCAAAGTATATTCATTGAGTGACTGTATAGGAATTCAGAGGAACTCTAACAATATTTTCAAATAAGGACAATCACTGCCTGATGCAGCAATGAATGGGAGATGTCAGCATAGACACACCCTCAAGAAGTTCCATATGCTACCACTGGTGGAAGATTACTTACGTAAGAGCACAGCGCCACGCAGTCTCACTTGGCAATCATCGCCTATGACGAAAGCATTGTCTTAGCTCATTATATCCAGCTGTGACCTAACAGACTATTAGTCAGACTGGATATCATATTTTGTAGTCAGTTGTACCTTGAGATATGACTATCATTCTGTATTGTAATAAGGGACAATAGAACAGTTTTAGAATTCACTTACAGTAATAAATATGTCATTCCTGTAGATACCAATTATTTCTAAGTATTTTATATTCTTCAAACAATAATAAAGTGATCTAATATTTTGCGTGTTGTAGTATCCACTCAACCTCCTCCAGAAGCAAATCTTGGCACGCTACAACACTACAATGTTGATGAGGATGTCTCAAATGTTCTTTGGCTGTCACTAAATTGGTGACAATGTTGTGTGCACATTTCTTCAGAGCAGTGCCTTCCACCTTGTTCTCTTTAGTGTTCTGCTAATCTCAGCAGCCTAAATATTATTAGTCTTATCTGTAGTATAAAATGTTAAACCATGTCTGAATACCCATGAGAAATGTCTTTAGATAAAGTTGTTCAGTTTCAAGTGCAGCAGATTGAACAATTGCTGCTAAGTGCACAACAGATGACAACTTTACTGTTGCAACAAGCAGCCCAATGACTGGTTGCTGCTCCCAAGTTTCTCCACTTTAACAGGAAATAAGAGGACTCATCAGAATACCGAGCCCAACTCGAACGTGTCGGGGACATGCATTTATGCTATCATCCTAAAATTGCCAGATCTGGATCTGCAAACAGTTTTGTCAATTGTAGAGTCTCAAAGTATTGTGGGCACAATTGAAAATGATTTTGACGCTCTCTCTCTATTTCTCTTGTTCATAGTGTAGAAGATACTCAGTCTCCAGGTCATGCTAATGTTAAAGTGAATCAAGACAGGGCTAAGATTAACAGTGAAAGTGAAGGAAATACTTTTCAGACATGAGCTGCTAGAGGTGTACTTCAGTTTGAAGTGAGGAAGTCTCGTCCTCCGTGTTTTTCAAATAATAATAGAAAAGCTTGTCCTTGTCATAGTGCAAAACGTTTTAAGAGTGGTAAACAAGGTCAAACTCAGTCAGTCTGTTTACAAGGCAGCAAGGGCATATACCTGTCTCGTGCATAGCTTTCAGGTAGTGACTGCTGTGTCTGCACACACAGTAATGTCTGCAGCAATGAAAGCTCACTTTTCCGCTTTGTGGATACCTTGTGCTGTTGTCCACAGACAGAGGAAAAAATTATTTGTCCAAATAAGAGTGGCTCAACAGACAATTAGATTTCAGTTAGAGATTGGTGTGTGTGTGTGTGTGTGTGTGTGTGTGTGTGTGTGTGTGTGTGTGTTTCTCTAATCAACAAAGGCACTTATGAAATGGAGGGTAACCCACAGCTATTGAAGCCTACTTCTGGTTTGTCTCCACATAACAGACACAAAATATCAGTATTTGGCATGTACATTTGGCAGCAACTTTTCATGAAATTACAAATAGTATTTCGTTTCTTGAGCTGTAAGTAGTGCAAACATTTTTGGTTTAGACTTATTTGATTTGTTTAATCTCTGCATACAAGACAACATGTTACAAAACAGTATTTAAGCTCATCCTACTGTTAAAAGCGGTGTGTAACCACGATTTTACCGTGCTCAGCCTATCTCCCATACTGGAAGTGAGCAGGTTGCTGAGGAACTGCAATGATGGAGACAGTGAGGTGATACAACCCATTTTGGCAAATCAGTGGACATCCCCCTAGTTACTAGTTATACCAAAAAAAGTCATTAGGAGGTTTAAGTCTGAGTGCTAATTTCAGAGACAGCATCCACAAAATGTCAGGGGTTTATTTCCTCTTCCACGATTGGAGGAATTAAGACAAATTGGAACAGGGCAGATTCTTTTCCAAGACTGGTTTACATGAGGCATAATCACAGTTACAACTGGATGAGCAGTCAAGCAACGTTTTGAGATCAACACTCACCTGGGACTGCTCCCTACCTGGATGATATTATTGTTGCTGTGGATTGTATGCTTGCAAAACATTTGGCAAATTAAAGATTTCTGCAGCTGACAAAGTGTAACAAGGAAAAGTACTCCTCCTCCTGTACAGGGTATTCATCCTGCTCTTTTGCACTCCACAATTAAAAATTTGCCAGCATCCAACAACATCAAAGAGTTACAGTCCGTCATTTGGAAGCCAACATATTATATTATCTGCAAACACTGTGCAAGCTGGGTGCATTGGAAAGATGTTCACTTTGTACTGGTCTCAAGAATGTCAGAACACATTTCAGCAGTTAAAGGACACACTGTGAAGTCAAAGTGACTGATTCATATTGGTGCAGTTAAGCCTGTCGTATAAACTGTAGATGCATCTGCTTATGGGAGTGGAGCTGTGCTCTCCCATAGAAATAGTTCCTATGATAGACCCACTGATTTTGCCTCAAAAACTCTCAATAAAGTACAGTGCAATTAGTCAGCTTGAAAAAGAGACTTGTCATATCTATTGTGTTACCTCGTTCCATTAGGATCAGTATGGTCAGAAGTTCTATTTGATTAGAGATCATTAGCCTTTAACAGCTTTGTTCTATCCTGCCAAGCCTGTCCCATCACGAAAGGTTAGCAGTGTTGGGTTCTGTTATTGTCTAATTATTGATATAAGATGTACAGGCCCACTGCACAACATTCGAATGCTGACTTCTTGTCTCTGCTAACAGCTGGTACCGACACAGCTTTTGATTCATCTGATGAATCGTGTTTTCAAATCAATACTCTGGATTTTGAAATTCCTCGGAATTTTCCTCTTGACTTTCAGCATATTGCTGGAGCAACTGTTTCTGACCTTGCTCTTCATGTAGTTTTGCAACATGTACACCATAAGTAGTCATGTAGTTAAAAATTCCCCTTCCGGTGGCACATCACTACTTTTCACATGGTCACACACTATGCACTTGGTCAGGTATACTGCTGCTACAGACAAAGCCGATACACAGTCTCTCCAGCACTAGGTTTCGTCATTGTTATGCTAAGGTCACTGGGGCATCCACCAGCACTAATGCAGGTACTGTACCCACTTTGTCTTCTATTTTTTGTCTCTCAAGTATTCCTGAGGTCCTTGTATCTGACAATGGCACCACAATTCATGCCCACTGATTTTCATCAGTTTTGTGCCCAACAATGACATACACCATGGAACTACTGCTCCTTTTCACCCTCAGTCTAATAGTGAAGCTGAACAGTTTGTTCGAACATTCGATCCACACATGGGAGCAAGCCTTTCCTTCTACCACTCCTTATGATGAAACAAGAAGTTGGCAGCAGAATTATTACACTGTCATTGTCACCATATAATGTTGCAGCTTCTGCAGCCCCCACAGAAACAGATTGTTCCGCTGAGTCAAAGTAAGTTTCAGCCACAGGATGAAGTTTTCTTTACAATTTTTGGCGAGAAATAGCACTGTGAACATGGTAGCATCACACAAGTTTTGGATCGTTCATTTTATGCCATTCCCTGTTCCTCAAAGCTGCATCGGCATCACTAGAACTAGTTCTGATGCTCTTATGTCAGAGATTCTGTCACAGAGTTTTTGCCCACAGTCACCACTGGAATCTGCAACAGCAGTCATTTTCACCGCTCTGCCTGTCACCATGGGCACCATCCAGAGTGGTGCTGATGCAGACTGACGTTGCACCACCACCGCTGCTGTTGGTCCTGCAACCTGAACTGATGTTCATGGAGGTGCCACCCCCAAACGACGGTCACAATGTCCCTAGAATTCCGCTTGCAGTCAACCTGATCACAGGGTCCACATCACTGGAAGCAGATGTGCATCCTGTGGCCAGTTTTTCAGCTGGTGTTCCCTGTCGTTCACAAGGTGGATACTGGGGTGTGGACAGGGAGCTGCCATTGGCCATCGTTTCACTCTCTGTCTCCTCACCTATATCCAAATTCAGGCCTGCCCCATTGTTGACACATGATACAGCTTACACAATAACAGTGCAGAGCTTTGGGGAGGAGGAATGTGGTGTCATCTGAAGAATGAGGTTCCATGTCAAAGTTGGTACCTCACGATGGAACCACAAGGTAAGGACAGTCACTGCCCGATGCAGCAATGAAAGACACATTAGCACACACGCACACACACACACACACACACACACACACACACACACACACACACCTCATGAAGTTCCACATGCCAATGCTGCTGGAAGACTACTTACATCACAAAGCAGTCTACTCATCCCACTCGGTAATCATCACCAACTACATCAGCATCGTCTTCACTCATCCGATCCAGCTGTGACCTAACAGACTGTTAGTCAGACTGAATATCAAAATTTATAGTCAAGTGTACCTTAAAATGAGACTGTCATTCTGCACTGTATCAAGTGAAAACAGTTATACAATACATTGACAGAAACTGGTATATGACATTCCTGTGGATACGGATTGTTTCCGAGATAAGTGTTTTATATTGGTCAAATAATAACAAAGTTATCTAATATTTTGTTTGTATTGTAGTATCCACTTGGCCTCCTACAGAAGTAAATTTACACTTGCTACAACACACTACAATTTTGACGAGGATATCGCGTATGAGTTTTTGTCTGCCACTACAGCCTTCAGCATTAATATCCCCAAATTGCAAGAATAATATATAAAAGTTCATCATTTTTTCATGCTTTGGTTCCAAGTGGAACATGGGAAAGTGCCACAAATAACTGCATAAATTATCCTTATTGTGAAATACATAGCAGTCTGCAAATTATTTGTGTAAGATGGATTATTACATTTCCTGATTCTGATCGCATATGTTAATATGTAATCAATTTTATGATGTAAATAAAATTGAAAGAAACATTCCACAATGGAAAAATATATTAAAAACAAAGATTCCATGACTAACCAAGCGGGAAAGCGCCGGTAGATAGGCACAATAAAAAAACACACACACAAAATTTCGAGCTTTCGCAACCGGCGGTTGCTTCGTTAGGAAAGAGTGTAAGATGAAAGGATGTGGGTTTTAAGCTAGAGGGTAAGGAGTCATTCCAATCCCGGGAGCGGAAAGACTTATCTTAGGGGGAAAAAAAAAAAGGATAGGTATACAGTCGCTCGCGCGCCCGCCCCCCCCCCCCCCCCCCCCCACACACACACACGTGTATTCTGTATTTCTCTGCCACTTTTTTTACTATATTGTGTATAAAACTTGCTGGCAGATTACGACTGTGTGCCAGATTGAGACTCAAACTCGAGACCTTTAATGTTTGCGGGCACGTGCTCTAGCAATGCAAGCACGACTCACAACCTGTCCTCACAGCCTTAATTTCGCCAGTAATCTGTGAGGACAGGTCGTGAGTTGTGCTTGGGTAGCCCAGTCTAGAGCACTTGCCCATGAACGGCAAAGGTCCCGAGTTCGAGTCTCGGTCCAGCACAGTTTTAATCTGCCAGGAAGTTTCATATCAGCGCACACCCCGATACTGAGTGAAAACTTCATTATGGAAGCATACTCAGTATAATTTTATCAAGAATTTTAAATGATTTATTTATCCTCCTTGGCATCTTTATACATCTATCCTCTCCTCTCAAATTTCTTTCACTGATCCAACCTTTGAGCCACTAGTGCCTTATAGTTAGCTTTATTATATGTACCTATATTGTATTGCTATCAACCTTCTCTTGTCAGCAAAGCACAAAGTAATTCAAATTAATATTACACTTCTTCGCAACACCAATTAAATTCAGTGAAGCAACACTGTTTAAATTACTTCAAGTAAAATACTTTTTGTTTGTGAATGATATACACACCCTGATTGAGGTTTACACTGTTGTATCAAAGAAATGGAAAAAAAATTAATTTAAGAAGGCTATACTCATAAGATGCTTTGGAAATTTGCATTTTATTTCTTTAAGGTCACATTTAACATATAGCTGCAAAATGTTCACCAGCGTCTTGTTATTCTCATAAAAGCTTAGTATCCAAACCCGTAGACTTCTAAAGTGTGAATAGTGTGCACGGATTTGCTGTGGCATAAAAGTGTATCCTTGGATCAATAATAACTACAGCCTTAATTTCCACATTCTTGCAAAATTTGTGCTTATTACCACAGGTTCTTCATGTTACACGGCTAACATACAAAACAGGAACTAATAGCACCAAAGTTGTGTCCTTGCCCATTTACAACCCGTGTTATTAGGTATCCTGCTTTGGTAATTCCAGAGCAGAGTCCTGCATCAATAAAAATTAGATAATGACAAATAACAGAAGTATACATATATTTCTGACCAGTTGAACAGTCATATTACATATCAAAATATAAGTGATGCAAACAAAAGTGAAAAGCAATGTAAAACAATTATGTGTGGGAACAACACTCCACACAAAAATTCAACCATTATACAGTAACACAAGCTACTAACTAGTACCAAGCTAAAGCAGATAACATGTCACCAGTGACAAGATAATGACTAACTCTAAAAATGTCAAGGTATACAGAACAGTCACAAAAATCTAAAAAAATATCTGTGCTCAAGTCTCGGTTAACTGTTGAAAAACATGGTAAATGCTTTGTTAGTATGCATTTAAAAGCTGAGTAAATATTAAATCCATAGATCTTATTAATGCACAAAATTATTGCTAAGTTATAGAAACAGATATGTATGAAGCAGAAAAATTTGTTAGTGCCAGTACAGCTTGCTTGCTACACATGAGACAAGTGGATCGTGGATCCATCATAACAGGTCATAAAATATATAAAATTACCAACATACATTACATGTACCAAAAGGAGAGTTCACTTGTGAAAGCTTTAAAATTATGAGGCAGAATTGCTGGCCAGTTCCTATTTTAAAGAGATGAAAAATTTTAGTACAGCCAGTACACTCATCTTTGTCTCCCTTGTCCTCACAACTGGCAGGTCACACTCATCCTGGAGTCTGAGAACCTAACATTCCTTTCTAACATTCAACTCCTGTCTCTCCATACCTCTTCCCTACCTGAATAAGAAACCAATAGTTCCAAGAGATAGGATAATTTTTGTATTTTTGTGTGTATGTATATGCAGTACTAAAAATTTTAGTGTGTCTTACTGGGCAGAAATTCCATCTCATAATATTTGTTATATATCATTTTGTCACTAAAAACATAATTCTCTGAGCAGAGTTAAAACACAAGCTTTTGTATTTATCACTATTAAAAGGTATAACAATAATGGACCATGAAGTTAAAATTTGAATAATTATTAACATTTTTTACCAGTATGGTGAAATACATTGAATTTATTAAAAAACAAATGGACAAGTAATGAGCAAAATCTATAACATAAGAATATAGACTATGATCTTTCAGTCAAAAATAACTATTTTTTCTTCCAGTTTCAGATTCATCACAAATTATTTCTGAATAAAAGAAGCAACTAATATAAGATCACAGTGAGAAATCAGAGTATTTTCATCAGTCAGTTATTTCATTTTCAGTCATTTATAATATTTTAAATGCTCTACATATAACAAAAATTAAATTATGCAAGCCATTTCAGATCTAATGAATCCTGCAAGATATTTCTTAATTTTCTTGATAAATGTAGGAACATTCAGTTATTTTCATAATAAAACATGCCAAATTATGGACATGTTATAAGCTGTCATATCTTGTAAAATTTTCTCAAAATATGTTTGATAATTTAGGTATATTTGCTTAGCAAAATCCTTACTACATTTCTAAATAACAAGCAATAAACACATTACAAAACAAGAAACTGTGCATGTCTGGAATTTTGTTCACACTGAGAACTTATTTGCTTTGGTTTTGCTGCATAGTGGGGATTCTGGAACTTACTTTTCATTGATGTTTGTGGAATGCTCTATACAAAGTTTGTGCTTATAAACATATTTGCACTCACAAATGAATGAGTTAAATCAGAATAAGGGTCAGATCTCTCATTTAGTATATAGAAACAAAAGTTTAGGTGCACACATGTATACAAAGTATTATACATAAGGATATGTATGTTCAAGGACTATTTCATCTTTATCAGCATCATGATCAAATAACTGGAAGATTCATGAGGTTCACTTAACACAGACTGGAAGGAAGGCTGTATAGAGGCCCTCCTCAAACATTCACCTGCTCAGTTAAAAATATCTGCCAACAGATAGCTAGTAGTATGCAAGAAAGCAGAAAGAACTACACTGTAGAGAGCTTTCACAGTAAAGTAGTGATTATCAGACTCAGAATATTGGCGTAACAGTATAGCTGCCAGAAAAAACTTACTCCTCTCTTGTTTGTCCTACTTTCATGGAAAAACTAGCATGGTTAGTGAGCATAAAAAATGTGTTTGAAATATGGTATCACCAACAATATTAAAGTTTTTTATTGGCTCAAACAGTTGGTGAGCAGAAAGTATGAAACCATGAAAAAGATAAAATGAAAATGGAATGCCATGAAAGAGGAGAAAGAAGCAGAGAGAGATTTATTGTGATGCTGGCTTGACAAAAATAATTGAGGAAGGCTGATCTCCACATTTAAAACAATGGAAAAGGAATATTAAGGGAGGTTGAAGTATTAGTTACAGGAAGGAACATTAGCATAGAATAATTTTAGTTTGTGGCTTAAGTTACAAGGTTTTTCTCCCAAATAATAAATAACTAATAATATTAACGAAAGCTTGTGAAATATCAGGTTCAATTAGTACTCTGTAAGCCACACATGAAAAAAACATTGTAGTTGCTGTAAGTGTGGTATTCATGGACACACACTTCTCAAAATTTCTCTCACTACATATTTAAAAGATAAAATTAAGTAGCAATAACATAAGATAAACTAACCACTTCTAACATGACTATTTCTCTATAAGAAACTATAAACTGCAAACAACGTACACACAGGCATCACGAAACTATTCATTGGTGTCAAAAGGGATAAGATGCAACACATACCATATTCTCTCTGCCCCGTTTTCATTATTACTTGTAACATGGATCTAAGAGAAGCAGATTAATTTCAATTAAATTTTGCCTGTGAGTATGATGCATCAATTTGACATCTAATATGTGTACTAGAACAGACAAACAGTTGTAACAGCAGATCTACATAAGTAAATGAAAAGTTTTTTGATGCTGCCGTAAGTGTGAAATGGAACATTTTACATAGTACACCGGAAAAGGAAATGACAGAAGAGCAGCAAAAAACAAGTAGGGTTACACGATAACCTGAGGTAAGGCTTAAGGGTAAAGTTCCTCAGTTTAATAAGTACTTAATTACTTTGTTTGATGAAATACTCATGAAGTTATATGGTACCTTACTTTAACAGTTTCACATTTGTGTATCATCATATTCTTTCATATTTGGTCTTTGCAACATTATAAAACAATTTACTAGTTTGAAAGAACATCTTAAAAGTAATTTGTATACAAATATGTGAACAGTCTTGACTATGCTTGCATAAAAACCAGTATGCACACTTTCAGCTTCTACAAAGCTGTTAATAATTAAAAATTTATTCTATACACATGTAAAAGAAATAAAAAGCAGTAAATCTGTAAAGTTAGTATTCAAAGCAAATAAAAATCTGAGATTCCTGGTATAAGAGTTTTCACTGATGTTTACAAAGTTATGTCAGATTATAAAAAGCTTTTCCCAACAACCAGACGATAAAAAATGAAAACATTTGTGCCATTTACAAGAGTATGGTATTGCATGTTAGACGAAAGATGTTAGCTATGTTAGTGTATCACATTCAGAGCAATACAAATTATTGTAAAAAAAATTGTTCTTCCTCTTTAAAATCATTGCTGAGGTGGCTGAAAGTTGTACACTGGATAACGTGGAGTGAACTCCTGAGATCCTTGCGTGTACTGGTTGTCAGATGCATCTCTAATATTTTTTGCACCACCAAAAGTCCCCTCAGCAAACATGGGTTGTGCTGTATAGAAAAGAAAAACTTGTTAGCTTTGTGATAAACATGGGAAGCTGCTAGTATACCAATAATCATTTTTAGAAAATTCTTAAGGAAGAGAGGAATAGTCCAAAACTGCCTAATTACAAATTATCATTCCTGCTACACATAGCATACATGCCACAATCTGTCAACTTTAGAATGTAGAACACAAATATATGAAGAATCTGTCACTCAGGAATCTACACTACCACACAAAACTAGTAATGGCTGCAAAATGAGACCCCAGAAGGAAAGCAAAAAAAATCTGTACGATCCATCTGTGGATGGATTTGCAGTAAACCTGAAACCAATAACAGTTTGAACCAATAAACTTTTTAAAACCATATTTGCACTGGTTGCTGTAGTAAACTACATACCTTACAACTTTACTACAGTCGAGGTTCTCTTAGTGTATTTTTGACAAGACAGCAATTCACCACTTACAAATGTTATTTATACCATGGAACTTTTTCAATCTTCATATGCATGACTTAATGAACATTGTAGAAAACAGATTTCAATTGCTACTCCAGTGATCTTCAGGAAGTGTGAGGGAAGATCAGAAAGCAATCCACTACAATTTTTTTCTTCCCTGGAATTGCAGTTGGAATGCTGAAATTTGATGACAATATAGTTTGAAGTTTGTGCTACAGAAGGTATTTTGTTTTTGTGTGCAGTTCTACTAGCAAAAGAACCCTGACCTACGAAACAAAAATAGTATTCATGTTACGGCCATCAACTTGTGAAGAACAGCGATGTGTAGTTCAGTATTTGTGGGCCGAAGGGCATAAACTAAGTGAAATTCACAAGGACATGTGTGGCATGTGGAGTGCTGACTGTATGGATTGTAACAATGTCTCCAGATGGTGTGCATTCTTCCAAGAGGACCGTGTGAAATATACTGATTCGCCACATTCTGGGTGGCCGGTTAACAACTGCAACCTCACAGAATGTCAGAGCCACTGAGGCAGCACTTTTGAATAACTGACGTGGGCAATTGTAACTCTTATCTTTGTAATTCATGGTGCGGTGTAGGATATTGTTCATGGCACACTGAAATTTCGTAAAGCATGTGCTCGCTGGTTGCCTAAGAGTCTGACTGACAATTCACTTAATGTGTTACATCATGTTTCTGAAAGGAATCGTTACTAGCAATGAGTTGTGTGCCCAAAACCAAACAGGTCTGTGTGGAATGGAATTGTGCTGGTTCCACATTGCGAAAAAAATTCTGAATTACTCAACTTGCTAGGAAAGTGCTTGGGATAGTATTGTGAGATCTGCAGGGTGTGTTACTGGTGAACTTGGCTGAATGTGGAACCATTGTGAATGCTGCAGCCTATATTAAAACTTTGGTTGTGTTGTGCCTTTCGTGATGAATGCCAGAATATTATTGCTGACGGTGTGAAACTTCTTCATGACAATGCTCAACCCCATGCTGCTTCTGTTCGTGAGGAAATCACCAAACTTTGGTGGGAGGTAATATAGGATTCACCACACAGTCTGGATCTTGCATCATCAGACTTTCATCTGTTTGGTCCCATGAAGAAATTTTTGGCCCTCCAAAGCTTTGTGATAGATGCAGAAGTGAGATAAGCAGGCTGAAGATGGATATATTCCAATTACATGGACTTCTACAAACAGGGCATGTTGAAACTGTGGCCACAATGGCAAAAATGTGTTGAGAACGTTGGTGACTATGTAAACAATGTAGCAAAAGATGTAAGTTGATTTGTGATTTTATTTGTTTTGTTATGTATTAAAATTTTTGATAGTAAAATTACTGTGCATTCCAACTTTCCCTCATACAAGAAACTTTTCTCAGATGACATATTACAAAAACAAATGAATGAAGTACTGAAAAATCAGATACTCTCAGTTTCTATGAAGTTGTCATTCTAGCTAAGCAGTTTGCAGTGGAAGCTTTTGATGCTAAGGAGAGTAAAACTGGAGTCCAGGCAGTTAACTGCACTTAAGACACAATGATTTGCGCTAAGGTTTTTGAATTATGTCTCTGCTGAGAAATAGATACATAATTTACAGCTTTACTGCTCACTAACAAGCAGTTGCCTCAGTAGTAACCACAAAGCTAATGAGAAATTTAATGAAGATGGGTTGCACAATTCACACTGATATACATCACGGTCATTAACTCATGGCAACCATAATAAATGGGTGTATCTGAACAGAAATACGAGAGTTCACTGAAATTGTAGCCCTTAAAAGTACATGAAACAAAAAAGTTAGAATATTAATATAGTTGCTAAAGAAATTAAAAGAGCGTTGAAGAAAATAATGAAAAGACAATAGCTTAATTTTCAAGCAAAATCATATTGTGGACAATGGATAAAGAAGACAAATGTATAATTATCACTCACAGCAACTAGGGCAAAAATATTAAAAAAAATAAACTATGAAATCACCAGCTTTCAAAAATACAGTTTCTTTATCAAAGGAAAGACATGGATAATACATTTTAGGCAAGTAAGTGTTAGAGAAAAATTGCTCCAAACTGAGGACTAGGAAAAATGTAAGGAAAAAAATGACTCTGGAGCTGGATAAAAAAGCTGGATGCTGCTGATGGGCAGCATCAGAGAGTTCACTAACATTTATATAACCAAAAAATTTATATTTTGTAGTGGTCATGTCACAACAAGCCGAACAGCATTTTACTTTTCCAGTTAAAAAGAACTTTTAAAGAAGTGCATGTGTCCATATTTATTGACATTAAAAATCAAACATGAATGTCAACATTTTATTTTAATAAATAGGCAGCAGTTAAGAATGCAGCCCATTGTTCTAACTTTCATTTGAAACAAATAATGGAAGACCCCAGATGAAATAACAGTGTTAATTATGAGAGAGTGCTACACACAGAGGTGTCTGTGTGTTGGGGGGGGGGGGGGGGGGTCCCCTATGTCTGATGAAAGACTTTGTCTGATAACTAAAAATCTAACACTACTATTACAAGTGATTTTCTGGTGTTCAATACCTCCTCCCTCCGGTGAGTAGCAATCTATCCCAATGCATACTGTTATTAGATTTACAACTTTTCTATATTCTAGCAGATGCCACAACACTGTGGATATAATACTGGAAGCTACTCACGCAGTGTAGGGTACAGAGCTCCACCAGGGGCAGCAGGTGGTCCTGGTTGAGGGGGACCAGTTGGAGGAACCCAAGCACCAGCACCTCCAGTAGGGGGTGGTGCAGATGGGCTGACATTTGGGCCAGGGCCCCACTGTGGATTCTGAGGTTGTCCTCCAGGTGACACTGCAGGACCTGGAGAGCAAACAGTTTCAATTTAGTCAGTTTCACAGCTAATATAACATTCCCGAAATGTAAAAGACTTACTGAATAGATCACAATCGCAACCTGCAGCAGAAAAACATTTGACAGCTAATACTGGACAAAAGCCTCCTCTACACTTTTCCAAGCATTAGAGTCGTAAGCTGTACACAGCCATATTGTCCCTGTATGTTTTCTAACGTCATCAGCCAACCCTATGCTTAGATCGCCATCTAGGACTTCTCTTAACTATTTCAATCTAGAAAACAACTTCCTTGGTCCATCAACCTTATCCACATGTCCTACCAAATTCTAACTAATCTTCATTGAAGTCTGTGCTGCAGCTCAGATGTTATAGTCCTTTTCTATGCACTTGATCACGACTCACTGCCTCTTATATTTGGCAAGCAGTGATCTATTCTCATATAGTTTTCTATTGCACCACCACTCAACATATTAGGGCGTACCCTCCAATGCTATCTGTACAAAATCCAGTGTCATTATGAATTGTTAGCCACTGATCTTGTAACACAGACAGCATTTGCAATGTGGGTACTACAAAAAAAGGTTGTCTAACATGTTGTAGACAAAGCCCATTCCACAATCCCAGGATCCGTCATCACCCACAACTAAAGAATTTGGGCTACTGAAAATCTTAGAACTGTTGTGGAACACCTCACTGAATGACGAGAAAGTCATTGTGTGGTGTAAATTTACCACATCAATAATGATAGAATTCATTTTCTTAAAGGAAATGTGGGGTGCTACTTTTCAGACTGTTAGCACACAGGTACAAAATCACATCATCCAAAGCCTGGCTGATAAACACTTGTTGGAAGGTACGACTTTTATACAAGTGTGAAAGATACCTTGCACTCATCATTTGGTGAGGATTGTGTGGTGAGCCACAATTTCCATCATGCCTGGCCTCCCACATCCCAGCCCTCAATCTAGGCGATTATCAGTTGTGGGGTTACCTGGAGCTGGAAGTTGTCAGACCTCATTAGAGATGCTAAACGACAACATCCGATGCAATCTCTCACCATTTCTACTGATATGCTATAGAGTGTTGTTCACAACACTGTCGCTCAACTATAGGGATTGTTGATGAATGACGGCCAACATGTTGAGCACTTGTTATCAGGAACATCATTTTTGCTAAAAAATTGTTATTCTAATTATTGCTTTTGTATCATATGAGCTGCAATCTGTTGATCATTTTGTGCAGTTCTTTGATTTCAATAAAACATCAAGTCATTTCACACATGAGTGTCAAAATTTACTTTTCTACATCCATTATTATGTGAAGCAACCATACAGGTTAGGATCCAAGGTGTCAATTCTGCAGCCATTCACCCTGGTGTGCCCTGGTTTGCGAGTAATTTGCTGATACATAGTGGCATTACATTTCTAATTCTTTACAAGTCATTTTAATCGCTGTATTACCTTTTTCATTTGCACTTTTTTTTTCTCCTTATCGTTCTGTTTTCATTTTGAATCTTTGTGCATTTGATTTTAATTATTTTTATTTATCTACCACAACATTTATAGATTTAAAAATGCTGATTTATTGGTTAAAAAACAAAAGACAAAATAATTTATTTATATTGGCTGTGCATTGGTGTCATCAAATAAGTATTTTTCATTATGTACAACTTGTGCATCCTTTTGGGTGGTAATTGTCATATGAAAACTAAATCACAAATTCCTGTTGCACTTTGGACAAAGTAACACAAGACGAACTTTTAAACGAAAGAGTGGATTACAAATAAATGTGCAAAATGAAGAGCTGAAATAATGACTGCAAAAATATGGATGAAAATATAAGATGACTGGGCAGAAAAAAATTAAATCAAAAATAATACAAAAAGTGATTAAGATGATGTGACAAAGGGATACAATTTTTTAACATTACTTTTAAACCAGTTCACTAAATACAACTTATTATCAAAGTAATTTTGATAACTATTTATAAATTAAAAAATTGAAGTATCTGACAAAGTTCAAACCTGTAATCTCCTGCATGGCAGGCTAACACACTAACTCCTACACAATAGCACCACTTTATGAACACCTATCAATTTTAAGGCTCTAGCACGTAACTCAAAATTACAAATTTTGTTGTTGTTGATTATTCCCAAGCGAGGGCCTACCATGGTGAGTGGCTACAGGGTGAGATACCAGGCACTCTAATGTACATTACCATACGGATGGTTAAAAAACTTGATCCCACCCATGACGACCTCTCCTTATCAGTAGGCTAGATTAACACAGAAGATGATGTATTGAGGTAATAGTTGTTTCGGTAAAGAAAGTTTACATCAGAATCATCTGTACCATTGTCACATATTCTCCACATCAAATCACATGTAATGACAAAGGCATGTCACAGTTGTATGGCATACATTAAAAGGTCTAAGATTTGCCTGTTGCAGGGAAAATGTTGGACTTATCCTTCCAAGATATCTATTATAATGTATTTTTTTGTAGACTTGATAATGGAACTTTTATCAAAACTAATCTTCATTAAAGCATTATTTACTAAAAACGGCATATGGTGGTAACATGAATTTCTTCATGTAACAGAGTTAAGATTTTCATAACGTGTGCACCAATCCAAGTTTGCTCTCCACATCTATGCACTTGGAACCTTCATCACACACACTCAAACAAACAAAAGAAAAAGTTGATTATTAATCATAGCAATTAACTTCATAGCATGTAACATCAATCAATGTCCATGACTCAGCTTTAGTGTGCCATGGAGTAGTGAGGTATTCAGCCATAAAAATTTTTCCCCACTTACTAGGAGATAAAAAGAATCTAGAAATAATACAATTAACTTCAAACACAAATTGGAATCATATTCACTTTAAAATTCCTCATAGTTGAACCTAAAAAAAGGAGAGGCTTGAGATAATCATGTGAAGCAAATCGCCATAATATTCGCTGGCAAAGTGTATCATAATGTTAAATGACACATTCCTCATCATGAGAGAGATCACAATTATGATCCACATAGCATCAAACCACTAACAAATACTCACCTGGAGGTGCAGGGCCCCACTGTGGTTGTGCAAACCCTCCTGGGGATTGGTGACCTGCAGGTCCATACTGTGGATGGTGGTCACCACTCGGGTCAGTGGGTGGGCCATCTGGAATGATTGCTCCATTGTTCTCACTATCTGGTTTCTGTAATGGAACAGGTGACTGGTAGGATGCCAGTGGGATGCTTCCAAGTATGATAGGTGTCTTTACTGTCAAGTTTCTATGATAGAAACCCGCCACTTTGCATTCAACCTGTAAAATTAAGAAAAAGTAATCTTAACTAAAACCCAGTAAATTGGTTCCTTCGGAAAAGTGAAGTATACAACCATCACTGTATGTATACCTGCAGAGATAAAAAAAGCACTAGTTGCACGTTCCATGGATTATTTGAATGCATATTTAAATGGCATGTAGTGAGACAGTTTATAGACTGTCAATTTTCAAATTTAGGTTAGGTGTATGTCATGTATTTTTTCAGCTAGAGCTGCAAGTATCAAGTACTGAAAAAAGGAGCATGCAGCTTTTTTCTGATGTCAAGACTAGTCAGTTCCTCACAGT
This sequence comes from Schistocerca gregaria, assembly GCF_023897955.1. Taxonomy (NCBI): domain Eukaryota; kingdom Metazoa; phylum Arthropoda; class Insecta; order Orthoptera; family Acrididae; genus Schistocerca; species Schistocerca gregaria. The sequence goes on from NC_064926.1 coordinate 237,665,078, forward strand.
TAATGGACTGCTATGTCAAGTGCAGCATATTTTGTCAAGAATGGTAGCCCATTTCATATCCATTCAACTAACAATCATGAGGTGGCCTTCATAATGGCAATAGTTGAAACCTCATTCACGAGCAAAAGTTATAAACTAAGAGTGACAAAATACACAATGCACAGATTTTTTAAAGAAGAAGGATTAATGAATACATAAAGTAACCACTGACATCACACTTTTCAATATACAAAGCATACATAACGATTGTTAATAATATGTATAACTCTTATTTAAAACCACAAATTAAAAAAAAAGGAAAGGAAAAAAGAAAGAAAGGAAAATTAAAGAAAATCAGACACTGCACACAGACCTCCAACAATGTTCATGCAGTAGGCCTGCAAATGACTGTTGCTTCACAGTTGATATCATACATTATCTGCAAAGTTAATTTAATGCTCAACATATAAAAAAATGATAAATTGATCACTCTTATTTCAAACTATCCTGCACTTCAATATAATATCAAACACCTGACAAACAATTTCATTTTTATCCTTACATAACAAAGAATTTAATGAAAGTATTTATGAATTACAACAATATAAGAAAAGACAGATTGCTACTTACCATAAAGAAGAAACATTAAGTTGCAGTCAGGCACAGTTAAAAGACACTTACAAAACGCTTTCGTCCAAAGACTTCATCAGTAAAAGAGAGACACACACAATTCATACAAGCAAGCAAGCGCGACCGAGCCAGAATGCCACTGAATATGATGTGATGTCATCAAATATGATGAGAACAATCCTTCTACTGAACTGTTCACAGCAACTCTGTCTTTGCCCTACCTTTCTATTAACAATGAATCCTACCCCCATTACACCATTTTCTGTTGCTGTTGATATTAGCAATACTCATCTGACCAGAAATCCCTATCTTCTTTCCATTTCACATAATTGAGTCCAAGTATACCTCGATTGACCTTAGCATTTCCCTTTTCAGATTTTCCAATTCCCCTACTACATTTGAACCTCTGACATTCCTAGCCCCAACTTGTAGACTGTTTCATTTTTATTGGTTATTCAATCTTTTTCTCATGGTCGTCTTCCCCTTGGCAGTCCCCTCCTGGAGATCCGAATGGTAGACTAGCCTGAAATCTTTTGCCAGTGGAGAGATCATCAAGGCACTTTTTTTCATCCTGCAGTACACAATATGTGCCTTTAATGCAGTGGTTTCCATACCCTCTGCATCCTCATGCCATTGATCACTGCAGATTCTTCTGCCTTTTAGGGGCAGTTTACCACCCCCCTGTCCATTTCCACCCTCTTTGACCAGGTTGCTGGCAGAATGGGGGGCAACTTCTTATGCCAGAAGTCTTTGGCCACTGTCACTGATAACTTTTATTCAAAATTCAAGCAGTGGTGTGGTTTGAAACTGGGACCGAGGACATTTTGATTGTTAGTCAAAGAAGCTACCCCTAGACTATGGGTGCATCTTTGCCATCACTCATAAGATTTTAATAAATCCATACCTGTTCAGGGATGTGCACTCAGAGAGAACTTTGAAAAATCTTTCTCAAGAGCAAAAAGGCAACGTGAGGGCCTGTCTCAATATTTTTGGTCTGATTGAAGATAACACACAATTACTAGTGAGGTTTACAAATACGATCCAGTAACAAAGCACCAATGCTTAGTGATGTACTTCAATCTGGCCACAGTTGAAACATGTGAGAATGACCCAAAAAAAATAGTATGCAATCACACACTGATTATCCATTAACAAGGTGGAACGATAAACCAGTATTTTTACTGAGGAGTATTTGACGGGTCTCAATATAGTGTCACTTGTAACAGATCAAGCATCATACACAAATGCTTCCTGTGCCAAAAAAGTTCATCCTGTCACATTTTGTTCTTGTTTGATGAATGATTATGAATGTTCCCGTGTTCCTTAGTCCTCAATATTAATCATATATTCCTTGTGATTTCCTTCTCCTGCTGAAACTCATAAAGCACCTGAAAAGACAGTTTCTGAACAACAAGCCAGTTGAGAAAAATTTCAATTCTAGAACACCAGAAGTGTTATGTACAATGGACTGCATGTTACAAGGCTGTGAGATTTCACAATGGGGCAGTCTATAATGGCAAACTGCATTTGTAATTTACACTGCATAATAACCTCGTAAAACATTCTCATACTTTATTTTCAGATGTCATGCACAATAAATTTTACATAAGAAACAAGACAACTTACTCTTAAATCATATTCCAGGTCAATGATATTACAGTTGTTAAGATTAGATGGTGGTAATGGTGGGATTGTGATTTGTTCACACCAAGTGTTGGAGCCACCACCTGCTACTGAGCCAAAATTCTGCTCAGCTATTGTAACTTTGTCCTTGCGCTCAGTCCTCTGTGGCGATGTAGCCTTAAATGTTACAACCTGCAACATAATCATCACATAGAGTCATTACTTAGTATTATAACAGGGCAGTGACAGAACACTGGAAGATGTAGTACTGCAAACAAAGTTCACTGTCTTAAGTTTACATAACAGACATGACTTTTTGAGCTATATTCTGTCTTCCAATAGACAGTATTACAATTACTGACAGTGACTGTATTTCTATTCAGAGAGGACTCTCTTGAAGTGTGGTCTGGAATGATAGCCATTGTTATTTACACTGCAGGAGCCGGAATTATTTGTCTACTGGTGAACAGAAGCAATTAAAAATACATTGCACCTGTCACAGCAAAGCGTAAGGCGTAAGTCAACAGATAAGCCATTTGAGATGAGGAATGGGATCAGGGTCCTATGTAAGGAATGCACTGTCAAGAGCTGGTAACTGGTAAAAGGAGTAGTGGTTCACAAGTGCAAAAAACCATTTAGGGAACAAAAGCAGATTCCTGCCCCTTGTTGAATAATGTAAACTAACACAATATTCTCAGATTTCCAGACACATCAGGTGGTTAAAATTCCATGAGCTTTCGATAAATCTCTTCCCGTCCATTGTCAAAGAGTATATGACTTCCTTGTCACCATGGCTTCATCATTAATAGTCGCACTGCTGGCTGTGACATCACTTGTGCCTGCCGAACATGGTAACGTTCTCGCCCCACGTCTGTCATGCCTACTTCAACCATGCAATGGCCAGGTCTCAGTGTGTACTGACCTGTGAACTGCCTACCTCATTGATGTGTTTCCAAATATTTTTATTTCTAAAGCTTTTTTCATAAAGATACCCCAAAATCCATGGCTCATCATAATGACAGATTTTTCATCGAACATAATCTGCTGTCAATTTTCTAAAGTGTGTTCTGCCAGTCTCATTTTTCAGGATAGCGTAAAAGCACCTCTCATGTTCCGTCCAGCGTTGCTCCACAGTGTGCACTGTTTGCCCAATGTAGTAGCAGCCACACTGAGACGGTATCTTGCACATTCCAGGTGTTCTGAACCCTAACTCATTCTTCATAAGGATTTTTTTGGGTGGGAGAACTTTAACACTGATGGAATAATGTGTGTCTTCAGGAGTTGGTTAATCTTTCCTAACACTGTGCCATAGAAAGGTAACAACTCCCAACAATGTGCTACAGAAAAGCAATAACGCAAGTTTCTTGGTCACTTCTTTGGTGGCGTTTTCACTGTACGTCTCACCAGAAATGCTCTGTGATACCTGACAGTGACTATCCATTTTTCCAGAAGAATCTTCTAAGGTGGCTTAGTTCTAGTGACATATTTTAGGCATTATGAGAAAACTTTAGCATGTTGCATGAAAGTGGTCAGAATGCAACATTTCTGTGCCAGATGATCGTGACTGCGAGTGTCCAGGTACTGATCCATGTGTGTAGTTTTCATGTAGATACTGTGGTTGAGGTGCTCATAGGTTCTCCAGCAAACGAGTACATCAAGAAGGAGCAATGCACCTCCTACTGATCCATGTGTGTAGTTTTCATGTAGATACTGTGGCTGAGGTGCTCATAGGTTCTCCAGCAAACGAGTACATCAAAAAGGAGCAATGCATCTCCTACTTCTACTTCCGTAGTAAACTTGATATGGTCAGGAATACCATTCAGGTGCTTTAAGAATTCTCCCAGTTTTTCATGTCCCATGTTCATATGACAAAGGTGCTGTCAACATAACAACAAAAATAACTTGTATTATATGGAGCCATGTCGAAGGTGATGTCTTTAAATGTCTCCATAAAAGTATTGTGGAACATACTAGTTGGAATAAAAGCATACAAGCAATAAAGATAAAAAAAATCATTGTGTAGTCGAGGCACTGACCTTTCAATAAGCACATAAACAAGACTGAAAGAAAGTTTTTGGATGATGTCCTCCTCCAGAGCTAACTAGTTCTGAAAATGCATGCACACACAAACAGAAAGAGAGAGACAGAGAGAGAGAGAGACAGAGAGAGAGAGAGACCCGGCTCTACCAAATACACAGTGTCGCAGCCAACTTCATTGCACCAGCACTACAATTCACCTAGAGTGAGAGGTTGTACCTGGTGGAGCAAGTGATGGACGAAATGAAGTGGAGAGGGCAAGGGAGGACTGTAGGGCAGAGTGATTGACAGATGGGAGGGAGAGATGGATAATGTACAGAATAGTGCTGCTGAGCATTGGAAGTTGTGTACAGTGCACAATGATGTAAGGACAGGCCTGTGAGAGGGACATAGAATAGAGAAGTGGGGGACAACAGAGAAGTATTGTAAGAAAATGCAACACCTAAAGCCATCCTTATACTGCCATTTATTGAGTGGTTAACAGTTTCAGTGCTTCAATGCACCATCTTCAGGCCTTAGTTGATGCTGAAGGGGTTAACACCATATGTATGCATGATGCATCAGTGGCCAACATAACTGGTATACACAGAGTACCTGCAAGTGTGATGTCATCTCTTCAACCATCAACTGTCAACAGTTGATTGAAAAGACATCATCATAGTTACAGGTAGTCTACGTACACTGGTTATGTTGGCCATTGATGCATAGTATATATGGATGGTGTTAACCCCTTCAGCATCAACTAAGGCCAGAAGATGGTGCACTGCAGTGACGAAATGTAGCCACACAATAAATGACATCAAAAGGATGACTGCAGGTGTTTCATTTTCTTACAATAGCGAATGATCATAGAAATGTAGCCACACAATAAATGACATCAAAAGGATGACTGCAGGTGTTTCATTTTCTTACAATAGCGAATGACCATAGGCCCAGAGCTCCAGTCAGCAGTGCAACAAAGAAGGGTTTGAGTGAAGACTGAGTGACGGGGATGAAGTGTGGGGAAGGAACAAGGGGGCATGAATACAGTTGGAGGTGGATGTTGGAAAGGGATTGGTGGAGACTGAGGCCAGGTGGATTGTGGGACTGAAGAATGTACTGTGAAGACAATTCCCAACTAAGTAGTTTGGAGACGACAACATTTGGAGGAGTAATCATGTTAGTGAAGCAGCCACTGAAGCCAAGGAAATTGTGTTCAGCTGCATATTCTGTCACTTGGTGCTCAATTCTGCTCTTGGTCACAATTTGGCAGTAGCCATTCACTCAAGTGGGCTGCTGATTTCTTGTCACACTCACATAAGAGATTGTGATAGAAGTTAGAGCAGAGCTGTAGTATGATATGAATGCTTTCTACAGGTGACTTTGCTACTGATAGGGATAGGATATGCCTGTGATCTGACTGAAATCTGATGTGTTGGATGGCTGCAGAGGACATGTCTTGCAGCTGGGTCTTTAGAGGAGTTATGACATATGTGAAAAGATGCTGGAGTAGGTGGGGTGTGTTGGTGTATAGGTCGGTGGGATCAACAACAATGAAAAGGGATCCAAGTAGTAATGGTTGAGAGACAATGAAGGAAGTGATTTGTGTTCTTTTATAAGGGAAGTTATCCTATTCCCTTAGGAGCTCATTTTCATCTAGGCTGCAGACAGTGTGTGGCTGATGACAACAGGCCTTTTCTGGTACCACAAAATAATGTTGGTACATAAGTTTCTCCAGCTGCAGAAAACACAATAGTCAGATTTGCTCCAAATTATGTACTACTCAGGATGAATCATGATACTTTATAGACTGGGTGGCCACAGCAATACCACTTTGGGAGACGTGGGAGGACTTGTGGGTACGATGTCCATCATTTACAAGTACAGTTATAAGTAGTTGAAACTCTGGTGAATTATGTGGTTATGTTGTTCCAGACCAGATGATATTGAGTTTAAGGGATGGGGTGTGCTCCTTTGCAGCTGATTCATGCAGTAGTAGGATTAGGGGCACGTATGGCTTTTGCACATGAGATTTGTTTCTGAGATAGGATTTGGGTGGGGGGGTTAATACTTGCCTCTGAAGGTCATAGTAAGACCTTCAGCATGGGAAAGGACTGTTCATCACATATGAGACACACATATTAATGTGGATGAGATGGCTACTATCAAAGTGGAGGGACCATTGATTTTTAGTGGGAGAAGTAGAGGTATGTCCAGAAATGTGGCATAATGGACAGAGGAGGACCAGTGAAGGCAGATGGAAGAAAATGTGTTGAAGCTGAGGTGGAAAGAGACTGCATTATCTTGTCACTCGGTCCAGATTGTGAAGAGTTCATGAATGAACCTGTAATGGACAAGGGAGTTAGAATCTTCAATGGCTAGGACAGTCTCCTCTAGATAGCCCATAAAGAGGTTGAGATAGATGAAGTAGTTACGGGTAAGGATGTAGTTTGTCAGGTGTAGAAAGAAAAAGTAGTGTGTTTTGAGGTGGCAGGATGCTGGGAAAGGTGTATAGATCAGTGGGATCAACGACGAAAAGAGATTCACATGGTAATGGGGTGGAGATGGTTGAGGGACACAGGGTTGTAGGTAGAATTTCCCTCCCATAGCATCGAGTATAGATTTAAGTGTCAGGAAGTCGTTTCTGAAAGTATTTGTATGGAGTGTAGCCATGTATGGAAGTGAAACATGGACGATAAATAGTTTGGACAAGAAGAGAATAGAAGCTTTTGAAATGTGGTTCTACAGAAGAATGCTGAAGATTAGATGAGTAGATCATATAACTAATAAGGAGGTATTGAATAGAATTGGGGAGAAGAGCAGTTTGTGGCACAACTTGACTAGAAAAAGGTATCAGTTGGTAGGACATGTTCTGAGGCATCAAGGGATCACCAATTTAGTATTGGAGGGCAGCGTGGAGGGTAAAAATTATAGAGGGAGACCAAGAGATGAATACACTAAGCAGATTCAGAAGGATGTAGGCTGCAGTACGTACTGAGAGATGAAGCAGCTTGCACAGGATAGAGTAGCATGGAGAGCTACATCAAACCAGTCTCAGGACTGAAGACCACAACAAATCTTTCAACAAATTGTTAATGAGTGTCCCTGTGTGAGGTCATCCATCATTAAGAAACGTGATTGGACCAAATCATACTGTTTCAGGAAATTTTAATGTACCTCTGTGCTAGTTGAGTAGGTAATAACAGTAATTCACAGTAGTTAGATTTGCTCCAAATGACATACTATTTAAGATGAGAGTTCCGCTGCAATGTAAAAGTAGGGGCTGAGTTTGCGACATTCTCACATACCCACTCTTATAGTACACAAAACAATTCACAAGATTCTACGTGTGAAAGCTATTCAATCACCATGTAGTCAGTACTGACTGTATTAAGATTCAGCCTTCATTTTACATACCAAAAGGCAATTCTCTCTCTCTCTCTCTCTCTCTCTCTCTCTCTCTCTCTCTTTCTTTTTTCCCCTCCCACATACCCTTATCCTTTGCCCACATTTATTCAGTAGGGCTAAACTGTCAGTGACGCGTGGGTAAATGAAAAACTGTGTAACCCCATTCATGTACCAGGAAGTCACGTTCTGTCACGTGACTTGTAGTAATTAACGAACTGCAGCAGATCGGCACGAGTCTGATTTTACTGTTCTTAATATTTTTATGTTTAAGCTAGGTAAAAATATCCACTTTTCTGGTGTTTATACTTGGTGTTTTCTCTGTAACAATTGAATTATAACTGGCAGTGTCGACTTGGAAGCAAAGTATGACAAGAATTGTAAATCACGTCACAAAAATGACAGCATTTGTTTCCGAATGGTAATCACTGCTGATTTTCTTACACGTAAATACAAGTTTATCTCAGAAACAAAACCAGAAGAGGAGTCAGCATGTAGAATATTTACCTGAGAACCTATACCTATTAGAACTTTAAAACCGCCGGTACCATCACTCATTTTTTAGCAGACCTTCATGGAATGACTAATTGATTCATGTTTCATCAAGGTAACACACTGTTTAACTACCTTCTTCTCTTGTCTCATGAATTTTTATACGGGATGTAAGGTAACAATTTAATGGGAAGCGGGTAGACAGCATTAGAAAATATGTAGGAGCAACATGGACACATATCGCCAAAGAATGTAAGCCACCTAAAATTTAATGGTGGTCTTAAATAAGTGATGATGATGGGTACAGGAAATAGGTTGCAGTGAAGCCATGGTCATATTATTAAGATATCTTTTACTACAATTATGATAAAAATTGAAAAACACCTACTTGAGATAGAAACAAAGAAGCAGCTACAGAAAAGTAAAGAATTAACTGCAGCCTTGAAAGAAGGCTGTCAATCACTCATAGCAGTAACTGCCCAAACATTATTTATTTACTTATTTAATTTCTCAGATTAATCCAGAAGGCCATACACAGCTTGTAGCATTTCCACCATTCAAGAGAACATGCATTGTGTGCATAATGTTAAGAATTTTGAGATTAACTAAAGTAGTGGATGGTCATTGATAGTGTTTTAGTAGACTTAAATTCCTGCATTAAATGTAATTATGAATCATAACTAATGAAATTATTATTGAAGTTAATGAAGTAGGTCTTGCTAAAGTATGATAAATGTTTGCTCAACAGAGATGGAGTGCAAACTTGAAGTTAAATGTGTCACCTTACTGAAAAACAGAGCTTCGGGATAATATTGGGTGATTCTTAATGGAATATAGTGATCAATGTGCACAAACGCAACAGCAACAGAATGAAAGAAACTGGAGATCATTTATCAAACTTAGGAGAAAGGGTACACTATCCAATCACATAAATATGACCATCTGGTAAAAACCCTGAGCAATTACCAGCATAGTGGACTGCTGTGAGACGTGCAGGAAGAGTGGAGTGAGGTTCTGCAAGGAACAAATAGGGATATGGAGCCATGCTGCCTCCAGTGCCTTGGCCAGTTGCACTAGATTTATTGGTTGAACATCCATGGTTCGAACAGCCTGATCGAGATTATCCCACAGATTCTCCACTGGGTTTAATTCCAGAGACTTTGGTGCCCAAGTATGGTAAACTCATCCTGGATTCTTCAGACAGCGCACATACATTGAGAGCTGTGTGACATGTTGCACTGTTCTGCTGGTAGATGCCATTGTGCGGCTGAAGGACAAACTGCATGTGGGTAAAAAATCTACTCACTAAGCTGTGACGTAACACACTCATAAAAGACTGTTGTGATAGGCAAGCTTTTGGAGTCAATGGCTCTTTCTTTAGGCAGAAGGGTTGAAGGGGAAGGTCTAGAAAAAGTGGAGATTTTAGGGTAGTCACCCAGATCTGAGGATCAGGAGAGACTTACCGCACGGGTTGAGAAGGAAAGACTGATTGTTGGGGACCGCATTGGATGAGATTTGAAATCCTGAGTGCTTAAAGGTGGAAGACAGAGTAATATGCAAGGCAGAGATTGCTACTAAAACATTGTGCACGAGTTAATAAGAGTGAGAAGCTATGTGCATTGTATGTAACAGATGTGGGAAGGGACGATGAAAAATAGACAGGAAAGACAATGAAAATAAAACTGAGTGAAGCAAAGAGTAGTTACAGTGAAGAAAAGCTGAGACAGAAATATTAACGTAAATTAAGGCCAGGTGGGTGGAGAGAATCAAGGACATGTTATAGTACTAGTTCCCACCTGCAGAGTTTTGAGAAACCCTCTGTCACGTAAAAAGACTTAGCTTCTCATTGTATTTCCTGTCTATTTTTCACTGCCCCCTACCAACTCAGTTACATACAATGCAGTTAGCTTCTCACTCTTATTAACTCATGCACGATGTTTTAGCAGTAATCTCTGTCATGCATATTACCCTGTCTTCCATCTTTATAAGCATTAATGATTTCAAATCTCGTCCAATGCAGTCCACAACAATCAGTCTTTCCTTCTCGTCCCTTGCGGTAAATTTCCCATGATCCGCAGTTCTGGGTGACTTCCCTAAATCCTCCAGTTTTCCTAGACCTCCCCAGTTCTTTTCCTTCACCCTTCTTCCTTCCCCTTCAACCCTTCTGCCTGAAGAAGGAGCCTCTGGCTCCAAAAGCTTGCCTATCACAAGTCTTTTATGTGTGTGTTCTACCACCACTTGGTGAGTAGATTTTTTATCTATCTAATTAAATAATTGATTGTTTTCATTGTTGAACTGCACATATGGACAGATAATCCGCAACAACAGATGCATTCTAGTGTTCATGCATTATGCCTTCCATAAGATGATGATGTCATCCACGTAATGCAACGAAAACATTACCAAGGTCATGATGCTTCCTCCTCTGGTCTGTAACCTTCCAACGATTGTTGTAGGGTGTTTTGCTTTCAGATGTTTCACATCATACATGACAATTACCATCTATCTGATGGAGTATAAAACGTGATTTGTCTGAAAAGGTCACCTATCATGACTCACTGTATGTCCAGTTGCAGTATTGGCATGCAAATTTCTGCCTTTGTACCAATGAACAGCAGCCAAATTAGATACTAGAATCATGTGCCTGCTGTGGAGGCCCACACACAGCAACATTTGCTGAACAGTCATTGAGGAGACACTGCCGGTTCATTTGGGTGGTCAATTGCTCAACAGTTGCTTCTGTATTCATCTGCACACATCTTCACAGCCATCATTAACCCATGTCATTTATGGCCTTTGTTGCACCACAGTTGCCTCAGCACAGGTTTTGGATAGTAGCATTTTGCCATGCATGGTATACAGGGTGTCCCATTGAAACCTCCCTGATTTCAAGGACCCAGGAGAGAAAAACCACAGTAGATACAACAATGAAAAATGCACCACATTGTACAGCATCTCAAAGAATTTATATTCCCACGTCATAAGTGCCAAGTATTGTCACCAGAGTGCAGTTTGGTTGCATGAAGTGAAAATGGCGACCCCACAGCAGCACGTACAAGCAGTAGTGTGGTTTGCAGAAACAAAACTGCCGATTAATGTGCACAGAAATTATCGTTGTGTGTACGAATGTGATCTACCTGATGTGAAAACAATTAAGGAATGGTATAGGAAGTTCCTGGCAACATGAACTGTCCTGAAACATTCTGCTGGTGCATGTTACAGAGTTTCAGAAGTGATAGTGGAGGACACCAGATAAACACTTCTCAGAAGCCCACGTAAGTCAATTCGTCAAGCATCTAGGCAACTTTATGTAGCTCGATCAACATCGAATCATGTGGTTCACCAGTGCCTTCGTACGTGTGCTTAGAAAGTGCAAATTCTTTAACATCTGAGGCTAAACGACAACCACATCGACAACAATTTTTTGTGGATATGCTGCAACGTATTGATATGGATGCCAGCTTCCTGGAAAGACATTTATTCTCAGATGAGGCAACCTTTCATCTATCAGGAAGGGTTAATAGGCATAATGTTTGGATTTGGGGTTCGCAAAATCCACACATTGTCATTGAATATGTTCGTGATAGCCCTAAACTAAACGTCTGGTGAGGGCTAATGCACAACAGGATTGTTGGACCGTTCTTCTTTGCGGGACAAACAGTGTATGGGTCAGTGTAAGTGAACATATTCGAGCAGTTTGTGTACCCTTAGATACAAGACTAGCAACACAACATCATTTTTCAACAATATGGAGCTCAACCGCATTGGTCAATGGCTGTTTGCAAGTTCCTGGATAGGAAGTTTCTCAATCATTGCATAGGATGCAGAGGACCCATTGCCTGGCCACCACATTCACCCAACATTACGTCACTTGATTTTTTATGTGGGAACTCGTGAAGGACTGTGTGTATGCGACCAAAGTGGGTGATATTCCTACATTGTGACATTGAATCATTAATGTAATTGCAACAATAACAAAGGAAATGTTACAAAGAACTTGGCAAGAAATTCAATATAGACTCAATATTCTTCATACTACAAATGATTCACCTGTACAAGTGTACTGATGATAAATAAATAAATCTTTTGAGATGCTCTACACTGTAGTGCATTTATCATTGTCATATCTACTGTGTTTTTTTTTTTTTTTCCCTGGGTCTTTGAAATCAGGGTGGTTAGAGTGAGACACCCTGTATTTTAACCACGGTGGAATGCAGACAGTTTACAAACTCATCCCTTTCGGAAATGCTCCCACTTTTGGCCCAAAAGTAAATTATCATGCCCTTTTAGTACCAGGATATATGCAAAGGGGATACTTTATTGTGTGTGACTGATGAGGCCATCCAAAAGTGAAATACTGGGACTGCCCAAAGCTGAAGGCATATTTGGAGAATTATTATGAGTAGAGGGTGTTTAACAAATGGCCCAAATCCTTTGTCTGGCACTGTGTGAGGACCAATAATGGGCAGGCAGGCTCAAATCGATGACTATGCTCCAGACCAGCCCCTTGATTTGATTTTGGCAAATGGTGCATCAGATTTATCCAAACTAGATGAGCTGAAAGTGGTCTTTGAAAGAAGTCAGACAAAATCATTGTGGCCTTTAGTTGTAAAAACAGGTGTGTTAGTAGCATTTGCTCACTGGATCTGTGAACACATTTACACTGAAACCTTACAAACTAATGGTAGTGCATTGACTGACCAATTCACATACCAAACATCCACACATCAGTACTGCAACCACCTACTGCAGTCTGCACATGAAAGAGATGCTGATTCTGAAATGCTCTTTTTCACTGATGAAGAGTGGCTGCATTTGTAAGAGTGCATGAACTCTCTGAGGAACTGATTTTGGATTTATGAAACTACTTATCATTTACATAAACAGTCCCTTCATGAAGTGAAAACAGACGTGTGATGTGTAATCAGCACAACACAATTTACTGAACAGATGTTTTGCACCAAACCAAAAATTCTTGTAGGTAAGTGAGCAATATACTGCAACCGTTATGCAGAGAACTATTGTTATTAATTTGCGGGAGAATATATGTGCACATGCCACAAATAAATCAATGACAATTTTACAAGATGTGTTTGATGATAGGAAGAATCCTATCTCAGTTGTTCAGTTGAAGAACTACCATTATTTCGTAATGTTTCAGTTGGAGTTTGTGCAAACCTCCTTGAGCAGAAGCTAGTAACACATCAAATGATCCGACTATTTTCACAGACTTCTTTCCATGGCAACAACCAATACACCACCCTACCTCTCTGGTACTGATCTCTGCGCACTGCCAGATGCAGAGATTGTGTTGTATAGAGGGCATACATAATTAGAGTTCATTTCAAAACACTGTAGAAAGAGAATCAGTGCTCAGAATGACATCAAATTATCAAATTTTAACCGTGTATTACTGACACAGGCAAAAACATCATGAAGCAAAAATACAAAAACTTTATCAACAGATTACACTGTAAGCACCAGAAAAGGCACACCAACAGTGCGTCCGAGACGCCCAATATGACTGTCTCTATGAAGTATCATACGCTGCTGATAAAGTTCTTTTGCAAGAACGGTGACTGTGCACCAGAAGTGCTACAGAAGTTCTGGACATTCTCGAATATCAAAAAAGGCTTTGGTCCAATGTCTGCAAACAGATGGAGAAAATGACTAAAAAATATGAGAACACAGGTTCTTCTGAAATGAAATGTGGCAGAGAGAGGAAACCAATTGATCCGATGTCTGTCGAAGGTGTGGTCACAGCACTGTATAAAGGCCCGAGGGGTAATGTGCAAACACACAGTCCGTGGTGGTTCAAATGGCTCTGAGCACTATGGGACTTAACATCTACGGTCATCAATCCCCTACAACTTAGAACTACTTAAACCTAACCAACCTAAGGACAACACACAACACCCAGCCATCACGAGGCAGAGAAAATCCCTGACCCCGCCGGGAATCGAACCCGGGTGCGGGAAGCGAGAACGCTACCGCACGAGTCCGTGGTGGAATTCCCCAAATGTTGGACATGTCTGCAAGCACGGTACATAAAATCCTACAAACATCCTGCTTTGCTATCCATACAGTCACCCATGTTCGGGAGTTGCTCCCTGCTAGCCTACCAGCAAGGCAAACATTCACTCTGGAATTTCTTGCTCGCTTGGAAGTGGACAATGAATGGCCATGGAACATTCTGTGGACATGTCAATACACAGAACTGCAGAATATGAGTAATGGAAAATCTGGATGCACATCAACTGGTACCATTTCATTCTGCAAAGGTAGCTGTGTGAGGCAGGTTGACAGCATCATTTATTCCAGGGCCACGCTTTTTTTCAAGAGATGAGTCCTGTAAGTCCTGTTAACTGAACTGGCAATGGTAGATGCTATAAGAGTCTTTTGTGCACCAATGTCACTCCAACCTATCAACAGCATGGATGTGTGGATAGGATGGTTTTTATGCAAGATGGCACTCTTCTGCACAGCTAGTGAAGTGGCTGCTACAAAGGCATTTCGGAAACGCTAGACTTACCAGCCATAATTTCCCTACAGCTTCGCTATCCAGATCACCTGGTTTTAATCTGTGTAACTTCTGGCTGTAGTGCTATTGGAAAAACTGTATGTTCAGTGCTCTAACAATGAACGAGGCTGAATTGAAGCCAAGCATTGCGCAACACATTTTTTGCATGACCCTTGAGGCACTTTGATTTGTTGTGGAACATGATATTTCTCAGCAGAAAACAGTGGACAGCATATTGAACATAGCTTGCACTAGTCTCATGACAATTAGAAACTAATGTAATTTTGCTTTTTATGCAGTTTTTAGCTCCAGCACAATCAAAAACTGATGTCATTTTGATTTTTATGTGGTTTTTGGCCTCATGACAATTACAAACCAATTTTTCCCATCCGATATGATACAACATTGTCACGATGGATGGGCATAACTAACTAACACAAATGGTGACTGCTGAACTTGTACATTCATGCATATTAAACAATACAGATGGTGTAATGTGCCATTCAAACCATAGCCATCATTTTGTGATTCATCTGTCATTTGTAACCAACCCCATTTATGTTACAATGCTAACAGTGTCATCTATTGGTAACATTTTCATCACTTTTCTTCGCATTTCCCCGAGCCAATAATACACTTTTCACATTTTACATCATTCTGAGGAGTGATTCTCTTTCTACAGCATTTTGAAACTGAAACTTTAATTATGGTCATCCTATATATGAAACACTCCCTATGCTAATTGCTCAGGTATAAACAAATTATTTGCCACTTGACTATGTTTGTAAGAAATGAGAATAAAGTGCAAGTGCGTAATTTTGTGTTAGCAAGGCAGATATGGTTAACAGTCCCTCTTTGTGAAGAACCACTGAATAACAAGAACTGCTAATATAATTAAAATTTGTTTTAGGACTGTCTGTAAATTGTTACAAACTTTAAATGCAAACTCAAGTTCAAGTAAGATGTGCCTTTCATCCAAGTTTTGTCCTATTCCTCTCATTCAGCATGCATTTGCATACAAAGGGAACAGATATAATCAAGGAGATGTACAAACATCACTACAAAGGATAGTATATGTTTAACATCTGCAAAATTTAAGATAATATTTCTCATATTATTTCTACAATGGAAATTCTATATAGAATAATATGTAAAATAAAGGAAAGGCAACCACTCACCTATAGTTGGCTGATGAGTAGAGCATAGAAACACGCAACAGAAAACAGCACTCAAACTAGCTTTCGAGTTCTTGCTCCTTCTCTAGCACAGTACAAACAACCACACAGAAACCCTAAAGCACACGTGTAGTGAGACTGACAGTTGCTTATTGATTACTGAGGGATGTTTCTTGAGTAGATGAAGGTGGAGAGGGCATAGGGAAAGATGTAAGAGGAGAGCAGGAGGTAGCAGGATAATGTAAGGCAACTATTTTCTATTTTGACAGATGATTCAGGGGCTGCACAACAAGGGGAGGGGGTGGGAGTTCAGTGGGTACACCAAAAAGCAGATGGAGATAGACAGAGAGAGAGAGAGAGAGAGAGAGAGAGAGAGAGAGAGAGAGAGAGAGAGAGAGAGAGAGAGAGAGAGCTTGCATGGGGGAATGGGGGAGGGTGATTATTGTTAGATTTAGGATTGCTTTGCCATTTACTGTTAGAGTAAGAATAATTTTGGTTTTCTTAACCCATGGAAGGATTATTTTGCAAATATAACTGCTTATTTCAAGTTAGTTTATGAAGTGCTTGTAATCAAATGTCCTGCTTGCCATCAATTGTGTTACTATGTTTGTATACAGCAACAAGTGTTCCATATATGTGTACTATATACCAGATAGGTGGAGAAGCTGTTTTTCCTTTTCTGATTGGTTACTGATGACTATTTTCTTAAGAGGAACAGATATACAATTTCTGGTGACCAAATCAATGCAGTGGTGTAAACAAAATATGAACTGCATAAAAGTTCCTAGAAAGTAATTTGATACTCTTCTCATAGAAGTAATTTTATATTATATTAATAACAAGAATACTACCCAATTAATTTCTGTTAGTGTCAAAGATTTCTTTCACATGAAGATGCAAGTTGCAATTTTTCATATATGATATAATTATGTGATTGAGAAAGCAAAACCTAAAATGGTACAGAAAATGTAGCCTCAAAAATGATGTGTTACTTCAAAGTGCCTCATTTGCAATACTCTTAGTATTGGAGATGTGTGAGGAACAGTTTTAGCAGATCCTAGCAGATAGTGGTACTGTACAAACAGTTGTGATGGCAGATACCAGACAGAAATAATGCTACAATACAGTGGGAAACCAAATAGCAAGACTGAAGAAATCTAAGCAAAAATGTTGTTACATGAGTTTTAGATATTGCTGCATTCTCCTGGCAGCTGGGCACATGTCAGATTAAACAATACAGCCAACTCTTGTTAATTTAAACCCTAATAAATCAAAATTCTCATTCCATCGTACATAAAATCCTCTATAAATTGAAGTACTTGTAAGTGTTATGGTACACTTGATAAATCAAAGTGACAGTGACGGCCAACTGCCAACAAGCACTCTACAACTCGAAGTTTGTAGCTATCTAACACTTGGGAACTGAAATCTCCAGAAGACTTGTTTGTTTGCCAAACAATATACATATAATGTACAATAGCACATACGTCAGGTGTAAAAATAACTTCAACAAGTATCAAGTGACTGACTCATGCAGAAAAGAAGAAGGTTACTGAGGTTGTGGAATGTGGTATGGCACGGAAAAGTGATGTTGTAGCAAAAATATGAGGTTCTGTCATTCACACTGTCAATAAAGCCAAAGCAGAAAGATCGGATTGCTGAAAACATATCATATCGATTGAGGAAGTGGACCCAGCAACAATATTTTTAAAAAAAGATTTGTGAAGGAAGTGCAAGTGTTGATGGCACAGTTTGCATCGAGTGGAAAATTGAACTAGAAAACCTTCTGAAAAATTGTGAGCCAAGTGATACGTTCAACACAGATGAAGTGGGACTTTGCTTTCAACTTTCTTCCAAACGACACACTGAATATTATAGACAAATAAAATGTTGTTGTGGCAATATAGCACAAAACATATACTGTTGCTTCCAGTGAGTGTTGACAGGCTGTAGAAACTAAAATATATTTTTAAAGCAGCAACTGCTAACCCTAGATGCTTTGAGAGTATAATATCCTCCTCTTCTTACTGCTCTAATAAAAAGACCTGCATGACAATTTCTCAGTGAGCAGTTCCTGAGCCTGGACAAGGAAATGGAAAAAAGCAAAAAATCCTGCATTGTAAAATTCAAAATAACCCACTGTCTCTAAATAATGTCAATCTTCTTATCTCCCCCTTGTGAACAGCACTTTGAAATTACAAACCACTTGACCATTTAATAATTTAGAATTCTAAAATTTCATACTGCAAAGAAATTGTCAATGTTCGATAGCACTGAAGATGGTCACTCATCCAGAACAACAATTTTATAGTGATAATCATGCCTAGTAATGCATGTAAGAATTTAACCACGATAGAAAAATCTTTCAAAAAATGTAGATTCATCAAAGATTTACAGAATGAACAACAACAATAGGAGAGTCGAGAAATGAACATAGGTTTCCAACACACCTGCGGCCTTCTTCCAGACTTATGAGACAATGCGCCATTTGATGATATTTTACGTTTTGACGATCTTGTGGAAACCTGTAGTACTCTGATTGATGGAATTCTGGCTGTCCCAGGTGGCTAGAATAAAGACAATAGTGAAGGAGAAGGAAAGAGGAAGCAGAATCAATTCCATCTGCGGCTCCAAAATAGGCAAAGTCATCACTGGGAACACTGTGCATGTAAATCCTTGAAATGGAACTACACAATGATGTATTTTCAGTTTTGGTCGCAATAGAAAATGTGTTTATGGATCACACTGGAGGCCACTAGAGCAGAAAAAGATCACAAATTTATTAACAAAACAACGTTAAAGTTTTCTTATGTACTTTCAAAAATTTGTGCCTTTCATTTCAAGTGTTGGAAGAAGAAAAAAAGAGAGAGAGAGAGAAAGAAATGCAAAAAAAATAATTTTCTACAGAGTTGTAGTTGTTTCTTTGTAAAGAAGGGGTTATGTTATTGACACCACAACAGTAAAATGGAATTTGTTGACTGCTACTTGTCATACAGAGGAGGCACTGAGTCATGAAAAAAAAAATTCAAAAAGTATTTCAACTTTCACACACAGTCCTCCTTCACAAGTAGAAAAACACACACACACACACACACACACACACACACACACAAAGACACAACTTAACACACATGGCCACTGTCTCTATGCACTGAAGCTAGACTGCTAGTGACATGAGCAGCGATTTAGGGAACTGGGTAGTGAGAGTAAGAAAGAGAAGTGGAGTTGTTAGAGGGAGGGGCAAGAAGGTAGGGGGCAGTGGAAGATGCTAGTGCTGCCTGTGAGAGTGTGCACGGCTGTGGTGGGGACATGACAAGGCTGCCAGATGCAGCACTGGAAGGCTCTGCTGAAGGGGAAATGGAGAGGAGAGAAGTAATGAAGGGGAAAGTATTATGAAGTTATATTGGCAGGATAGAAGGCATGTGTAATACTTAAGTAGGAGTAGGAAGGGAACAGGCAGTTGGATGATAGGGACTAGTGGAGGTCAAGGACAGAATGGTTACAGGACCAAAGGGTATGTTGTAGGGAGAGCTCCCACTTGCGCAATTAAGAAAAGGTGGTGTCAGTAGGAAGAATTCATATGGCACAGGCTGAGAAGCAGTTATCAAAAGTGAAGCACATCTTGTTAGGCAGCATAGTCAGCAGCTGGGTGGTCCATCTTTTCGTCACAGTTTGACAGTGGCCCTTCATGCATGGAGTACAGCCTCCTGACACCACACCTAGCAGCTCAATCACGTCCCCATCATGGCCCTGCAAACTCCCACAGGCAGCACTAGCTTCTTCCCCAGCTCTCTCCACCCCACCTCACATGTCATTATTATCCTCACTACCTGCTCCAGCTAAATAGCTGAAGACATTGGACACTGTCGAAATTGGGCCTTAGAACCCAGAGACAATAGCCTTGTTTGAGTAAGTTGGGTTTGTGTAAATGTGTGTGAGTTTTCCAATTCTGAAAAAAAGATTTTGTCCAAAAGCTGAAATATTTATAGCATTCTACCACTGTGCTTGTCTGCGACTCAACACCTCCATTATGTGGTTAGTAGCTACCTATCCTTTCTGTATCGTTGTTCCATTTTTACCATTATTTTTGTTTGGATACCTATATTTTGAATTTTTCTTGATTCATTCTTGATCAATCCCAATTTTGTTAAATCAAACCCTCTATTGTTTGAGCTTTCTCTGAGGTACCTTAAACTTAAAATTACTAAGAATTGGCTGTACATCAAACAATCACTGTGTGTTTGTCCCTCTTGGGTCTGTTGTAGAAGCAATGCTGCTATTATGTACAGACTATTTTTGCCAAGTTAAACACCATGTAATCTGCATGTTTGAAAAATATCAAAAGGCAACTATGTCATTTAATGAATAACATTAATTGAATAGTATTCTCATTTATGTTTCTTTTGTTTCTTGTAATACATATTTCTATCTGTAACTCCTTTCCTTCATTTTTGTTTTGAACTCTTACTACATAATCTGTCATTATAGTTTACAAAAAATATAAATATTACAGCAGAAATTAACATTTAAATGATTATATTATCTTAAAAATGCTTGTGACTCAAGTGATAAAAAAATGCACTAATCAGTGTTATAAAGAAATGTTGGCTCTATAATAAAACAACAGATATAATTACAGGAATTGTAATGAGCACAACACAGAAAGTAAAAGTTACTGGTAAATTATCAAGGCCTTTTGCAATGAAGTCATGAGTAAGACAATTTGTAAACTTTACTTTTAAACTGTGCATTAGAGAAGGTAATGAGGGAATGGAGGAAATCCATTAACACTTAGAGTGTTCAATTAGCAAGAAACCCAAATAAAATCACACCAGTTTGTCTAACTTTCACATACGAGTGACGTTAATTACTGACTCACTGGATAATGTCAAAGAACAAATCACAGAACTACAAAAACAATAATACAAAATAGGACCAAAAATATCATTTGAAGAAACACAATTCATGACAATATAAATGATGCCCACCAAAAGATTAAAAATAATAACATCACCCTTTAAAAAATAAAAAAAATAAACTGTTTTAAATACCTAGGAGAATGTATAATGTGCAGTACAAAAGAAAAGATAGCAATAGAAAATAGAATACATAAAATGAAAACGGCATTCCTAAGTGCTTTCTCCGAAAATTATTTTGAGCAGTTAGTCCACGAACCCACGGGAATTATAAATGGTTGCGAAAACACACTTGACCTCTTAGCCACATACAATCCAGAGCTAATAGAGAGCATCATAACTGATACAGGGATTAGCGATCACAAGGCCGTTGTAGCTAGGCTCAATACCATTTCTTCCAAATCCGCCAGAAACAAACACAAAATAATTTTATTTAAAAAAGCGGATAAAGTGTCACTAGAAGCCTTCCTAAGAGACAATCTCCATTGCTTCCAAACTGACTACGCAAATGTAGAGAAGATGTGGCTCAAATTCAAAGATATAGTAGCAAAAGCAATTGAGAGATTCATACCTCATAAATTGGTAAGAGATGGAACTTATCCCCCATGGTACACAAAACAGGTCCGAATTCTGTTGCAGAGGCAACAGAAAAAGCATTCGTAGTTCAGAAGAACGCGAAATCCCGAAGATTAGCTAAAATTTACAGACGCACGAAATTTGGCATGGACTTCAATGCGAGATGCCTTTAATAGGTTCCACAACGAAACATTGTCTCGAAATTTGGTAGAAATTCTGGTTGTATGTAAAGTACACAAGCGGCAAGACACAGTCAATACCTTCGCTGCGCAGTGCTGATGGTACTGTTACTGACAACTGTGCCACTAAAGCGGAGTTATTCAACGGAGTTTTCCAAAATTCCTTCGCCAGGGAAGACGAATGGAATACTCCAGAATTTGAAACACGATCAGCTGCTAGCATGAGTTTCTTAGAAGTAGATACTTTAGGGGTTGCGAAGCAACTCAAATCGCTTGATACGGGCAAGTCTTCAGGTCCAGATTGTATACCGATTAGGTTGCTTTCAGATTACGTATACAATAGCTCCCTACTTAGCAATCATATACAACCGCTCGCTCACCGATAGATCTGTACCTACAGATTGGAAAATTGCGCGGGTCACACCAGTGTTTAAGAAGGGCAGTAGGAGTAATCCATCGAACTACAGACCTATATCATTGACGTCTGTTTGCAGTAGGGTTTTGGAGGATTTCAGAAAACATCGTTCTTGCTTATCGCAGCTAGCTCTTTTTTCGCACGAAGTAATGACCGCAATCAACAGAGGATCTCAAGTTGAGTCCGTACCGTTCCTCACAAGTGACTTCTAATAAAGCTGCGGGCCTATGGAGTATCGTCTCAGTTGTGCGACTGGATTCGTGATTTCCTGTCAGGAAGGTCGCAGTTCGTAGTAATAGACGGCAAATCATCGAGTAAAGTTGAAGTGATATCAGGTGTTGCCCAGGGAAGCGTCCTGGGACCTCTACTGTTCCTGATCTATATAAATCACCTGGGTGACAATCTGAGCAGTTCTCTTAGGTTGTTCGCAGATGATGCTGTAATTTACCATCTAGTAAGGTCATCCGAAGGCCAGTATCAGTTGCAAAGCAATTTAGAAAAGACTGTTGTATGGTGTGGCAGGTGGCAGTTGACACCAAATAACGAAAAGTGTGAGGTGATCCACATGAGTTCCAAAAGAAATCCGTTGGAATTCGATTGCTCGATAAATAGTACAATTCTCAAGGCTGTCAATTCAACTAAGTACCTGGATGTAAAAATAACAAACAACTTCAGTTGGAAAGAGCACATACATAATTTTGTGGGGAAGGCTAGCCAAATGTTGCGTTTCATTGGCAGGACACTTAGAAGATGCAACAAGTCCACTAAAGAGACAGCTTTCACTACACTCGTTCGTCCCCGATTAGAATATTGCTGCGTGGTGTGGGATCCTTACCAGGTGGGACTGACGGAGGACATCAAAAGGGTGCAAAAAAGAGCAGCTCGTTTTGTATTATAACGTAATAGGGGAGAGAGTGTAGCAGATATAATACGCGAGTTGGGATGGAAGTCGTTAAAGCAAAGACGTTTTACAAAATTTCAGTCACCAACTTTCTCTTCCGAATGCGAAAATATTTTGTTGAGCCCAACCTGTATAGATAGGAATGATCATCAAAATAAAATAAGAGAAATCAGAGCTCGAACAGAAAGGTTTAGGTGTTCGTTTTTCCCGCACACTGTTTGGGAGTGGAATGGTAGGGAGATAGTATGATTGTGGTTCAATGAACCCTCTGCCAAGCACTTATATGTGAATTGCAGAGTAATGATGTAGATTCCATATGATACAACATATACATAACACAAAAATCTTTGTCCTGGAACACAAATCTAAGCCAATATCAAACAATGATAAGGCCTAGAACACCACATGTAGCAGGAACGGTTAAACTAACAAGATTTAGGGATCTTGAATAACTGTAAAAAGTTGAAAGAAGAATTACTTGGCAAATACTGGGGCCTAAAAGTGGCAATAATTCTGAATAAAAATAACAAACAGAGAGCTCTATTTCAAAATGAAAAAAACTAACTTATGTATTGAAGGAAAGTAGACTACAGTTTTATGGACACTTATGCTGAATGGATAGTAATGGACTAAGCAAGCGGTTCTTTGGCTTAGGTTGGTATTACACGATCATATTTCTTTGTCAAAGTTGATAGGTCAAACATTTGTCCAAAAAATTTAATGGTGCAATAGGGAACTTTGTCAAATCTTGCCTGTCGTCAAATAAAGATGATCAAATCTAGGACCTCACTGTAGATTTGATCATAATCGTCACTTGTCTTCTGTTCACCGCAATGTGAAATGTTATCACTTGGAGCACTAACATTGCTGCAGCGTTCTGTCACCAGTGGTATGTTTGTAAACATGGCTGTTAAGTTTAATTCGTGTGTGCCATCAACAACAAAATTAATATATATACTGAACTCTATTTTTGCACTCAGGATACCTCACATTGTAAAGCATCTCATCTGCTTCATACACATCTATTAATTTTTTTGGTTATGGGACACAAATTTAATTGTTACTTTGATCTACAATAAAAATAGTTTTTACTGCACATAAAGTATATTGAACATTTATTTACTTTCAGAGATATTGGTCCTGTAGTGCTATATAAATTACTTCACACATTTCAGGTATTATTTTAGTTAATGTGCACTGTGGTATTCAATTGCTGTACTGTAAGCTAGAGTAACTCTCTCCTGTAGCAAGAAATTGGAGTGTTACCATGAACCTGTATTCTGAAGATAAGCATTTCTTGAGTGAGTATTGTGCTTTGTGATATGACAAGACACTTCACTGAGCAAATACTGAAATGTATTCTCATCCATTCCTAAGTAAATTAAGTATGACGTGGAGTCCTTCACTAGAAGCTCACAACAACAAATTTTGTTGAATGTTTTTATTGTCTCATTGTAAAACCCACGGCTTCACCCAGGTAGGTCCCCCCCCCCCCCCCCCCCGGCCCACTTGTCTTTTTAAATGTGCACACAGTGCAACTGTGATACATGCAACTGCTGCGCATAGTAAGTTGTCGTCAGCCATCTTGAACTTGGATGAAAAATATGATGACAGTGTAATACCCCTTTTTAGCGCCACATCAAATATTTTTGTCAAACAAATTTGACGAATATTTGATCAAATCTTTGTCAAATAAATTGTTGTTGTTGTGGTCTTCAGTCCTGAGATTGGTTTGATACGGCTCTCCATGCTACTCTATCCTGAGCAAGCTGCTTCATCTCTCAGTACCTACATCCTTCTGAATCTACTTAAGTGTATTCATCTCTTGGTCTCCCTCTACGATTTTTACCCTCCACACTGCCCTCCAATGCTAAATTTGTGATCCCTTGATGCCTCAGAACATGCCCTACCAACCGGTCCCTTTTTCTTGTCAAGTTGTGCCACAAACTCCTCTTCTCCCCTATTCTATTCAATACCTCCTCATTAGTTACGTGATTTACCCACCTAATCATCAGCATACTTCTGTAGCACCACATTTCGAAAGCTTCTATTCTCTTTTTGTCCAAACTATTTATCATCCATGTTTCACTTACATACATGGCTACACTCCATACAAATACTTTCAGATACAACTTCCTGACACTTAAATCTACACTCGATGTTAACAAATTTCTCTTCTTCAGAAACGATTTCCTTGCCATTGCCAGTCTACATTTTATATCCTCTCTACTCCGACCATCACCAGTTATTTCGCTCCCTAAATAGCAAAACTTCTTTACTACTTCAAGTGTCTCATTTCCTAATCTAATTACCTCAGCATCACCCGATTTAATTTGACTACATTCCATTATCCTCGTTTTGCTTTTGTTGATGATCGTCTTATATCCTCCTTACAAGACACTGTCCATTCCGTTCAACTGCTCTTCCAAGTCCTTTGCTGTCTCTGACAGAATTACAATATCATCAGCGGACCTCAAAGTTTTTATTTCTTCCCATGAATTTTAATCCCTACTCCTAATTTTTCTTTTGTTTCCTTTACTGCTTGCTCAATTTACAGATTGAATATCATCGGGGAGAGGCTGCAACCCTGTCTCACTCCCTCCCCAACCACTGCTTCCCTTTCATGTCCCTCGACTCTTAGAACTGCCATCTGGTTTCTGTAAAAATTGTAAATAGCCTTTCACTCCCTGTATTTTACCCCTGCCACCTTCAGAATTTGAAAGAGAGTATTCCAGTCAACATTGTCAAAAGCTTTCTCTTAGTCTACAAATGCTAGAAACATAGGTTTGCCTTTTCTTAATCTTTCTTCTAAGATAAGTCGTAAGGTTAGTATTGCCTCACGTGTTCCAACATTTCTACGGAATCCAAACTGATGTTCCCCCAGGTCGGTTTCTACCAGTTTTTCCATTCGTCTGTAAAGAATTCGTGTTAGTATTTTGCAGCTGTGACTTATTAAACTGATAGTTTGGTAATTTTCACATCTGTCAACACCTGCTTTCTTTGGGATTGGAATTATTATATTCTTCTTGAAGTCTGAGGGTATTTCGCCTGTCTCATACATCTTGCTCACCAGCTGGTAGAGTTTTGTCATGACTGGCTCTCCCAAGGCGCTGAGTAGTTCTAATGGAATGTTGTCTACTCCGGGGGCCTTGTTTCGACTCAGGTCTTTCAGTGCTCTGTCAAACTCTTCACGCAGTATCGTATCTCCCATTTCGTCTTCATCTACATCCTCTTCCATTTCCATAATATTGTCCTCAAGTGCATCACCCTTGTATAAACCTTCTATATACTCCTTCCACCTTTCTGCCTTCCCTTCTTTGCTTAGAACTGGGTTGCCATCTGAGCTCTTGATATTCATACACGTGGTTCTCTTCTCTCCAAAGGTCTCTTTAATTTTCCTGTAGGCAGTATCTATCTTACCCCTAGTGAGATAAGCCTCTACATCCTTACATTTGTCCTCTAGCCATGCCTGCTTAGCCATTTTGCACTTCCTGTCGACGTCATTTTTGAGACGTTTGTATTCCTTTTTGCCTGCTTCATTTACTGCATTTTTATATTTTCTCCTTTCATCAATTAAATTCAATATTTCTTCTGTTACCCAAGGATTTCTACTAGCCCTCGTCTTTTTACGTACTCGATCCTCTGGTGCCTTCACTACTTCATCCCACAAAACTACCCATTCTTCTTCTATTGTATTTCTTTCCCCCATTCGTACCAATTGCTCCCTTATGCTCTCCTTGAAACTCCGTACAACCTCTGGTTCTTTTAGTTTATCCAGGTCCCATCTCCTTAAATTCCCACCTTTTTGAAGTTTCTTCAGTTTTGATCTACAGTTCATAACCAATAGATTGTAGTCAGAGTCCACATCTGCCCCTGGAAATGTCTTACAATTCAAAACCTGGTTCCTAAATCTCTGTCTTACCATTATGTAATCTATCTGATACCTTTTAGTATCTCCAGGATTCTTCTATGTATACAACCTTATCTTATGATTCTTGAACCAAATGTTAGCTATGATTAAGTTGTGCCCTGTGCAAAATTCCACCAGGCGGCTTCCTCTTTCATTTCTTAGCCCCAATCCATATTCACCTACTACGTATCCTTCTCTCCCTTTTCCTACTGCCGAATTCCAGTCACCCACGACTATTAAATTTTCGTCTTCCTTCACTATCTGAATAATTTCTTTTATCTCATCATAAATTTCATCAATTTCTTCATCATCTGCAGAGCTAGATGGCATATAAACTTTAACTACCGTAGTAGTAGCATGGGCTTCGTGTCTATCTTGGCCATAATAATGTATTCACTATGCTGTTTGTAGTAGCTTACCCTCAATCCTATTTTTTTTATTCATTATTAAACCTACTCCTGCATTACCCCTATTTGATTTTGTATTTATAACCCTGTATTCACCTGACCAAAAGTCTTGTTCCTCCTGCCACCGAACTTCGCTAATTCCACTATATCCAACTTTAACTTATCCATTTCCCTTTTTACATTTTCTAACCTACCTGCCCAGTTAAGGGATCTGACATTCCACGCTTCGATCCGTAGAACGCCAGTTTTCTTTCTCCTGATTACGACGTCCTCTTGAGTAGGACCTGCCCGGAGATCCGAATGGGTGACTATTTTACCTCCGGAATATTTTACCCAAGAGGATGCCATCATCATATAATCATACAGTAAAACTGCATGCCCTCAGGAAAAATTACGGCTGTAGTTTCCCCTTGTTTTCAGCCGTTCGCAGTACCAGCACAGCAAAGCCGTTTTGGTTAATGTTACAAGTCCAGATCAGTCAATCATCCAGACTGTTGCCCCTGCAACTACTGAAAAGGCTGCTGCCCCTCTTCAGGAACCACAAGTTTGTCTGGCCTCTCAACAGATACCCCTCCATTGTGGTTGCACCTACAGTACGGCCCATCTGTATCGCTGAGGCACGCAAGCCTCCCCACCAACGGCAAGGTCCATGGTTCATGGGAGGAGTCAAAGAAATAATAACAGTGTAATACCGGCCTTACTAAATAGCTACAAATCCAAGCTCACATGGCACACAGAAATTGACAAAATGTATTTTAAAAAAACCTGAAATTAGCATGAACATAACAGATGACAAAATACTTAAGCAGGATTTCAGGAAAGAAATAAGTACGCAAATAGAAAGAGTGGACCAAGGAACAAGGAGAACGACATTCTTGAAGGACAAAGGGAGTCTAGGAGCAACTAAAATTAAATACAAAGAAGCAACATGAAAGTTGATTTATCACACCCTCCTAAGGGTTATTCTAATAGCTAAATAAATATTACCTTCCTTAGAGCACAGTATACATTGTCAACATTGACATTGCTGGCATTGTCGACCTCCACAGTGACTGGAATAATTTGTCCAGAAACATATCCACCCACAGGTATCGACATCACTAGGGAAAGTGGACCAGACTTGCAGCAGCAACAACAGAAGTTTTTCTCAGTCTCCTTCTTCACAGGATCCTACATAAAATACAAAAAAATGCTTTAGGAATCTTATGATCCATTTTACATACTACCACATCTGAAAAAGGGATAGGAAAGCAAAATGTTCCTTTAAAATAGACACTGTGATTGTACAGTTTTAAAAAAAAAAGTAATCTAAAACGAGGAATACAATTACAATTTGATAATCATTTCTCTACACTTGCTCCAGTTGGCAAGTAACAATGTTCATATCTATTAACATCAACATCTACTCCGTTTGTCATAGCAACAAACTTTTATTAGAGCTGGATATTTCAGAAAATTATAAATTAGTAACCTGCAGTTGCTGAATAAGACTTTCAGAAAAAGACATATATTCACAATTTAGACACATGAATGTTGACTGCAGTGCAACATAACTGCAAATCGCAAACCTTTCTACATATCAAGTTCTTTTTTATAACACTCCCATCTACTAAAGTTACAATGGTTCCTGATTTCCACTATATAGAAATTTCAGAGAATTTCCTACACTTCAGCTTAAAAGCAAATGTAATAGATAATACACTATTTAAAAAGTCATACAATGAAGGAATTATCTAACTGTGATGGAAATTTGTAGATGTGATGTACATTTACAAACAAATGATTACAATTTCAGAAAAAGTGAATGATTGATTCAAGAGGAAGAGCTTCACAAACTAAGTAAGTCACTAACACATTGGACCCCCTATGACTCCTATAAAGCTGTTATTTGGCTTTGCACTGATTGATACAGTTGTTGAATGTCCCCCTGAGGGAAAACATGCCAGATTCCATCCGACTGGCATGTTAGATTGTCAAACTCCTGAGCTGGCTGGAGGGACCTGTCCATAATGCTCCAAACACTCTGAACTGAGGAGAGATCTACCACCCTTCCTGCCAAGGTAGTGTTTGGTAATCACGAAGACAAGTAGTAGAAACTTTCATTGTGTGCAGGTGGGCATGATCCTACTGAAATCTATGTCCAGAATGGCAACAAAACGACATACAGAATATTATCAATGTACCGCTGCGCTGTAAGGGTGCCGCAGATGACAAAAGGAGACTATAATGAAAGGAAATGTCATCCCAGACCATCCCTCTGGGTTGCAGAGCCATCCATATGGTGGGCAACATTCAGTTTGGTATTGCACCACTACATGTGGTATCTGCAGACACATCTTTAGCCTGGAATCTCTATGACTGGAGTATAATTGGCTTCAGTGATGAGTCCCACTTCAAACTGAGGTCTGACGACCATCAACGACATGTCTGGAGATACTCCGGACAGTGGTGAGATACCAACCCGACTGTCGTGGGCTGTATGGCCCAGCATATATGAGTGATAATCTGGGGTGACATTTCTTTTCATAGCAGCACGGCCTTGGTTGTCATCCGTGGCACCCTGACACCACAGTGGTATGTCAACGATATTCTATGCACTGTTTTGTTGCCCTTCATGGCATGCCATCCTGGAATTACATTGCAGTAGGATAATGCCCACTGCAAACAGAAACAGTTTTTACTGCTTGTCTTCGTGCATGTCAAATCCTACCTTGGCCAACGTTGCAGGATCTCTCCCCAACAGAGAACACATTTGGGGCGTTATTGGCAAAGCTGAGCAACCATCTTGGGATTTTGACAATGTAGCTTGCCAATTGGACATAATTTGGCACAATATCCCTGAACAGGACAACCAACAATTCTATAAATCAGTGCCAAGTTGAATAACTGCTTGTATAAGGGCCAGAGGAAGACCAAAGCATTAATGATTTGCTCAACTTGTGAAGCTTTTTCTCTTAAAGGAATAACTACTTTACCTCTTCTGTTTTTGGGAGGCATATATCAAACCACAGACAGATCCTTGCTGAAAACAAACACATAGGCTGAAGTCGTGTGGAATTTCAGATTCATCTCTTAATGTGACCCTGAGAGAAAATTAATGGCAGTTCACCAAAAAATTGTCTATTTGGATACTATGGTCCAATTCTGAACAGCCTGCACCGTCAAAACAACTTGGCACCCTTCTTCTCACTTGTTAATCTGCGCATTCACATTGCGTATTATTGATCTATCAGGGATCATAACTGTTTCCACATCAGACTTAGGCTGTTCTGATTGCACATAGAAGTGTAATTCAGATCTCCTTGGAAGCTGAGCAGTTGTTCATCTATTGTCAATAAGAATATGCATAACATTGCTTTCGGCACTATGACAAAGAGGCAGTGGTGGATACTCTAAAAGGAATGAACTTGTCACTCTCCTTTCTTCCTTAACATATACTTGTGCATCAGATCTGCTACTACAACAATGAAAATAATCATTTTTTGACAATATAATGAAATTAGATTGGTAAAAAAATATACTCACCACGTAGCAGCAGGAGAACACATACATAGAAAGAGGTACTACTAATGCAAGCTTTCAGAGTCAGTGGCTTATTCTTCCAGCAGATAGGTTGACGGGGAAGAAAGATGTCGAAGAAAAGGACTGGAGAAGTTTATGAAAAGGGGTAAGAGTACAGAAAAATCCCCCAAAACAACGGGTCAGGTGAGATTTACTGAACAGAATGAGAAGGACTGTTGGGGACTGCACTGGACAAGATTTGAAAACTTGAGACCTTAAAAGTGAAACACAAGGTAACATGTAAGACAGAGATTACTATGAAAATATCATGCACAAGTTAACAAGAGTAAAAAGCTAAGTGCATTGTATGTAACAAAGGTGGAAGAGGGACGGCGAAAAATAGACAGACAGAAAATGAACAATGTAGAAAACTAAAATGAAGGAAAGAACGGAGTAGCTGCCATGAAGAAATGCTGAGATGGAAGAAATTAACGTAAATTAAGGTCTGTGGGTGCAAGAACCAAGGACATGTTGTAGCATTTGTACCCACCTGTGGAGTTCTGAGAAACTGCACTTCAACACAACATGCCTTCAGTTCTCGCCACCCACCTGGCCTTAATTTAGGTTAATTTCTTCCATCTTGGCGTGTCTTCACAGTAACTACTGCTTTCTTCATTGCATTTTAGTTTCCTGCATCTTTCATTTTCTGGCTTGTCTATTTTTCACCGTCCCGCTCGCACCTCTGTTACATTCAATGCATTAGCTTTTCACTCTTATTAACTTGTGCACATTGTTTTATGACTAATCTCTGTCTAGCATATTACCTTGACTTACATCTTTAAGCTATCAAGTTTTCACACCTCATCTGATGCAGTCCCCATCCCATCCAGTAAGTCTCCCCTGACCCAGGATTCTGGATAATTTTTCCAAACTCTACCCCTTTTCCTTAACCTTTCCAGTCCTTTTCTTTCGCCATCTTCCTTCCCCTTCAACCCATCTGCCAGAAGGAGCTACTGGTTCCAAAAACTTGCACAATTGAAACCTTTTTTTATGTGTTTGTTCTCCTGCCACCACTTGGTGGGTAGATTTTATCTA
The DNA here is from genome assembly GCF_023897955.1 of Schistocerca gregaria. NCBI lineage: Eukaryota > Metazoa > Arthropoda > Insecta > Orthoptera > Acrididae > Schistocerca > Schistocerca gregaria. Next base: position 237,696,818 of record NC_064926.1, read on the forward strand.
TCCAATTACATTAAGTCTGATAACATGGAGTATTTCTGTGACTGTACATTTTCTAAGCAAATACTCTTGTCTTGAGTGCAGAACCTATACATCATAACAAAGTCTGACATTCTTAAATTACTTACAGTGGAATGCTCACTTACAGAGCATCAATAATTGTGTACATTTGTGTGATGTCATAAGTACATTAACAGTAAAACAGTTTCATCAATTATTTTAATGGTTATTATAGCAGTTTTAACTAATAGTCATTAACAAGCATCAGAAAACTTTATATATATCACAGAAATGCAAATGTTCTATGATCTATGGTACACAATCACATGATTAATAATGACAATTAGTCAAAATTATAACAGCAAACAGTAAAAATCACAGACAACTATAAGTGAAAATAATTATATATGTGAGTTCTGAAGTTTACAGTTCCCATTCGCCACTCTTGCTTGGAGAAAAAAAGAGTAATTCCACATCTAAAATTAAATACATATCTCAAAAGCCACTGGACAGCACACTGTAGAGTGTTCTTAGCACATATATTAGTGATTTTATGCCACACTTCAATTGCATATGGAGTAAGAAAACAGTGACAGTCGATATATGTCTCAGTATGCATCCTAATCTCTCATCTTACCCTCACTATCCTTATGTCAGATACAGAATGGCGGTAACAAAAATGTTGTGCAGGTTTTCGTGAATGGTGGTTTTCTAAATATATTTAACAGAGGTTTGCGTGAATAGTGTTGCCTTTCTTTGAAAGATTCGCACTTCATCAAAGTCTTTCTGTATTTCCTCACAACCCTCTACCAACAATACTTTCCTGTAGTTAACTGCAACAACACTGTCTGACAATCTTGTAGTGTTTCTGAACCTATCTGGTTAATCATTTACACAAACTGACAACTGTGGCAGCCGTATATGCCTCCTTGAGGCACAGCTGATGTTACAGCCATTCACATAAAGCTGTCTGTTGTATTAGACAAAAACTCTTTGAGCATATTACATATTTTTTTTAAAAAAATCCTTAAGCCCATTCAGATTAGTGTATTTTAATCCCCCCAGCACACAAATACTATGAGAATTCAAGGGCAACATTATCCTCTACTTTAGTAACAGTTGGCTGACAAGATTTATCCTGGCAACTTCTGAAGTTCAAAGACAACCACAGATAGTAAAAGGAAATGGGTGAATGTTTAACAATGATATTACAATATGCTCTGGATAAAAACAACTCTAAATGGAAAATAAAGATCTAGGAAGCACACACAGCAGAACTCAAATCTGTCAGCTTACAAATACGAACAGAGGAAAGAGGCCATGCTTAACTAAATGTTATAAAAGACGTCCTAAAGAGGATTGTAAACTTAAGAAAAAACTGAGCAAAGAAGTCTAAGCGATCACAATATTACCAATGGACATTCAAGGGTCCACTGGAGTTGGATTACATGTCTGTGATGGTTAGCCTCTCACAACTTTATGTCCAGATTAATGATACACACAGTATCAACACTCCATTTTGTTCACAAAACTGATAACTGAGGCTGCGGTCAACTACTCACAGAGGTGAAGGAAAATGAATTGGAGAGGTTTAGGACAAAGGGTAGAGTTCGCAAAAGTCACCCAGAACCCTAGGTCAGGGGAGACTTATTGGACATAAATTAAGGCTAGGTAGGTGGCGAGAACCAAGGACATGTTGTAATGCTAGTTCCCAATTGCTGAGTTCTGAGAAACTGATGTCTGGGGAAAGAATCCATGTTGCGCATTTGGTGAAACAGGCACCAATATCATGACTGTCATGTTGTACAGCATTATCGACAATAGGATATTGTGTTGCCAGTATACACCCTCTGACTATGCCCATTCATCCTAACTGATAACATGGTATTACTCATGCCAATGAAAAAGGCTGAACAGTGTTTATGTAACAGCTTGTATGTGACATTTCACAGGTGGCTCTCCCTTTGATAGTATATGTTACAGAGCCAGTAAAAGTGGTGGTACGAAGGTACACAGGGCAAGTCTTGCAGTGGGGACGGTCACACGGGTAGGAGCCATGGGGTAAGGAGATGTGTGCAGAAGGAATACACAGTCTGATGAGGATATTGCAGAATTTGGAAGGATGACAAAAAGCCACTCTAAGTTTGGTGGGTAAAATTTTAGACAGAATGGATCTCTTTTCAGGGCATGCTCTTGGGAAGTCATGTCCTTCTCAAAGTAGCTGATTAATACATTCAAGACCAGGATAATAATAAGTGACAATTGGTGTGCTCAAAAGTTGTTTTTTAGAGAGATCAGTAGTACCAGGATTGGATGTGATGGCTCAGGAAATCTCCTTTTGAACTAGGCTGGTGGAGGTAATTATGTCCAGTGAAGGCTGAGGTGATAACTGTAGTATATTGCTCTAAACAATCGGCATCTAAACAAATATGTTTGCCTCAAAAGCCAAGGCTTTAAGGGGGGATCGTTTGACACGGCAACTTTCAAAATGTAATTACTATTATTAGTCAGTTTAACGCAACAGAAGTGTGCAGCTGGCCTTCAGTGAGGATGAGATCAACATCAAGGAAATTCAGAATAGAACCACACAAAATTCCAGGAATTTTAACAGGTCAGCCTCCCCCTGAATCCATAAGGCCTAGACGTCATCAATGTATCTGAACCTTGGTGCCTGTTTCACCACACACACCATATGGATTCTTCCCCTGGACACCATTTCTCAGAACTCTAAGGTGGGAACTAGCCCTACAACATGTCCTTGGTTCTCACCACCCTCCTGGCCTCAATTTCCATTAATTTCACCCGCATCAGTATTTCTTCACAGTAACTACTACTTTCTTCCCTCCGTATTAGTTTTCTACATCTTTCATTTTCTGACCTGTCTCTTTTTTTTGCTGCCCCTTCCCCTCATCTGTTACATTAAATGAACTTAACTCTTCACTCTTATTAACTTGTGCACAATGTTCTAGCAGCAATCTCTGGCATGCTGTATCAATGGTATATGGTCAACAGCAGCAGCAAGAAAGAGTTTTCAAAAAATTTGTGGAAGTCAAACACAAATTTAAGTGTTAGGATGTCATTTCTTAAAGTATTTGTCTAGAGTGTAGCATTCTATAGAAATAAAATGTGGGTGATAAACAGGTCAGACAAGAAGAGAACAGCAGCTCTTGAAATGTGATATTACACAAGAATGTTGGGGGAAATTGGACAACTAACCAAGATGTACTGAATCAAACAGGGGAGAAAAAAAATTATTACTTAACTTAATTAAAAGAAGGGACCTGTTGATAGGACACTTCCTGAGGTATCAAGGAATTGTTATTTTAGTAATGAAATGGAGTGAGATAGTGTGGAAGGAGAGAGGATTGTAGTGAGAGACCAAGGCTTGCTTACAATCAACAAATCCAAATGGATGCAGGAGGCAGCAGTTATGTAGAGATGAGGAGGCTAGCATGGAGAATTGCTTGTAACCAGTCTTTGGATTTGCACTATGACAATAATGTGGCTTGGTCCATTGCACAATCTGCTTCACAACATTATTATCTATTAGTTTAAAACAGGAGTTATGTAAAATAGATTTGGTTTGTATGTACACAAATTTATGCTTCAGTATCCCAATTAGTTTTGTTAGGATAAATGGTCTCTTAGCACGCGTCTTCAAGCAAAGATGAGGACCAGTGTTGAAGATACTGACCTAAATACCAAAAAATTTCCAGATCACTGTTTACTTTCAATTTCACATGCGCCCTCTGCCAGAAAAAGTGAAACGCCACTGAACTGGTATTAGAAGACTGTTGTTTTTATGGTAAAAACAACTTATTTTTCACTGTAATCAACTTTATGGTCAATCCATTTTTACGTCATTTATCCAATGGATTGGTTCTCTTAAGTGTTACTAAGGGAAGTTTATAAAATGCACCATATACAGCTGTCATAGTTTTCTCACTGCACTCAAAATATTTTCCAGCCAAAATTTTCTTTAACTGTAGACATAAATAGAAATCATAAGATGCCAAATTTGATGAACAGATTGAATTTTTTAACAATTCGTACAACACATTTTGATTTCTCCCAGTGTCGAGTACCTATGTGGTTTTTTGTTTTGTAATATATGCCACCTTTCATTTATTGTTTCATTCAGGTGGTCCAGAAGCCATGCACAGTATTTGTCAGTTCTTGTTTTACCTTTTGCAGCAAAACCAACACAAAGAATGATTTTTTCATGCCAGATAATACTGGATATACCCTTCCAGCATATTAAATCAACTTCATCTATTTTTGTTGGGCCTACTTTCACACTCTGGTTCAATTGCTGTTTTGTTTTCACAGAAAGTAGTGGATGCATGCCATCCATTGAAACATTTTGGAACATAACATTAGTTTAATTCTTCTCACAAATGTCTAAAAATAGCCGAGGAATTCATTTATCAGTTCCTTTCAGTCATTCAGAAAATGCAACACTCATTTTGCAAATTGCTTTCTCAGTTTCCCATGTGAAATGTAATGTATGTACTCTTCAGCTTATTTATCCATAGTCCTTCTGTTTCACACATTTATTGATATATTCATACTCTTCAGCTTATTTATCTACAGTACCACCTGTTTCACACATTTATTGATATTTTCATTGACTGCAGTTTTGTCACATCCTCCACATGCATCACCTTCAAGAGAATTACAACCGTATTTGAATCCAAACATTAATTTCCTAACCTTTGAAAATTAAGGAACACATTTATCCTCACGATAAATTTTGGTTGGGGGAAAAAAAGAAGATATCAATGCTGTCTCTGTGGTAAGCCAAGAACTTTTCATCTCCCACTCTCACTTTTCTCATCAGAGATGCCACAAACACAATCTTGTTTCCGTTTTTGGCTTGCTGTAGCTCTATCAATTGAATGAAGTACAAATTTTTATATGCAGGAATAACTGACCTTGGCTGTAGGATGTGTATTCAAATCCAAAGGGGTAATCACTGTAAATGCAGATTTCACTTCTTGATCAAATTTCCAGGGACGATCCAGTACTGCTTTCACAGTATACCTTACATAACCAAATTCGGCTTCAAACGAGGATGGCAAGTTAGGTGGTAAATGTGTGCTAAAAGGGTATATCTTCTCTCCAGGCTCAATTATCATCTCACCTGAAAATTAAAATTAAATATGCAGTTCACGAGCAACTGTTACAACTGAATTATGTTATCACGCAAACATTACAACTTATACAAGATTTTGAACTATGGCAAGTATATAAAAAGGTTAACACAAAAATATTATAACTTGTGTAATAATCGTTTATTAAAGAGCATGAGGTCTGCAGCAAAAAGCTATAGAAGTGCAGCTTAGAAGTTATTTGTACTTTACTGACCACTTCCACCAACCAAATTGAATTTGTTTTCAAAGTAATTCTCCTGTGCTGTGTACACAATCGTTTCCCTCGTTGTGTTTCCTTCATTAGTTTTTCTTGTTTTCATTTCATCCCACTTCACACATGCTTCACCCTTGAACTGAATCGAAATTGCTGAAAAAGAAGATATATATGTGGCACATATTTCAATTTCCAAAATCTACATGTGTAATAAAAACACTTTCACATACACTAAATACAAGTATATTGATTAGTAAGAAACAGTATTAAACATAACAGATAAAATTATTTTATGGCAAATGCACACTTCTGCTTAGTACAATAAAGACATACTCAACTGTGACCCATCCAATTAAAACCTGCCCTTTGAAAAACCTTTTCTTATGCCTTACTCAGAAGCCCCCAATAAAAAGCAAGCATCTGACTGCCTGGAAACTGTAAAGCACCTGGGAATGGCAGCATTACTACTAGTGTTAGGAGGGAAAATCTCATGAAATGAAGGCATACATTCTCAACAGAGATCAGAGAAACTGTAATAACTAACATAACTGAAAAAGTATGCTGATACATTCACTGTGAACAAAAGGGACAGAAGCTTCTGAATTTTGTGAATCACTGGCAAATTCTGAAAGCTTTCTCATGCCAATTATAACATACAGACCAAATGACTGGTTAATACCAAGCAATCTTCAGAAAATGCTGCAGATTAGCTACAAACCCTGATGGAGTTATTAAATACCTCTGAGGCATCAGCTGATTTTCCATGTTTGCCGACTTCAAAAAGTACCTATGAAAACCTTTAACAGATTGAAGATATCAAAGTAGGTAGAAATATCAAAGGACTAACCTACCAGGCTCACATCCAAAGTGAAATTCATTGATGAAATCTGTACAGACTGTAAACAAGGCAATGGCTAGCCTCCCTCGACTCACTTCAGTTTAATTTAGTTCTGGATAAAGGTGCACATTTCAGAAACGTTAGATGCAAAATCTCTGCTGATATAACAATGATTACTGAGACTAAAAAGCAAACATGATACAATGTGGTGAAAAAACATAAGATAATGTCAAAGAGAAGTCTGCGCCAGAAATGGTATGGATAACGCCATTGCATGAGAATATGAATGATATTTCAAAAATTAGTAACCATGTACAAACGGCTTTTCCATTGCCTGCTGTGACATGTAAATTTTCGCGCAGTGAATGACGGGAAGTAAACATGCTGAATGATGATGATATGGATGATTAAGCAACACGACAGAACCAATGAGAGAATGGAGTTTGATAAACTTCATCATGATGTCAGTGTATGAAATTAAATGGCAGTATAATGCAATATATTGTACAGAGTGCTGTGATTTAAAACAGAATATTCCATAAATTTTAAACTATACTCTTAGGTTCCTGCCTATCCATTACCTCAGAAACTGGGACATTCTAAAAATGTCCCATAAAGTTTTTGAAATGATCATTGGGTTACACTACATATCAGACGTACATAACCACGGCCAGGTCCTCTGGTGACATACGAACCAAACTGGAACATTTCAACCTAAGTTAGACCTCGGGCTATGATAGTGATTGATTTGCACCGCAACCAGTCTCCCCCCAGTCATATTTTCTGGCTTCACCAACTCTCAACAAACTAACATTCCAACCTCACTTAGACCTTGAGCTACATCGCAGAACAGTCTGTTGCCACAGCTAGTTTTCCTCCGGTCACATTTGTTAGCTTTGTCAACTCGCAACTACACTATAATATTGGAATACAAAACAATTTTCCAAGAAATTGTGTCATAGTCCGAAAAACATAAAATACAATAAATAAACTTGAAAAAAGTAACCAACCTTATGATATTTAACAGCCAGGTCAATATAATCAATCTCAGGCTCTCCATGAAAAATTAAAAGTGGTCAATTCATATCTTCCACCAAAACAAGTCATTAGATTCAGTGATTCTCAACAATTACCATATACTATCATCTGACTGACTACACCCAACAGAAACAAAATGTCAACATCCACATGGCAGTAGAGCTGCTGATAGACGTATTTTATCCTAACCCTCTAATACCATCCATCTGGTTTCACTCAGAACTTCAACAAAATGGTGAACATAAACCATTCATTGAATGAAAATATGCATAACCAAGGCACAATAACAAGAATTATAGTTATTTAGCTATTCTCACAATATCACATATGTGGCTTTGCAAAATTGCAACTTGATAATCACATTAATTGAGTTGTCGGCTTTGGCAAGTGACGTACTGTTAATGGCTGCTGTGACCACACCTTTCGGTATCTATATTCACAGTTTTGTTGTTATCTGGAGAAGCCAATGCATTTGAAAGAAACAAAAATAAAGCTGGTTGTAGAGACACCCTGATTTATAGCTTAGCCCAAGGTATAGGTTAGTTTGAAAGGTAATAGTTTAGTTGTGAGTAAGCAAAGCCAACAAACTTGGCAAAAAACAGCTGTTGTGACAGACTGATCCGTAGCTTTGCCTGAGGTCTACGTTAGGTTGGAAAGTGATAGCCAACAAATGTGACACTTAAAAAAACCCTGGTTGTGGTGACAGGCTGATCTGTACTTTAGCCTGTTTGAAAAAAAAAAATCACTCATAACTTCACATTATATTAATCCAGTGGTGTTGATGTGGGGGACACTTAAAGTGACATAGTGTTTGAAAACTTCAGTGGAATGTCATTTACATTGGTCAAGAACAGTAGCAGACCAAACACCAAACCTTATGAGACACCATATTTAATGTTTCCCATTCCTGTGGGATTATTTATTAATATTGTACACTGTTTTCTGTTGCTAAGATATGACTCCGTATATGAAAGGAAAACCTTTATTGCCATACCATTTTAGCTTCCCAAGTATAATTTTACGACATGCACAACTGAAGAGCTTCACAAGATCAAAGAAAACATTAAAAGGTTAATTTTACTTCTTTAGTTCTACCAGGACTGAGTTTGTGAGCTCATATATTGCTTTCTCTATGGAGCAACCTCTATGAAACCCAATTAGAGTGCTGTCAAAAGATTACTGCTAGAGAGATTTGCCACTACCTTTATCACCACTTTCTATACATGAGTATTATACCACTTACTTCAGTCCTTCATGAAATACTCCTTGACTGATTACGAAGGTAACTTAAGGGGACAATTTCAAACTGACAGAAGACGACTTACGGAAGACACTTTCAAACTGATGAAAGATTTTTCTACTCTGATGTATGAATAGTCAGTTGATTCAGCATACATCAGCTTCAGCTTGGCTGCTTATGAATCTCAGAGCCTGTGATCAGTCTGCATGCTTCTTGTGGAAATCGGGTTTTCTGCAGGCTATCAGAGTCTTCCAAACACAATATTTCGACGTCATTACTTGATGACGTTGATATCTGGCAGAAAACCCAATTTCCACGAGATGTCATCAAATCTCCGGGTAAGTCTAAGAAATTACAGTCTGCATGCTCATCACATGCCAGCAGGTTTCACAATTCGACTGACTGTATTGTCATTTAATAATTAATATTTTGTCCAGAGCATAGAAGATTTTGGTTTGTCATGCTCTCTGTTTAGAGGGGCTTATGAGCAGTCCATTCATATATGAGCCAAATGAAATGATTTGAGACTGTTGTGCTTGGACAAAGGGATCTACTACAGTTGATTCACTTTCTGTTCAGTAATTTTTAATTAAGTGTGGTCTCACCAATTATTAGCAGAGCTACCTTTTGCAAGTATAAATCAGCGTCTCAGCATCCATAAATAGAAATCATAAGAGGACTACAGAATAACAGAAAAATATAAAAGGAGCTATGTTAAATGGAAGGAACTTAAAAAAGGGTCACATACAACCTGAAAGACAAATGAATAAAAGTAAACAAGATGTAACGAGGTGTTTTTATGATAACAACTGCAGCAACAGTTTGAACACTTATAAGTACCAACATCACTCTGGGAAACATTTACAATGACTGACTGACAGTATCACTGCCCAGGTAAGATCGACATTTTAGTGCCTCTGAAAATTGAGCAAATGATTTATAGAACATGCAGTGATGCATTGCTTAAAGTTGTGATATTGCCCCTCCCCCCCCCCCCCCCCCCCGCAATAATCTTGTTTGTGGTGACAAACTGATGTGTAGCATAGCCAGAGTTCCATACTAAAATGGAATGTGATAACCTGGTTATGAGTTGGTGAAGCAAACGAATGTTAATGCAAAGTAAAGGTTGTGATATTACAGTGAACTGTTATATGGCTCATGTGCATAGACAGAGCCTCTTAATTCAAAAATGTATTAACTTGGAATAAAACTGTGACGTCGATATGCCATTAAATTCTGCCTTTCACAATCATTCATTTTATCCCTAGCAACAGGTGGGGTGTAAAAGAAAGTTTTGTCGCATTGTCGTTTTGTATTGTTCAACTATCTCTGTGTAGAATTCTTCGGGATCACGAGTTCGAAATTTTAAATCATTAAGAAAATTTACAGCACTGCTTGAAACCGGCAATCGATTATCAATTAGATATCATTTTCTAACTGTAAGACGTGGTCCATACAAAAACAATTAATTACAAATGTCCACGGTCAAGAAATTAATAACTTGACAAAACCAGACGGCAAAGACATAATTAGGTCATATGTTAAAGCCTCTTTGTTATCGAGGTGCGATTATACTATGAACAACTTATGTGAATTCAATATTGTGCCACTACGAATACTTTAAACAAATTTTCAATTGCTACTTATTATTATTATTTCAAATAGTAAATGTAATAGTAGCTGTGTCCCACATATATGATAGGCAAAACATAGGCAGAAACGAGTAAATAAACTGAATTTTCAAAATAGACCAACGAGACTTGTATACACAAAACGCATACTAATACCTATTTATAAACATACAGTCATCAGAATGACACGAAGGCACGCCTTCCGTCATTTACCTCTAATTTTTTTAGGAGAATCAACATCAATGATAAGTCTTCCAGAAACTGGCTGCCCGCTGTAATATGTTGACCACGGGTTGTCAAAAACAATCTGAAGTTTCTTTAAACCCATTTTAAATACAATACGCCTTCCGACACAAATTAACACTGCCACAGTACCACCCACTCTCCCCTGCGGCCCAGCAAGCTTTCGTTTACCGATACTATCGATTTTAATCGACGATGTTCGACAACGACTTTCAAAATATGTGAATAAGGAATGGTCGATATTCTGTAGTGGTGTGATACAAAGCGTACAGATCTTGTTTTCGTTAGTTGATTTGTTGAAGTCTCGGAGGTAGGCGACAACAAAGTGCCGCGTATTAAATATAGTTAAGTTCGTTTTCAAACAGTGAACTGCCGGAGATCTGATACGTCGCGGATTTCGCCGTTAAGGAATACTTCTGTTGACATTCGTTAAGAAGAAATTTGTGCTGATTAATCATTTGTCGGTAAGCGTTTGGACCTTATATTATCTGTCTCAGCACTATGATATTGACGCATGGTTTGTATAGCTCAGGCGATTTTTAAATATTTTTTTCTGCATTAATATTTCTGTTGTATCAGATTCGGTAGCCAAAGCTAAAGATATAATGTCAAACTTAAAACCATTTACATCCTAAAGTAGGATTGACTAATATGTAACGATACACAAAACATGTTAATTTAACAAGGGCAAACAAATATATTATGGTGTTACAACGCAGCACATTATCAGCGGGCACAGTAGATGCAATAGTAAAGATAATACGCTAATTAAATACATAGTTTACATTCAGACGCCGTAAAAACGTTTCACATGCTGGTATACGCACACCTTTCTTCTGTCAGCAGTTGAAGAATATGTAGTAAACAAGAAAAAGGAAAGACTTATCATCTCTTTGATGTAGAATATTAATATGACAGTTGATACCTGGTGGTTGACTGCCTCCAGTAAAGCTTTTTGGATATAATTGCTTGTGTTTTACAACAGAATCTTTGTAGATATTTTGCCTCTCCTACCACACGAGAGTGCTTCGTTCAACGCAGTAAATTATGACAGATAAGTCAATAGTTCCACATTTTAAATGTCAATTGTGATCCCTCTCTTGCTCTGGAACAGTTGCAAACTCTTGGCAACATGGAATTGGAATATAATCTCACTCATTTTGGTGAGTTACGTATACTGCGATGTTACATACGTTCATTCGATATGGTACTTAGTATATTTGATTACCAACTGTTGCGTAAGATCTGCTGGCTCTTCTGTCTCCCCATTATCGACAGCAGCTGTCAGCGGCAGATAAGACATCTTCGTTGATAGCGCATCATTCAGCTTCTCAGAGGCTGTTCAGCCCCTGATGCAGCTAGGCAGATGTTAATCAATGTCTGAAAAAGTGTGCGCTTCAAAATCGCAAGAACTACTCGTAAAGTCGTATCCAGAAACTAGCAGCCTACCAAGCGAAGTGAGTCTGAAAAATATGGTTTCATCTTTTACAGTTGAGGAACGTGAAGCACCTGAAGGAAATCTCGAGCCATAACAGATGTAATTTTGTTGCTCGTGACACCTCATTGGTTTTGGTGATCGACTTTAACTGTGACAATTAAAGAAACGATTATTACATTCATATTCAGGATTCCACGTTTCAGTTTAGACCCTTTTGAAAGTTCTCAGGGTCAGTGACAGCAGAGCACTATTGATGTAATTACACATGGTTCGCTTTTATTTAATGTCGGTCAACAGGAGAGAGATCGAGACCAGTATTTCTGTCTTCGCTACATACAACTAGTAACAAGGAATGACAATACGTAACAACTCTGATGAGTTTCGACGGTTGTACGCCCCGTTGTTGTGTTCAAAGGCGGAAATTGAATGAAAAAGCACTGTGTGAGAAATTTCCCAATGAAATTATATCGATATATTTTGGAATTTTTTGATTGTATTTACGGGTAAACAGATGGGCCACCAAACGTGTCGGAAATTTTGTAGAGAAGTACTTCCTCCTTGATATGAAAACTACCACGATCGACTGCGAAATATTTTTGTACTTACCAGATACCACTCAATTGTTTTCCAGCATTCCTAGATAATCGTCCAGAGCTCGCTATTTGTTTGTAAATTACTAACCTACTTTTTACAATTTGATCCAGAACGAGTGAACTAGACGTTGTAGCATTCAGTATGGAATACCTACCAAATAGCCATTGTTTTCCACGATATATGGTATGTGCTAGTATACAAAACAGCAGACTGACCAGAAAGAAGCTGCAGCTTGATAAATGGCGTTATGGAACTTCCGACAGGCCGTTCTTGAAGCGTCCAAAATGAACTACTCCATTTTTTAACACAGGGTCCATCACGCGATGTGCGGTTGATAATACGAATTCATTAAAAAGGAACTGGTTGATTCGCTCAGTGAGCACTGCAAAGAAAAACCATTTGCACTTGCGTAAAGATCGTGGTCATTGTACAGGGCCCGCATCTCGTGGTCGTGCGGTAGCGTTCTCGCTTCCCAAGCCCGGGTTCGATTCCCCGCGGGGTCAGCGATTTTCTATGCCACGTGATGGCTGGGTGTTGTGTGCTGTTCTTAGGTTAGTTAGGTTTAAGTAGTTCTATGTTCTAGGGGACTGATGACCATAGATGTTAAGGCCCATAGTGCCCAGAGCCATTTGAACCATTGTACAGGAAGGTGTACACTATTCTGGATGTCCTAAATTAGACTTTCTTCAGAAATTAAAAAAAATGTGGAGCACAAACTAGAGTTTCAAGTTTAGATTGAAAGGTTTTCTTGCGGCATAGTGCATCTAGAATGAATACGAGAGCTCTGCGCGGCTTATAGCTATTTGTACATACTGTTGCAAACGTGTTGTTTTCGGGAATGACTGTTTTTTTAAACATAGCAAGTGCCATTGTAAATCTGCTTTAACTCTGTAGCCTTACGAACTTGAGAAAAAGATATTTATTTCAAAGCCTGCCGTTTTCTTTACTGACAGCTATTTTCGCACGGTCCTTACATGTGTGTAGATATGTACCTGCAGGCTCCTCTGGTTTCAGTTCGAGATTCGTTAGTTCTCATATCCAGTGTCGCTGTGTGGCTAACAGGTAATTTTTTGTCAATGCGCCCCGAAGATCTTTTTGGCAGTTATCATTTGTTTCACTCTGGCAAAAATTTTTATTCGTGAAAAATGCCAAGCTGCACCGAGGAGTAAAATGTAGGTACCGGCACCCGTGTTACACACTGTGTAATTCAGTTCATGGGTAGTGGTGCTGGAAATAGTAGTTTTATTCATCCGTGGATCACTTTTTATAGTGGTATTGAAGATGTCATTGGATGTTGAACAAATCTGGTGTAGGCAAAGGTTCGTTGCCTTCAACGGCACAATGCCGTGGTGCTTAACTTTTGGGTCAAGGTTTAGCTGTATTATCATCGGCGGCGCCGGCTCCGTGGGCGCTCCGGTGCTCGCGCATCCCCTATACTTTTATTTGGGTGCTCAGCACCCACACAAATTGAGAAAGGAAAGTAAAATAGAATAAATAAGAAAAACTGTAGAATTGGGGGGGGGGGGGGATTCAGAGTTGTCATTTATGCCATTGCTGACGCGCTCTTGCGTTGGCCTATGTGAGCACGGCCTAGCGGTTCTCACAATCATTCCTCCAGAACAACGGACAAGTGCTCAGAGCTACTCTCTCGCAAAAACGTCCCGAAAATTTTAGAACGGTCCGCTAGATGTGATAAAACCATTCACTGAAGTCTGTTTTTGTTGTTGGAACTAAGCGTTACACATGTTTGCTTGTCATGAAAAGTCGACTTATCATATCTCGCCGTAATAGGAAAATTGATAAAGATGTGTACATTTAGTGTTTAATGACCAAGGGTAAGGACAGAGAAATGAAGTATGCAAGAGCAGCTCTGTTAAGAATTTTATCTTCACTGTGTTATCTCAGTCGTGCATGGGTTGGCAGTCCGTTGTCACACACATGAAAATTATAAATGGTGGATTGGTAGAGTTAGTTGGTGAAGGTAACTCGGATTTAACCTCTTGACTTACGCGTACAAAGTACAGATAGCGCTCTTACGACACAAACACTTGAAGTGGATTCTATTGTGTGTAACGAGGCTTTACACAATTTGATAAAATTTTTAAAACGTTACAGTATTATTTGATAATTGTGGATGAAACTAACGACGTAAGTCAACAAGATAAATTTTTCATTTGTTTACGATGTGTCAGTGTCAATAATTTTTGAATTAATTAAATTTTGGTTTCTGTAATACTGAATCTACTACAGCTGAGGTATGTTTAACAATTTTAATGGATGTTCTATCTCGTTTCTCTCTAGATATCAGGCCCTGTCGGTTTATAGTTACTGAGAGAGCGGCAAATATGACCGTCGGCCCTTTTTTTGGGAATGGTGGCGGGGGACATGCAAGCAAAAAGCAGAGAAACTGAGCCATTAGTTCTACATGGTCACTCTTTGGGCCATTCTTCAGCCATGAGACCCGAGGGGTAATGCAAAATGTGACCACAGTGAGAGACTATCTTCCAAGTGTGAAAGACCTCATCAATTTTGTGCGCGGGTCCCTCAAGCGACTACCGATTTGCAGTCTCTGCAAGCTGCACCAAAGTGCTACCTTTTTTCGTCCTACAGATCTGTGGCCTTTTTGCCTTTTGTCAGGGGATGTTGTATGAGGGTTGACTGAAAAGTAATGTCTCCACCTTCGTTAACTCTTCAAAAGTTGGCAGCATTGGTATGTGGCAGGTACTGGTTTGTTCTGTAGCCTCTTCTCTACAGATCCAGTTGGCGGGAAACCTTAGCATTAAATGGTTGTGTTGTAACAGTGTAAAGTATGGAACCCTTGCGCCGATGGTCATTCAATGCGATTTAAGCAACATTGAATTCCCGAGAGCAGAAAGTGTCACCCCAAAGGAGATTCATCAGAGAATGAAAGCAGTTTGTGGTGATTGTGTTGATGTGAAAGGAACTGGGAAATGTTTTCCTGCAGCTTGACAGTGCCAAACCACACACTTCGCCTGCCACCACAGCAGAACTCCAGAGACTGAATTTCACCATCGTACGGCATATTCCATACATTCCAGATTTATCACAGTCTGACTTCCATCTGTTCCCAATCGTGAAAGACGATGTGCGGGGACATCATTATGCTTCTGATTAAGACTTTGGGAGAACTGTGAGACTGTGATTGCCAAAACAGAATATCAACTTCTTCTGTGACGGCTTCAGAAAACTTGTAAACTTGTTCGATGACAGAAATGTATTCACTTGGCTAGTGATTGTGTGGAAAAGTGAATATTGGTAATCAAAGATCACATTCTAAGGATTATTTCTGCGTCTGATTTATTAAAATATACCCAGTCAAACCTAATTAATGAAGGTGGAGGCATTTTTTCATTCAACCCTCGTAGAAAAGTACTTTCCAGAATTGCGAACAGTTAATTTTGTTCTTCGAAGAACTGCAGCTGGAAAAATCCGATGCCGGTGCTAACGCTAAAGGTTTCTTTCTGTGCTCTTTTGAATTTATCTTTGTCACTACATTTCTTAGCAAAATTTTTAGAACCAGTTGAAATTTTGAATGTTGTCTTGCAAAATTCCTGTGTACGCCTCCAAAAAGCCATGGACAGAATTAATCGTGTCAGAGATGTGAAGTTATCACGAGCTGATGGAAGTTTCGATGAAGTATGTTCTTGTTTGGTAGTGACCAAAAATTTTTATGTCGAAGATACGAAACTTCCAAAAGTTCGAAAGATTTCTCAAGAGCTTGATGACGACGCTCTGCCCTGTGCTTTCGACAGCGTCCGTGACTATTACCAGGGATTTAATTTTGAGGTTTTATATATTGTGATTCAGTGTTTCGAGGATCGATTTTTTAAAGCTGCTATGACTCATCTCAAAGAAATGGAAATATTTGTTTTTTTTTATTTTTTCAAAACTAAATGTTACTGTTTTGTAATGGAATTTCATAAGGACGACTTCAGCCCAGAAACATTAACTTTGCACAGAAATATGTTAGATGTTTGTAAATTTAAAAATTATTTCGTTGGAAATACGGAAGATTTACTAGCGCGCCTCTTTTCCTCAAATATGCACGTCGACGAATTTATTCCAGAGGTGATTAAACTGGTAAAGATCGCTTTATGTATACCAGTTTCTACATGTACAGCAGAACGTTCTTCCTCGGCGCTTAGATTAAAAATAACCATGACGCAAGGAAATCGAACAATAACGTTATAATGCATAACCATAAACAAGAAGTAAAAAACTTGAACTTTGATGCTGTGTTGAACATTTCATCAAGTGTTCTAGGAACACGCCTTAATTTGTGAGAATTAGAAATTACAGAAAGATTAGAAAGAGTAAAATAGTTCCATGTGGATTGTGTATTATGTTTGTATTAATTACTAATGTTGAAAAAGAAACCTAATAATCAATAGTTTGTTTACCTCTATCAAGTGTTGCTCGTTCTAAAATGCCTGAAACTGTACGACAGGTTATCAAAAAATATACATCTGATTTTCAAATTTTTTATCTTGTTGGTACACATGTACCTGACGTATGCCTGCATGTTCAGCTGTTTTGAATATTTATTTTATTGGTTACAGTCGAAAAGGTAATATGTGTTTTCGAGTGCTTAGCGATTTCGCAATACAACACAAATAGGAACGGTAAGACTAATATCGTCGGATCAGGCGAAAGTGAATGATGTATTACTTCGAAAAACAAGTCGATATACTTCCCATTTACGGAGAATGCCAACGAAATTCAGTGACAGCTAGAGACTTATACGCTGAAAGATATCCTCAACGTACTCATCCTATATGTCTTACATTTAAATATGTGTACGATAATTGAGAACAACTGGATCTTTAACGCATCGGAAACATATCCGGCAAAGCAAAGTTACTAACGAGGAAACGGAACTTGGAACTCTTGCCACTGTGGTTCGAGATCCTTGTGTCAGTTCGCATCAAATCGCGAGGGAAACTGGCATGAGCCGGAGTAGTGTTGTTCGTGTTCTGCATCGCCATAAATATCATCCTTAGCATATCAGTTTCCTCCTAGAACAACTGTTACGGAATTATGCGTCGCACTGAATTCTGCCGATGACTTAAGATTAAAAGGGATGACACATTTATTAATTTGATTTTATTTACTGACGAGGCTGCATTCACGATTCATGAAAATGTTTATTTGCATAACATGCAAATCCATGTTGGCTGCGGCAAGTTGCACACCAAAAACCGTGGTCGGTGAATGTATGGTGTGCGATTCTGGAGGAAAGAGTTATAGGCCCCTATTTGATCAAGGAAATCTTAATGGAAGGAAGTACACCACATTCCTACAAGAAACATTAGGTCTTTTATTGGAAGAAATACCATCAGGAACAAAGAACAGTATCAACACTCCTGATGGGTGTCCGGCACATTTTTCGCTGATGGCTAGAAATGAGTTGCAGAGACAATCCCCAAATCGTTGGATTGGACGCGGAGATGTGTCGTGCCCGGCTCATTCGCCAGACTTGACGCCTCTGGATTTTTTCTTGTGGGGATTCGTAAAAGACATTGTTTAGAAAGACCTTCCAACTACACCTCAAGATATGCGAGAGAGAACTGTCAGAGCATGTGCTTCGATAAGTGCCGATGTGATAAGGAATACCACTCAATCCATGATAAGAGATTGTAGCACTGCCTTCTGTAAATGGACGTTCATGCCACCTTTTTGACCTTCAAAGACCTTACTGCTAAACATAATTGGATTCGTCTCGATAGTCGCTATCATAAAATAAGTACCAAACTATTGCATCCCATTAAAGGAAAAAAAACTCTGACGCGACCCGACCCAGCATTAAATAAATAAATAAATAATAAAAAAACAACTTTCAGAGCTATTCTAGGTGGCAACAGTTAGTGACACACCCTGTATAATGAAAAGTGAGTTCCAGACAGAAGTGCTTCCACGAAAGAAAACTGCGCTGGCACTATTGTGTCTATCCGGGGGGGGGGGGGGGGGGGGGAAATTACTGTAAAGGGAACTAAGTTGATGTTGATGACTAAGTAAAGATTCTTTAAGAGAAACAAAAAATTCCGTTGCTTTCTGATCATACCTCATATTTTCAGGAGGGTTTGTTTCCAACATTTGCGAGCTGTGATTCAGAGCATCCTAACTTAGTTTTAAAAGCCGGCGCCCCTGGGTATTATAATTTAGGAAACAATTTTTTTAAATCTGTGCTGATTTTATTTTCTCTGTAGCTTATTGTATACGAATGTCTGAATTTGCTTCTGAGACTGTTCGAATTCTTATTATGTAAGTACCAAAGCGCTTTGGCCCATATGTCAACATACATTCAGAATCATTCAGAATTTCAAAATTTTCTCTTGAGATAACATTTATTGGGTCTATAGAAATAAAAAAAATTCACCGTTCTAGCCTTCATAGATTCGGAGAGAAAGCTACATAAACTTAAAAAAAAAATCAGGAAATGCATTTTAATGCTCAACATAACGTTTATCCGTGTTACGTCTTGAGAAGGACCTAGATTTGTACTCAGGGCCCCCTTTCCCCTCAAGGTTTCTTTTCTGGTTTCTTGTTTTACGCCTTCTTTCCTTTACCAGGTCTTCAACTGACATTTCAACTGCAGAGGAGAGAGTAAATCAATTTTTCTCAAAATCACTTGAGTGAAATTTGCTATCTTAAAGCCCATTCTCTCTAATACCTTCATCCTCCCTACGTTCCCATCGTTAAATACAAGAATTGCATCACAAGTTGCAATTCTAACAACTGTAGCTGACGAAAATGTGGTTTCAATTTATCGTTTCCATATGATTGAATTTAAAGGCTCATTTGGATTCTGGGTTTTGCCACGAAATCATTTTTAGAAGTTCAGGACCAGCCAGAAGCCTTGAAGTGGGTTTGGCAACATGCAATATACAATGTGGAAGCCTCTCCTTTTAAATGTAATCCACGGACTCGTTGTTCACAGAGCTAGTATTGAAGTGTTCCTTCAAAAAGTGGGCTGGGCAGGAACGTCGCGTTATACATTTAATTATTTTCAAGCACTTAGGATGCGATTTCATCATTGAAACTTTGGAAATTATTGTCCATGAGCTCTACTACCAAATAAATGATAAATTGACTTTTGGGTCAGTTTCATGAACGTGTGCCCCCCCCCCCCCCCCCCCAGTCTCGCGGGCTACTCGTCAGGTCACGTGACAGCAGCGTTCTTAATGTATGGAGCCAGAACTTCGCCGTTAATATTTATGTGGTAAGTCACCGACATGAGTGGCTCCCTTTTCCATATACATCACACCAACAAATCATGCTCCAAAACACGCGTTTTTGAGAATATATTAATTTTTTGTTCACCCAATCATGTACATCTACAACTGCATGGCTACTACGCAAATTACATTTAAGTGCCTGACAACGGGTGCATCGAACCACCTTCACAGTAATTCTCTGTTATTCGTATCTCGTACAGCGCGCGGAATAAACATGCTAGCTCTGATTTCCCTTATTTTGTTATGATAATCGTTTCTCCCTATGCAGGTCGGCGTCAGCAAAATTTTTCGCATTCGAAGGAGAAAATTGGTGATTGAAATTTCGTGAGAAGATTCTGCCCCAGCGAAAAACGCCTTTGTTTTAATGACGTCCACCCCAAACCCTGTATCATTTCAGTGACACTCTCCCCCCTATTTCTCGATAATATTAAACGTGCTGCTCTTCTTTCAACTTTCTCGATGTACCCGTCAATCCTGTCTGGTAAGGATCCCACACCGCGCAGCAGTTTTCTAAAGCAGGACGGGCAAGCGTAGGGTGGGTAGTCTCTTTGGTAGATCTGTTACAATTTTCTAAGTGTCTTGTATTATATTTTAATTTAATTTATTTTTTTACGATAATTCTCTGCTTCTTACTTATTTTGGGTATTTTTAGTTAATGATTTCCAGTAGTTTTATTTAGGGTTTATCTTAGGTCTTTTAAAAGCCAAAGAATGTAAGTCTGGTTTTAAATAGTACAGGAGAGCTAGGTATGTGTCCGTAGCGTCGATCTCGCTGATACTCCTCGTCGGAACTGCTCCACCTGAAATCTCTAAAATGTTTATTTCGCTACGAAGATCGTTCGTCACAACTAGGTGCTATGTTGAATGATGCGTATGGATTGATGCGTCTGACTTTTTTATCAACGAAAAGTTTATTGTTTTTGAGATATTCTCTCGAAGAATATTGACCGTGAAAAGATGCAGGATCACACTATCATTCCACACTGCACCTCCGATCGATCTACGTCACGTGAAGTATCTGACAGGAAATCATGAATCTAGTCACTTAACTGAGACGATATTCCATAAGCAGTTTCACTACAAGCTGCTTGTGTGGTACAGTGTTAAAACCTTTTGGAAATTTAGAAATACGGAATCAATCTGAAATCCCTTGTCAATAGCACTCAACTTTTTATGTGAGTGAAGAGATGGTTGTTTGTCACAAGATTGATGTTTTCTAAATCCGTGTTGATTGTGTGTCAATAGAGCGTTCTCTTCGAGGTAATTCATAAGTTCGAACACAATATATGTTGCAGAATCCTACTACATTTCGACGTTAATGATATGAGCCTGTAATTTAGTGGATTACTCCTACTACCTTTCTTGAATATTCGTGTTACCTGTGTAACTTTCCAGGCTTTGTGTACGGATCTTTCGTCGAGTCGAGCGAACGATTGTATATGATTGTTAAGTATGGAGCTATCGTATCAGCATACTCTGAAAGGAACCTAACTAATATACAGCCTGGACCGGAAGACTTGCTTTTGTTAAGTGATTTTAAGTTGCTTCACTACCTCTACTTCCACATTATTCATGTCGGCAGCTGTTCTTGATTCGAATACTGGAATATTTACTTCGTCTTGTTTGATGAAGAAATTTCGGAAGGTTGTGTTTAGTAACTCTGCTTTGGCAGCAACTGTCGTCTATTGTATTTCCTTTGCTATCGCGTAGAGGAGGCGCATTGGCTGTCTTGCCGCTAGCATATTCCACACACGACCAGAATCTCTTTGGATTTTCTGTCAGGTTTCGAGACAAAGTTTCGTTGTGGAAACTATTATAACCATCTCGCGTTGAAGTCCGTGCTAAATTTCGAGCTTCTGTAAAAGATAGCTAATCTTGCGATTTTGTGTCCGTTTAAATTTGGCATGTTTTTGTTTCAGCAAAAGGTTTATGTACCAGGGAGGATCAGCCCCGTCGTTTGTTCATTTATTTGGTATATATCTCTCAATTTGTGGCGATACTATTTCATTGGTTTGAAGTAACATCTGGTCTACACTTACATTGTTAATTTTGAAGAGTGGAGATTGTCTCTCAGGAAGACGTCAACTGAATTTTTATCTGCTTTTGTTAATAGGTATATTTTCGATTATTTTTGGAGGAATTGGCGGTTACAATATTCAATCTCGCTACGACAACCCTGTGGTAGACCGTTATTTACGCGTCGTGAACATCGTTTCCACACTTACGACATTTTACAATGACTGTCTTACAAAATTCCCATGAAAAATTCTGCGGCGCCTCACTCGCACTCCAAGAATTTCTTCTGCGGACCGGACTGAAAGTAATCGCGGCAGGATCCGGCCCGCGGGCCGCTGGACTGGCGAGCTAAGACGATGTGTACCCATTGTGTGAAGCCCCACACGTTTTCAGCAGGCCGTAAATCTGATTAATTCAAGCGGCCACACAAGAAAATGGATTTTTATCGTTGGCTATTTCTGTACATCTTGTGGATGTTGCTAGACGAAGTTTGTTAACCTCTAACTACACGGACTGAAGACTAAGACGGCAAACATGTTGAACTATAGCTTGAGTGTTTTGTGGAGAGCATGATATCGTCAGGAGGGGTGTTTTGGTGCTGGTTACTGCTCTGTTGAATGATTGGCTGCTCCTTGTTGATACTTATGTTATTAACAAATACTCGTGTCACTTGTTCACATAAACTGTGAATCTTTCGCGTTCCTCCCCAAATGTTTTGACGTTTCTCCCCACTGACACCAATATCGATACACACGAATGCAAGCAGCGCTTGAGCACTTCCCGAATACAGCCTTCAGTAAAATGGTTCAAATGGCTCTGAGCACTATGGGACTTAACTTCTGAGGTCATCAGTCCCCTTGAAGTTAGAACTACTTAAACCTAACTAACCTAAGGACATCACACACATCCATGCCCGAGGCAGGATTCGAACCTGCCACCTTAGCGGCCTTGCGGTTCCGGACAGAAATGCCTAGAACCGCTCGGCCAACCCGGCCGGCAGCTTTCAGTAAGACAGACGCATTAGCTCATTTGACTTTCAAGGCCTGTCGCTTATCGTGATCCAGTGCAAATTTTGAATAAACCTTTCAGCAATTCTCTCAGGCGAATGGTGGTATCATTCCTTTAACAGGGTCACGGCCGCATTCCCTTCGTATTCTCGTTCAGTCAGATCGTGCGCTTGATTTGGAAAGACACGTAATCTTCCTTGAGTCGAAAACGTCCTGTGGTACACGACTTTGTTTGCAGGTTTTTAATAAGGAATTCGGCAGATTTTTTTTTTTTTTTTTTTTTTTTTTTTTTTTTTTTTACCCTGCTGAAGCTTCTCCCATCATCTATACCTATAAGGGAGCGATTAGTAAGTTTCCGTTTGATGACGTTGCTGCAGCGTCTATGCAACGTAGTGCGACTCCGAGACGGAGGCGTTATTGGCGTATTATGTCTTTCCGAGATGCGTGCGGTAAATTCAGAAACATTAACTGTGGCGACGTTGTTATCAAAAGCGTCCAGACAGGACCATCGTACTTTCATTCTTTTATTGGCACCAAAGGGCAACACCGGTGGACATCCATCAGATGATGAAGAATGTGTATGGGGCAATATGTATGTCGCGAACCACCGTTATAGAAAGGTGAGCGACAAAGGGTGCTGCTGCTTCATGATAAAGCACGTTCCCATATCCCAAATGTAGTGTCGCTCCCGTCGCCATCGGGGTCGTTAGAATGTAGTCCTGGTCTCTCCCCATGCTATTATCACGCCTTAGATCCCTTAAAGAACGCCTTGAATGTTCGACTATTATTGTCAGACGAGGATGTCAACAGACAGTTAAACAGACTTCTTCACGCAGCAGGTTCAAATGGCTCTGAGCACTATGGGACTTAACATCTATGGTTATCAGTCCCCTAGAACTTAGAACTACTTAAACCTAACTAACCTAAGGACAGCACACAACACCCAGCCATCACGAGGCAGAGAAAATTCCTGACCCTGCTGGGAATCGAACCCGGGCGTGGGAAGCGAGAACGCTACCGCACGACCACGAGATGCGGGCTCACGCAGCAGGACACGGTATTGTACCAAAAGGGTATTTTAAGCCTGCTGTGTCCGTGGGATAATTACATCAGTGCTCACGGCGATTTGGCGTGATTGGCATACGCATTCTGGACTGTACGGCCTTCGGACGGGAACTCTTTTTGATTGGCCCTTATACAACAGTACTTCACAAGTCACTGTTTGGTGCACGGCAGAGAATGTTGGTGTGGTCTTCAGTTTGAAGTCTGATTTCATGCAGCTTACCACCCTAGTCTATATTGTGCAAGCCTCTTCATCTCCAAATCATTACTGCAACGTACAACCACTTGAACTTGCTTACTGTATTCATCCCTTGGTCTCCTACAATTTTAACCCCCCCTGCCCCCAACACACACACATTTCCGTTTATTACGAAACTGACAATTTCCTGATGCCTCAGGATGTGTCCCTTTAACTGGCCGCTTCTTTTAGTCCAACCGCGCCATACATTTCGTTTGTCCCCAGGTCGATCTACCCATCTAATCTTCAGCAGCCTTTTACAGCACCACATTTCAAAAGCTTATACTCTCTTCTTGTCTGGACTTTTCATTGGCCACGATTCGCTTCTGTACAAGGATTCACTCCACACAAATATCTTTAGAAAAGACTTTCTAACACATTTTCAGCATATATGAACAAACTCCTCTTTTTCAGAAATGATTTTCATGCTATACCCAGTCTGATTTTTACATCCTTTCTTCTCCGGCTATCGTCAATTATTTTGCTGACAAATAGCAAAATCCTTAGGCTACTTTAAGTGTCTTGTTTTCTAATCTGGTTCCGTCAGTGTCGTCTACATTTGCGTCTGCATGACTACTCTGATAACCACACTAGTGCCTGGCAGAGGGTTCATCGAACCACCTTCACAATAATTATGTTATCCCACTTCCGAACAGCGCGCGTTAAAAACGAACAATTGTATATTTCTGCGCTAGCTCTGATTTCCCTTATTTTATTCTGATGATCGTTTCTCCCCAAGTAGGTTGGCATCAACAAAATATTTTCGCTTTCGGAGGAGAAAAGTTGGTGATTGAAATTTCGTGAGAATATCCCGCCGCAACGTGAAACGCCTTTGTTTTTAATTATGTCAACCCCAAAACCCTGTATCTTGTTCGTGACTTTCTCTCCCCTATTTCTCGATAATACAAAACGCGCCGCCCTTCTTCGAACGTTCTCGATTTACTCCGTTAATGTTATCTGGTAAGGATCCCACACTACGCAGCGGTACTCTAAAAGTGATCGGACAAGCGTAGTGTAGGCAGTCTCTTCAGTAGATCTGTTGCATCTTCTAACTGTTCTGCCAGTCTTCGATGTGTTTTTCCCAGTTTAAATTGCTCGTAATTGCAACTCCTAGGTATTTACTTGACACTGTCAAAAACTTTCCGTAGATCGAGAAATACGGAATCAATTTCACATCCCTTGTCGATACCACTCAACATTGCTTGTGAGTAAAGAGTGTTTCACAAGAACGATGTCTTCTAAGTCAGTGTTGACTACGTGTCAATAGACCTTTCTCTTCGAGGTGATTCGTAATTTAGAGCACAGAATATGTTCCATAATCCTGCTCCAAATCGACATTAATGAAATGGGCCTGTATTTTAGTGAATTACTCCTATTGCCTTTCTTGAATCCTGGTGTGGCCTGTACAACTTTTGTAGAGTCTGGATACGGATCTATCTGATGTAATTCGACTACATTCCATTACCCCTGTTTTAAGTTTCTTGGGTTTCATTTTATAACCTCTTTTTAGGGACACTATCAGTTTCTTTCAACTAGTCTTCAAGTCATTCTGTACCATCTCTGACAGAATTACAGTGTCATCGACAAATCTCAAAGCGTTTATTTCTCCTCCTTGAACTTCCTCTTTCCAAATTTCTCCTTGGTTTCCTTTACTAGTTGCTCGATCTACAGATTAAATAACATTTGGGAGCGACTGCAATTCTGTCTCGTCCCCTTCTCAACGAGAACTTCCCTGTAATGTACTTCGACTCATGTAACTGCAGCTTGGTTTCTGCATAAGTTGTAAATAACTTTTCGTTCTTTGTTTCCGTGCCACCTGCAGAATCTCAGAGTGTGTTTCCAGCATTGATAAAAGCCTGCTCTAAATCTACAAATGCTATAAAACGTATATTTGTCTTTCTTCAGTCTGTTTCCTAAGACAAGTCGTAGGGGCAGTATTGCCCGGCGTCTTGCTACATTTTTCCGGAGCCCAAGCTGAGTATCCACGATATCTGCTTCTATCAGTCGAGGCTACTTCAGCTATTTTGTTCGCCTGCCTTCCTAGTTATACGCCGGCAAAAATTGTAAAATGATTTCAGAATATGAAGAGAAAAGTATGTATGGTAACAGTTATCCAATTTGGATTGCGACCGGCGTGTGGTGTTGTTTTGAGTGTAATCCGAAAATCAGCCTCCTCTTCGGTCGTAATCTCGGCTATTGGCGACACAGTAACTGCTGACCGGTGGAGTACCCGCGATGCCAATGTGTCAAGTGTGCTCGGTTTGAATCCGGTGTCTGATTGGTTGGTTTCTCCAACTCGCATCAGGTGAGCTACAAGGGAGATTAAAAATGCGTGCCAAATGCTGGGTTCCGAGTCTGCTATACTAGCTTAATGGCTACAGATTTTCTAATGTCAGGAATCCTCTCAGTACCACACAACTGGAAATAATAATGCGAGAAGTCTTGGTAGGTGCGAGGACTTTCCAGAGAAGTGCCATCTGCGGCAGGTGGAGACGTTGGTGCCCTCTTTCAAGTCAGATGACAGTCATTCTGCCGTGAGAGGCCTGTCTGACTGATGGGCATTGTTATTTAAAGCAAGTTCAGGAGTTTCTTGGAACTTTAGGTATCTGGCAGTAGGATGGCGGCTGTGTTAGGTGTAGGGAGAAAGTCGTGAGCCGTATGGGGCTGAAGTGTAGCCTTATGGCTCCTCAGCGATCGATATAATTATTTTCCCAATGCGGAAAGATTATATATGAGTCCCAAGTTCGTTGCGGAGTGTTACATCTCAGTGTATGCACGCGCGATTAGTCGGTGGAGAGCTAGTATTAGATGGCGAAGCTATTACGTAGCTGGAAATGACGTTGATGGAAGGGCCGGGCGTGGAGCATTATAATTTAAAATAAACAGACGCCACTTCTTTCCATGAAAGGCTGACTTGTTTTGATTTGTCGTGGCTGTTAACCTATATGGCTTTGCACTGATATTGTGCTTGGTTTTGACGGAGGTTTCTTTAGAAGTTGTAAAAAACCCCTTGGAGACGATGCATGGAATGTTAGAGGTGTACGGGTACGTTTTTCAATCAAGCATTCGGACCTTAGAATCATTCTGAATGGACAGTAGAACCTCGTGTATCCGTCCCTCCTTAATCCGGATGTTCGGTTAATTTGGATCCTTTTTCATTGTAATTGTACGGTATTTGATACTCCGGACGTAATAATGACAACCATATACGACGCAAGTCGTTAACACTCGTAGTACCGGGGGGAGGGAGGGGTGTCACTTTATGTATTGTAATATTGTAACTTAGTCAGATACAGTTTAATAAGTTACAGCTGCAAAATACTAACACGAATTCTTTACAGACGAATGGAAAAACTAGTAGAAGCCGACCTCGGGGAGATCAGTTTGGATTCCGTAGAAATATTGGAACACGTGAGGCAATGCTGACCCTACGACTTAACTTAGAAGCTAGATTAAGGAACGGCAAACCTACGTTACTAGCATTTGTAGACTTAGAGAAAGCTTTTGACAATGTTGACTGGAATACTCTATTTCAAACTCTGAAGGTGGCAGGGGTAAAATACAGGGAGCGAAAGGCTATTTACAATTTGTACAGAAATCAGATGGCAGTTATAAGAGTCGAGGGGCATGAAAGTGAAGCAGTGGTTGGGAAGGGAGTGAGACGGGGTTGTAGTCCCTCCCCGATGATATTCAATCTGTAAATTGAGCAAGCAGTAAAGGAAACAAAAGAAAAATTAGGAGTAGGGATTAAAGTTCATGGGAAGAAATAAAAACTTTGAGGTCCGCTGATGATATTGTAATTCTGTCAGAGACAGCAAAGGACTTGGAAGAGCAGTTGAACGGAATGGATAGTGTTTTGAAAGGAGGACATGAGATGAACATCAACAAAAGCAAAACGAGGATAATGGAATGTAGACGAATTAAGTCGGGTGATGCTGAGGGAATTAGATTAGGAAATGAGACACTTAAAGTAGTTAAGAAGTTTTGCTATTTGGGGAGCAGAATAACGGATGATGGTCGAAGTAGAGAGGACATAAAATGTAGATTGGCAATGGCAAGGAAAGCATTTCTGAAGAAGAGAAATTTGTTAATATCGAGTATAGATTTAAGTGTCAGGAAGTCGTATCTGAAAGTATTTGTATGGAGTGTAGCCATGTATGGAAGTGAAACATGGACGATAAATAGTTTGGACAAGAAGAGAATAGAAGCTTTCGAAATGTGGTGCTACACAAGAATGCTGAAGATTAGGTGGGTAGATCACGTAACTAATGAGGACGTATTGAATAGGATTGGGGGGAAGAGAAGTTTGTGGCACAACAGAAGAAGGGATCGGTTGGTAGGACATGTTCTGAGGCATCAAGGGATCACCAATTTAGTGTTGGAGGTCAGCGTGGAGGGTAAAAATCGTAGAGGGAGACCAAGAGATGACTACACTAAGCAGATTCAGAAGGATGTAGGTTGCAGTAGGTACTGGGAGATGAAGAAGCTTGCACAGGATAGAGTAGCACGGAGAGCTGCATCAATCCAGTCTCAGGACTGAAGACCACAACAACAGTCAGATACTTTATATTTTAAAAATTTTAAAAAAACTGGTGTTTCCAGTGAATTGGCCTAGCAGATTACCACATATGTTTTAAATTTTTGGGTTAAACTTAACCTAAAAATTTAAGTCTGCGTAGCAGATGTCACGTTCCCCAGTGACTGTCGTATTCAGCGTTTCCGAGTTCAGGGCATTACTTACACATCAGTAAATCTTTAGAAAGTATGTTGCGATTAAAAGTTAACAACAAGGAACTAAATTTGCATTTTTTTAAGTTATTGTGTGGTCATGAAATCGGTAGAACACGTTATTGAAAGTGTGTTGACATTGCTAAGAGTGTGCTAAAATGTTTTTCAGGATCAAGACCTTAAGCAAAAACATCAGCAGCTCTTCAAAAAGTATTTTGTTAATATAAAACAAGAATTAACGAATTTAGTTTTTAATGTTTTTTTTCAGTTGGTAATAAAGTACCCCCCTCCCTTGGGAAAGCGCGTTATGGAAAATGCCTTACTATTGCTAGTGTTAAATTTAAATTCAGTCAACTGGTATACACAAATCATGCCAAGCTGACAGCAAGTCATCATTGAGTTGGGCAGTACTGTATTGCACCTCTTTGTTGCGGGTGTGTTATGACATCATAGAGGAAGGAAATGATATTGTCCATAGATAAAAAGTTAGACACATTGCGTAGGATGGATAACGGGGAATTGTTGAAAAACATAGCTGCTGAATTTAGTATTGAAGTATCTGCAAAGATTCCAGGAGCTCGGACGTAAATGACTGGCTGCGAAATGGCAGTGGCTATGATATGATTTATGATAACGAAATTGTCGCAGTTCATTCGTCTGCAGCCAATGACGTTAGTGATGATGGATGAGATGACAGAATTGGCTTTCAATCCGAAGACAGTTTGACACATACATGCGTCATATTTATGGCAGTTTTCAGAGCCGCTAGAAAATCGCGTAACGTAAAGGCCGAAAAAGTAGTGGACAAAATCAAGTCTACAATAGGAACTGTAGCAGTTTTCATTAACTACACATACAAAGGCAAAAACATAGCTGGGTAAAATAAAGTGGTATTAGGAACGCTAGAAGGAAGCAACTTCTGCCGAACTATGACTGGTGAAACGCGTACGCGTTCGTACTGCACAAGAAAGTCATACAAATTTGGCTAATGATAATATAATAACAATAATACTGATTATGTCAATTTATAAAACTCACGTTTTTTCAATATCTAGTCCATATTTGTGTAAAAATAATTTTTGTGTTCTCACGTGTAAATAAATATAGCGCGTGTCTTTATAGCATTTAATTCATATCATTCCCTTTTTTCCTACTTCCCGGACTTTCTTGGTTTTCGATTATACGAATGACCTACGGTCCGACCTAGTCCGGATAAACAAGTTTCCACTGTAATTAGATAGCTGCGGAAATGATGACTATAATATGTAATATTCTAGTCTCGCGGATCTAATTGAGGTAGGCGAACCGAATTAGAAGAGTCCTACGAGTGTTTTCGTGCTAAGAACTGATACAGGTTCGTCGATAAACTTCTAGTCGCTAATCGTGTAATTTGTGTCGCGCTCCCCACATCGCTAGAAGAGCACGGATTCCAGCCGTGGACCCGCGTAAGAGGACGGCCATTAATTACACGAGGGATTTTATTTAAAATTTTAACCCCCCTCCCTCCTTAGTGAGATTTGGCAAGACTCCCCCCCCCCTTGCCCCGCACTTAAGGTTTAGCCTGTAGTCGGGTAAAAATACGTAAAAATGATTCTTTGTTTAAACATTGATTAAAACAAATTAATAAAAGTTTGTTTCATATAGAAAGCGTATTTTTAGTACGTGATTAAAAAACTTTTTGTTTTAAACATGCCAGTCCTGCGAAGCATTCAGAGGGACAGACAGATGCAGACACATGGACAGAAAAACGTCATGAATACAGTATTAACTGTTTTGACGGATTCCCTTAAAAAGTACCTTTTATTCGTTTATTATAGTCATTAAATGCCATTAAACCTTTACTTTCTCTGCAGATGAACTAAACCTTGTTTTTACCTTACTTTGACCAATTCATTACGTAGATTTTCAATCTATTTATATGATCATTAAGGGAGTTCTTGTCGCTCAACTTCAGCTTAGCTTCCTTCCACAAACAATTAACTTCTTGCTCGCCCGTTAGTTTCAACTTGTCGGCATGCCCCTTAACGTACGCATTGTAAAAGTTTTGATACAAATTCTTGTTGAAAACCCTATCATCGGCTTTATATCGGTTGCAGATATCATGATTGACTCAGTGACCGACACGCACCGATTACGATTGGTGCGGAAAAGAACTCCGCGAATGAAATCTGACACTTGTGCACTTGTTTCAAATCGGGGAATCCTGGGAATGAACACGTGTAAAGCATTCACTTCGATTCAGAGGCCATAAAGATTGTTGGGCAATGTAATGTCTATGCTCGGGATCAATTACATAAAACAAAATGTTGTCCATTACAATAATGTGTATTCCGTGAATTAAACAGTTAATATCAGATTTTCATCCTCCCTCCCTCCACCCCCCTCCTTTAAATAAGATTTTGTGAGATTTTTCCAGACACCTCCTCCCTCATTTTGAGATCACATAATTAATGGAGACCCCCTAAGATTCCGCGGAGGATGAAGACCTGGAAAATTTCTAAATGACAAATTGTACGCGTCTGTATCTTACTCTCGTAGCCCTAACGCAGCATGTACGGTAGAGAGGCAGCAGAATTTTTGCACAGTCTACATCGCCTACAGCTTCTCTAAATATGCCGATCAGGATTTTCCGATAACTGTGTTTCCTTTGTGCTACCAACGATTATCATTTAAGCTATCCGAGAATCTCTGTTCTTCTTCCGTTCTGACTGACGCGTGCTTCCATAAATCTAACAAGATGACCCTACATTCTTTCAAATGTTTTTTTATTCCAGTCTTTGATCACGATATCAATTCTTTAGACCAGGGCTTCCCAACGTGTGGTCCGCGGACCCCTTAGGGATCCGCGGCCATCCTTCACCAAATCGTGTAAAATAGTGAGTAAAATTATTGAATAAAAATGTGAAAATCAAATTCATAAATGTGAAAATCAAATTCATCACTATTTTTTTCGTGTGAAAAATACTTTTACTTCAGGTCGTATTCCCAAGCAGCCTTTGTGATTCCTAAGTGAGAAAGCATACATCGTTTAGTGCCGGAGAATGCGGCTTCTCTGATCGACTGTTTCGCAACAATACGGGGGTCGTTTGTGCGCCGTCTCACGGCGGTAGATGCGCTGAAACCTTTTACGCATGCGCGGAGCGAGCTTTGTCGACCAGTCACAGCACTCGCTGGCTCGTATGCGGCTCCAGGCATCATTAAATATTAAATTTGCTTTGTCAGTGCATTACCTATTTCATAAGTCGATTTTTGACCTTCAAGTTGTTTTCATTCTATCTCTAAACCAAAGACTATAGATGCTTGGGGGTGGGGTGTCATTTGGAACAGACAAGGGGTCCGACATGGTTTTTCGACTGAAGAAGGGGTCCACCAGCTGAAAAGGTTGGGAAGCCCTGCTTTAGACGATGACCGGTTTCAGTCCGTAATGACAATCCTCAGATCTACAATATACAAATATATACTCCTAGTGAGCAGTGTGTCTTTCAACATAATACAGCAATACATATCGCAATACACTATCATACAACCAGGGAAATGTACAGATAAAATACGGTAAAACGTACCTTTTTACACCATGTCCTAAAGTGATAAAGCCATAATGGCATCGTCAAAACATATAAATATAATGAGCACAGCATCGTCACATGGATCTAAAATAAGATGTAGAATTCTTTCGCTCTACGTTCGTAATCGGGCATAGTCAATATCTCAAATATTGAAGTAGTACCGAAGAAAAAATAACGTAAGGCTCATGTATTCGGTCTGTGTTGATGCTGCACCAAACTCCCATCCCCTGCCCCGCCCTTCATAAGAAAAAATACCCGCTTTATATGTTCGTCCTGTGTCAGAACTTAGCCGGCCGAGGTGGCCGAGCGGTTCTAGGCGCTACAGTCTGAAAGCACGCAACAGCTACGGTCGCATGTTCGAATCCTGCCTCAGGCATGGATGTGTGTGATGTCCTTAGGTTAGTTAGGTTTAAGTAGTTCTAAATTCTAGGGGACTGTGACCTCAGAAGTTAAGTCTCATAGTGCTCAGAGCCATTTGAACCATTTTTTTTTTGTCAGAACATACCCATAGAACTTCAATCGATCAGACTGCATCAGGCGAAAGATCAGTAATGCTGGCTACACTGGTACATTACATTGAGGTCACAAAAGTCATGGGATAGCGATATGCAGATATATAGATGATGGTAGTATTACGTACACAAGGTGCAAAAGGGCGGTGCATTGGCGGAGGTATCATTTGTATTCAGGTGATTCATGTATAAGGTCTCAGACGTGATTGTAGCCGCAACGAGAATTAACAGTTTTGAACGCGGAATGGTGGTTGGAGCTAGACTCATGAGACATCCATTTCAGAAATAGGTATGGAATTTAATATTTCTAGATATACAGCATCAAGGACGTGTCCAAGAATACTTAATTCCAGGCATTACCTCTCACCCCACACAACGCAATGGTCGACGGCTTTCACTTAACGACCGAGAGCAGCGGCTTTTGCGTGGAGATGTTAGTGTTAACATACAAGTAGAGTATAGCGTGAAATAATCGGAGAAATCAGTGTGGGACGTACGATGAAAGTAATCATTAGGACAGAGCGACATAATTTAGCGTTTATGGGCTGTGGCAGCAGACGGCCGACGCGAGTGCCTGTGCTCACGCCACATCGCCTGGAGCACTTCTCCTGAGATCGAGACCATATCGGTTGGACCTAGATGTCTAGAAAACCGTGGCCTGATCAGATGAGTCCCGATTTCAGTTGTTAAGCGCTGATGGTAGGATTAGTGTACGGAGCAGACGCCATGAAGCCATGGACCCAAGTTGTCAACAAGGCACTGTGCAAGCTGGTGGTGGATCCGTAACGGTGTGGGCGGTGTATACATTGAATAGGCTGAGTCCTTTGGTCCAACTGAACGGATCACTGACTGGAAATGATTACGTTCGGTTACTTGGAAAGCATTTGCAGTTATTCGTGGACTTCATGTTCCCAAACGACCATGAAAATTCCGTGGGTGACAATGCCCCATGTCACTGACCC
Organism: Schistocerca gregaria; assembly: GCF_023897955.1. NCBI lineage: Eukaryota > Metazoa > Arthropoda > Insecta > Orthoptera > Acrididae > Schistocerca > Schistocerca gregaria. The sequence goes on from NC_064926.1 coordinate 237,730,550, forward strand.
ACAGCTGTTCGCGATTGGTTGGAACAACAATCGGGACATTTCGAGCGCATGGTTTCGCCACTCAAATCGCCCAAAATGAATCCCATCGAGCATTTAGGGGATATAATCTGAGGTCAGTTCAAGCAGAAAATCCTGCAGCGGCAACACTTCCGCAATTCGGCTGTAGAGGCAGCGTAGCTCAATATTTCTGCTGGAGACTTCCTACGACCTGTTGAGTTCATTCCTAAGTGGATCTGTTGCACTAGTCCTCCACGATATTATGAGGAATTCCATGACTTTAGTCATCTCAGTGTATGGATGTGATGAAGATCGCAGGCCTTGAGCGCGGGGTGCAAATAAGTTTGCAGTTAGCAAATATCATCCAGTGGGTTCGTCGGATTCCTTTGGTTTGGAACCGAGAGGAGACTCCCAACTGTCAATTCTGTGACGGTCTTGGCTGAACTTTTCTAAACCTGTTTTATGAAGTGGAGAATTGTAGGATTTCCCCGTATAGGTCATGTGTGCACTGCCCAAAGGTAGTAGCTACTCGAGTGATAGAGTTCATTGGTGTGCACCAAAGGCCTTACCTTATCGTCAGTGCCGCCGTAGAAACAGGGATTTCTCATCATAGCCATGGTTAATAAAGTTAATTAAGCCATCAAAAAGACTGAGAGAGTTTTTGTGCTGCAAAGAGCAGATAAAAAGTTGTTAGCATCTTTTGTAGACAATGAATGGACGTCATTCAGCTCCAGTGTGATGGATGTTGAAGAATTAGGGGCAAAGTTTAATCTGTTTGTAAATCGCGTTCTGAAGAACTATCCGTCAAGTCAGCGGATTAAGCATCGAAAAGTTCCACCGTGGCTTAAAAACAAAATTCGGAAAATGCTAAGAGATTGTTGCATTCTCGGTACGAATAAAAACGCCGAAATGTAGCCAGGGAAAAATCTAATACAAATTTGTACGCCCATAAAAAGATCGATGTGCGAAACGTACAACTACTTCCACCTCATACGTTAGGAAAATATGTTGCCGAGAATCCGTGAAAATTAATGTTGTATGCAAAATCGTTAAATGTGTTAACCATCTGGTGTGCCGATAGAAGACGGCAAAAGGAAGGCAGACGTTTCAAATTTCGCGTTTTACAGTCATTCACGCCCGAGGGTTGTACAGACATACGAGGGTTGTTTTTTAAGGGCCGTTCGCGCGTATAGTTCCGTAGTTCGCGCGGACGCCGCAACAAGCCACCGCGCCACTTGCCAGCTTCTTTCCCGTTCACACCGATGCAAGTTGCAGCTCTGTAGCTGACGTGTACGCACCGCTGTGCTACTTTATAATGTTTACGATTATTGAATCACCCGCCGCGTGTGAGATACGGTCAGTGATACGTTTTTTGACCGCGAGAAGCCTATCAGCTGCAGAAATTCATCGTCAGTTAACAGAAGTTTATGGCTTGAATGCAATGAGTGAAGGTAAAGTGCATCAATGGGTTAGAGAGTTTAAAAATGGCCGTCAAAACGTCCATGACGAAGAACGCTCAGGCCGGCCCTCTGTGATCACTGATGATTTGGTGGCTGCAGTCGAAACAAAGATTCGTGAGGACAGAAGATTCACAATTTCCCCGCTTTCTTTGGAATTTCCACAAGTTTCAAGATCAGTTTTGTACAAAATTGTGTCTGAAAACCTAAACTTTAAGAAACTGTGTTCTCGGTGGGTACCCAGACTCCTCACAGAGGACCACAAAGGGAAGAGATTTGCCACTTCTTTGGACTTTTTGATTCGTTACGAGGAAGAAGGGGATGACATGTTGAGTCAAATTGTCACTAGAGACGAAACATGGGTATCCCATATCACTCCCGAAAGCAAGCGACAATCGATGGAATGGCGACACACAACTTCACCCGTCAAGGTCAAAGCCAAACAGATGCTGTCAAAGCGCAAGATTATGGCAACTGTGTTCTGGGACCGGGGCAATGATTTGCTAGTGGACTTTATGCCACGAGGAACGACAATCAACTCAGATGCCTACTGTGCAACTCTAAAGAAGCTCCGCAGAGCAATTCAAAACAAAAAGCGCGGCATGCTGACAAAAGGAGTTTTGCTCCTGCACGATAACGCTAAGCCTCACACCTTTCAAAAGACTCGGGATTTGATTGATTCTTTTGGCTGGGAAGTTTTGGACCATGCACCATACAGCCCTGACCTTGCTCCAAGCGATTTTCATCTTTTCCGGTACCTGGAACACCATCTTGGTGGGCAGTGCTTCAATGACGACGATGAAGTGAAAGCGGCCGTGAACTCTTGGCTGTCTGAGCAGGCGGCCGAATTCATTGAAGAGGGAATTAAAAACTTAGTTGTACGGTATGACAAGTGCTTAAATAAACAAGGCAACTATGTAGAAAAATAGGTAAAAGTGTGTAGAATCAGAAAAGTATTTCTATCTTAAAAAAAATAAAAACAGCCCTTACTTAAAAAACAACCCTCGTATCATCGTTGACTGTCGCACAAATACCCGTGCAGAAGACTTAGAAATCAGGATCCCTGGCACTGAAGCGCACCTGAAAGAGTTGAGAACAAATGAGTCGCCAGGTCCGGATCGGATCACAGTTCGAATTGACAGAGAACACTTCGGTTTATCCCCACAGTTAGCTTGCATTTATCACGAATCTCTTGCTAAGCGGTAAGTCGCCAGCAACGGGAAAAAAGCGCAGGTGACTCCTAGATACAAGGTGTCTCTCCGAAAGTTGATCACTCGCACTTATTGTGATATTTCCGCAGATATCTGCAATTTCGTTTTAGCAACCTAGCCCAAAAAATACCGTTCACATGTCTTTCGTACGACGCCCAGCGTCAATGGAAAGTGTAGCTTTCCCTGGGCATCGTATGTGAGACATGACCAGCAGAATTTGTTTGGATTTACTCCGGCTATACGTTGCAAAAACGAACCTCCAAATACTTGACGAAACACCAGAGAAAATTCGCCAAATGCACCGTAGGAGACACACCCTGTAGAAGCGTAAAACAGTGACCGGCAGAATTACAGACCAATATCTTAACGATGGTTTGCAGCAGAGTTCTTGACCATACTCTAAGTCTGAATATAAGAAATTTCATTGGGACAGAATCAGAAGAGATTTAGAAAGCGTAGCTTGTGCGAAGCTCTGATTGCTCTTTCCGCGCAGCGTATCTTGCGGACCGTGGATGACGGACTACAGGCAAATTTCATATTCCGAAAAGCGCGTGACACGGTGAAGACTGTTAATGAAGATACGAGCATACGGAATATGTGAATGGTTCGAAGACTTCTTTAAGTAATGGAACCCAATACGTTGCCCTGGACAACGAGTGTTCATCAGAGATAAAGATGTTGCCAGGAGGGCCCCGAAAAAGTGTGAGATGGTCCCTTTATTTTCTATGTACAGAAACTGTCCGACGGATGGGGTGTTCGTTTGCTAATGGCGTTGCGCCGTCTTTGAGTAACTGTGGGAGAAAGCAAGATGACTTAGACAAAATTTACACTTGATGGGATGAAGTGCAGCGCCCTCTAAATGTGGAAAAATGTAAGTTAATGAAAATCCTGTACTGTTCGAACGCAGCATTGTTTGTACGCTGCTTGACACAGTATCATTACAATGCGTCATGAAATGAAACGAACACGTAAGGTCATTTGTAGAGAAAGTGTATGGTGGACATGAGTTTATTGGCAGAACTCTAGGAAAATGTACTACATCTATAAAGGAGACCGGGTACAGAACAGTTCTGCGACCCATTCTTGAGTAGAGTGTTTGGGATCTCCATCAGATCGGTTTAAAGGAAAACATCGAAGCAATTCAGAGGCGTGTTGGTAGATTTGTTACTGATAGGTTCGTTCAGCACAGGTGTATTAAGAAAATGCCATGTGAACTCATATGGGAATCGTTGGAGGGAAGTAGACTTCTTCTAATGAAATCGTGTGGAGAGTTCAGGGAACTAGCATTTGGCGACAGGCTGGCACCAACTTGCATCAAGGACAACGAAGACAAGGTAAGAGATATCAGGATTCGTACGAAAGCATATAGACAATCATTTGTTGGTTGGTTGGTTGGTTGGTTGGATGGTTTGGGGGAGGGGACCAAACAGCGAGGTCATCGGTCCCACCGGATTAGGACGGACGGGAAAGGAAGTCGGCGTTCCCTTTGAAAGGAACCATCCAGGCATAGCGATTTATGAAATCATGGAAAACCTAAATCAGAATGGCCGGACGCGAGTTTGGACCATCGTCCTCCAGAATGCGAGTCCAGTGTGTTAACCACTGCGTCCCCTTGTTCGGTGTTCATTTGTAAGTGGAACAGAAAACGGAATGACAAACAATAGTACAAGATGCCTCCCGTGGAGCAGGATAGGCAGCGATCTGTGTCGGATCTGACGTAGAGTACAATGGTCTAGTCAACGGAGGCCGAAAAATTCGAGTAGATGAAAGAATTCGCATAGTCGCTAATTTTTGTACTGTGGTAGGAGGGATTGCCATGAACATCACATTAAAAATCCGTACCGAAGGAATGTGTGTGTGTAGGGGGGGGGGGGGGGGTGTTAGTTTAACGGTCAATTTTTCATGTTTTTATTGAATAACTGAAAAATAGCGCCTTTTGGCGAAAATGTTTCCCAACATTAAATGAAATTAATCGGTACATAAATTTCCTATTTCTTCTTCTGTTTTATGGCCTCATCCGTAGATACCCTATTTATTGTATTTTGTATGTCTGTTTTTGGTTTAAATCTTATTTATATTTTTCCAGTTTGTTTAAATTTTCTGTTATATTCTGCAAATCGTTCAGGGTTAATTCTAGCTCTTTCACTATATTCCCAGAGTTCCTTTAGCCATCCTACTTGTTACCTTACGTTCCAAAGTTTCTCTATAATTTTTCTTGGTAATCTGGTGGCTTACTAAAGTGACCAAAATAGAGATCCTTTTCTTCTTTATATTATCTGAAATAGGCTTCGGTTCACTGTACGCCACTTCATTTGGCACTATCTGCAATCGTCCATCTTCTTGATAATTCATATTTATGCATGTTCTGGCTACAGTTCTCTCTGCTTGGAGGATTTTGTCGATTCTGTTTTTCTGGGCGACTCTGAAAACAGTTTCATTTCCGTAAGTCACCTCTGGTTGACCCACCGTTTTGTGATGTGTTTATTTAGTTTCATTAATAGATGTTTTCATTGTATGTAGGCGAAGTGAATTTTTGAGCTTTTATTATTTGTTATTCTTTCTTGGCTTGCTGGTGTCTCGTCCAAGTTGTATGTTACATCTGCTAGGTACTTAAATTGTTTCTTTATTTTTACTTTCCTGTTATTTACTGTTATGTGATTGATTACTGGTGGATCTGCTGCCATTATCTCAGTCTTTTCGATTGATATCGGCAGTCTTGTTTTTTTGTGTTGTATTTTATAGGCTTATTTGATTTCTGGCTTCTTGAATGTTATTAGCTAGTAACGCCCATCTGCAAATCCAAAGCAATGTAAATTTATTTTCTCTTCCTTGATTCCAGTTCTAGTAACACCCATCTGCGAATCTCAAGCAATGTAAGTATATTTGCTCTTCCTTGGTTCCAGTTCATATGTTTTTAGGATTCTCCTTGTACAACTCGCTCATCTCGTACTGCCGAGTAAAGTTTAAAAGTAATGGCCATAAACCATCTCCCTGTCTTAACCCTGTTTCAGTCGTAAATGGCTCAGATATTTCTCCTCTGAACTTCACTTTAGATATGGTGCTTATTGGAGTTTATCATTTTTGTTAATTTGGGATGGAGACCAACATTCCTTAGTATAGTCATCACTGTACATCTGTGGATACAATGATAAGCTTTCTTGAAGTCTACAGAGTTTGTGATTTGCTACTTTTGCCTTCTTTTATAGTAATCCATTACCAATTCGGGAGTGATTATAAGTTCTGGGCAGCTTCTTGACGGCCTAAATCCTCGTAGTTCAAGTTGAGCTTTACAACGGTTGTATAGAATTCTTGACATGACTTTATGTATGATATCCGGAAGGGAAATTGCTCTGTAGTTGTCTGGATTTAAATTGTCTCCTTTTTTGGTAATAGGTAGATTATAGCTGTAATCCAGTGTTCTGGTAGTTTTTCTTTGTGCCACATTTTTTCTGTACATTAGTGTAATGATATCTTATGGTTCTGCGGCGTCTTACCAAAGCTCCGCAGATGTTTGAACTTCTCCACTTGCTTTGTGGTTTTTGAGTTCTTTCAAAGCTTTGTACACTTCTTGGATCGCGGGTAGGTTTATATTTTCTACTGGTGTTGTAACATGAGTAACTTTATTTATTTGTATTAATTCTGGAGGATCTTCACAATTTTGTAATTTTTTAAATGTTTACGCTAGAGTTTATGTATTCTTTTTTACTGCTGTGGACCATCTCATTATTTTTATCCATGAACATTAGGATTGGAGGGTCATATGTTTGTAGCTGTCTGATGAATATTTTGTAGTAACCTCTTGAATTTTTTTCTCGCCATTTGTTTCTATCATTAGAAGTATATCTTTTTGATATTGGCGATAAACCCTTCTTACAATTTTTCGGTTATCTTTCTTTGTTGTGTGAGTTCTAAGTGAGATTCTTCTGTTTTTATTTCCTACACAAAAAATAATATTCATTTTTTTTTGTCTAAGACTAATAGTTTGCACGACGCAGTGGATGGAAAAATCGCAGATTATTATAAATAGTATTTTAATTGTTTAAAATTATTGTTAAATGAAAAGGATTAGAACAAGTATTAAATTTGGGTGTCGCGTCTAAGTGGTGTAGGCCGAATTAAGGGATAAATTGTGTTCTGTAGGCGTGGCCACAATCGAGCGACCTACCATCCCACGCATTTCTACAGTCCCCCACTCTCTCTCTTTTCCTCCCCCCCCCCCCCCCCATCGCCCCTCCCCCGCTCCTCCCCCGCAAATACTGAAAACTTTGATCTTTAAGGCTCTCGAAAATTGAGGTAAATTTTCCCGCGAAAGCCTTCTTACAATGTTTTAAGAACCAGTTATAAGTAAAGAATCTAGAAACAATTTTCAGCCCCCAACATATCGCTCCAATAAAATCCGAAAAGTCGAGAGTAAGCTATTACAGAGCATTCAGTCAGTCTTCTTCCCGCGCTTCATAGAGAGCGTTTTGAACGGGAAGAAACCCTGGCTTGTGATACAATGAATGCTAAATACCCTCTCCCACGCACTCCACATTGGTTTACGGAGAATGTCTGCAGATGTAGACACTTTCTGACACCGTAGTATCAATGTACGTACCTATCAGACTCAAAAGTACACCTTGGTGCAGCAGCAGCTGAGGAATGCAAAGTTGTTGAAATGGCAGTGAGCGCAGAAAGTGCTCGCGTAGTTGCGTCGAACCGGATCCAGAAAAGGAAGGAACGGAATTTGAACTTCCCGCTGTGTACATACGAAAAGAGAAGCGGCAATGATGTTTGCTAGGTCGGAGAAGATAATGGCTACTTTTGCTTGGCGTCAGTCGTGTGTGGAATTTGTAGAGTCTGGTAAAACCGTGGGTGAATCAGCGCATTAGGGCAGATTAATCCGTCTTATAGAAGCCATCTAGAGGCCACGTCGTGACCTCCTTTACGAGGTGTGGCAGCTCTCCGACGAGATCACTGTCGCCAGAGTGTAGAGAAACTCAGCTTTATAATAAAAGTTTGTTGACGGCGTAAAAGAACAGTTCGGTCTTACTTTCTTCACCCTCTTACAAAATACATAGGAATCATTTATTTTTCGAGATAATCGTTTATGAAAATGTGGGTTTTTGCTGTCGCAGTTTCACATCGAAGGAATGTGTAAATCTTCAGTAAAATTATACTTATTGTAATACTTTGTTCTAAATTACAGTGTATCAGTGCATGTTGTAGTGGTGTCTAAGGGTACATTTGAACAGCTGTATGTTTTAACAGTTTGTCATTTAGAATTAGTTGTCAGATAACAATAGAACTGGGCAAGACTTCCTAGTAAATCTTAACTCCATGACATCTTAGACGTTTTACCTGACACGTTACTTAACTGAATCACGTTGACTACGTTATAGTCAAAGCAAAAAGCTTACTTATCTATTTGTTTGTTTGTGTTGGAAGGAACAAGATGTAAGTGTTAATGAGAAAATGTACCTAATTACACCACTGGCCATTAAAATAGCTACACCACGAAGATGACGTGCTACAGACGCGAAATTTAACCGGCAGGAAGAAGATTCTATGATATGCAAATGATTAACTTTTCAGAGTATTCACACAAGGTTGGCGCCGCTGGTGACACCTACAACGTGCTGACATGAGGAATGTTCCCAACCGATTTCTCATACACAAACAGCAGTTGACCGGCGTTGCCTGGTGAAACGTTGTTGTGATGCCTCGTGTAAGGAGGAAAAATGCGTACCATCACGTTTCTAACTTGATAAAGGTCGGATTGTAGCCTATCGCGATTGCGGTTTATCGTATCGCGACATTGATGCTCGCGTTGGTCGAGATCCAATGACTGTTAGCAGAATATGGAATCGGTGGGTTCAGTAGGGCAATACGGAACTCCGTGCTGGATCCCAACGGCCTCGTATCACTAGCAGTGGAGATGACAGACATCTTATCCGCATGGGTGTAACGGATCGTGCAGCCACGTCTCGATCCCTGAGTCAGCAGATGGCGACGTTTACAATACAACAACCATCTGCACGAACGGTTCGACGACGTTTGCAGCAACATGGACTATCAGATCGGAGATCATGGCTGCGGTTACCCTTGACGCTGCATCACAGACAGGAGCGCCTGCGATGGTGTACTCAGTGACGAACATGGGTGCGCGAATGGCAAAACGTCATTTTTTCGGATGAATCCAGGTTCTGTTTACAGCATCATGATGGTCGTATCCGTGTTTGGCGACATGGCGGTGAACGCACATTGGAAGCGTGTATTCGTCATCGCTATATTGGTGTATCACCCAGCGTGATGGTATGGGGTGCCATTGGTTACATGTTTCGGCCACCTCTTGTTCACATTGACGGCACTTTGAACAATAGACGTTACATTTGAGATGTGTTATGACCCGTGGCTCTACCCTTCATTCGATCCCTGCAAAACCCTACATTTCTGCAGGATAATGCACGACCGCAAGTTGCAGGTCCTGTACGGGCCTTTCCGGATACAGAGAATGTTCGTCTGCTGCCCTGGCCAGCACATTCTCCAGATCTCTCACCAACTGAAAACGTCTTGTCAATGGTGGCCGAGCAATTGGCTCGTCACAATACGCCAGCTACTACTCTTGATGAACTGTGGTATCGTGTTGAAGCTGCATGGGCATCTGTACCTGTACACGCCATCCGAGCTCTGTTTGACTCAATGCCCAGGCGTATGAAGGCAGTTATTACGGTCGGAGGTGGTTGTTCTGGGTACTGATTTCTCAGGACCTATACACCCAAATTGCGTGAAAATGTAATCACATGGCAGTTCTAATATAACATGTTTGCCCCATGAATATCCGTTATCATCTGCATTTCTTCTTGGTGTAGCAATTTTAATGGCCAATAGTGTAAGATGGAATGTTACGCATAATGTGCATGCGGTGGAAATAAAAATAAAAAATAAAAAAACTACCGATTGCCATGTCTAAAACGATAGAGGGAAACCTTTGGAATTCAAAATAGCTTCCAGTCGTCTGGGAACCAAATAATATGGGCCCTTTATGGTTTTCAAGAGCATCTTATACCATTCTTGCTGCAAAAATGTGGCAAGTTCAAGTAAGGATGATGGATGCGAATGCTTATCACGCGCCCTTCGCTGCAAGGTAGGCAAGGAAGTCGCATTAATACTGAGATCTGGTGATTGTCGTGGCCTGGGGAGATGGGGCATTTCATCCTCGTGCTCACAAAACCAGACTTAGGCAATGTAAGCTGTGTGAATAGAGGCCGTGTCGTCTTGTAACACAGCATCGCCATTGGAGAAAAAAACATTGTACAATGGAATGGACCTGATCAGCCAAAATGGTCACATAATCGTTGGTAGTAATACGACCTTGCAGAGTAACCACGTGGCCCACGGAATATCACGATACGGTATAGTTTCATGAAGTTCCGGTAAGCGGCGGCAGTCTACGTAGCCTTCAAAATGGCGTCTGTGACAGAGGTTCATTCCGAGCACACAGCTGTCATTTAGTTTCTTTTGCCAGAAAACTACAACATCGCAGCTATTCGTAGGCACTTTTGCGGAATGTCTACGGAGACCTGGCAGCTAACAAAACAATTATGAGTCGTTGGGTGAGGCTGTGTCGTCATCGCAGCAAGGTCGCGTAGAGCTGTCTGGTCTAACGCAGTGTTGGTACGTGCGGACACTCTCATCGTAGGTAAGCGACGGATCACAGCCAAACACTTCGCTTCTCAACTGGTAATGCTGACACTCGTCTACCAATTGTGCCCGCTGGCTTCATTGGACTGTGCTTCCTCAACCACCCTACAGACCGGATCTCGCACCTTCCGACTTCCGTCAGATTGGCACAATGATTGCATAATTGGGAGTTTAATTTCGTTTATCATATTAGATGATTTAGGAAAGCCTACAACTGTGTCATTCATGATTAAAAAATAAAACTGCAACAGAAACTGGTGCGCCGGCCACTGTGGCCGAGTGGTTCTAGGCACATCAGTTTGGAACCGCGCGACCGCTACGGTCGCAGAATCGAACGGAATCTTCGTGAAGTTGAGGAAAAAACGAAGTATGTAGCTTTTGCAGGTGTGACATTCCTGTCGATTTTGGCTGTGCGGTTCTAGGCGCTTCAGTCTGGAACCGCGTGACCGCTACGGTCGCAGGTTCGAATCCTGCCCCGGGCATGGATGTGTGTGATGTCCTTAGGTTAGTTACGTTTAAGTAGTTCTAAGTTCTAGTGGACTGATGACCTTAGATGTTAAGTTCCATAGTGCTTAGAGCCATTTGAACCATTTTGAACCTATCGGTTTCCTCCACAAAAAATAACGGGCCATAAACCTTGTTAACAGAAACGACACAAAACACATTCAGTTTCGGTAAGTCTCTTTCATGTTCGGCGACAACGCTAGGATATTGTGACCACAAATTCTTACATTATACGATTAACTTTACCCGACAGATGAAACGTCCATCGTCCGAAAAGATGAGTCGTTCGGGAAATGTGCCCTCTGTCATATCCTGGAGAGCCGAAATGCAAAATTCGTACCGTCTGCCATGGTTGCCGGGACGCAGTTCCTGCAGTGAGTGCAATTTGTAAGGCTTCATCTGCAGGTGTCGTTTCAGAACACGGCCTACTGTTGTTTGATGATTTGAATTTCCTTATCTGATCGTCTTGTGGACTTCCGAGGGCTCCGCGTGAACGCATCTCGAATACGCTGTACATTTTCGTGAGACGTGCGTGGCCGACCGGTGGTGTTCCTTTTTTATATGTATGTCAGTCATAAATTTGCTTATGCAGAAGCGGATTGTTGCAGCTGAATCGACGGCGGGACGCACTTGAACAATGGATTGACTTCGCAGAAATTCCAACATACAAATGATTTCTCTTGTGGTGTAGCAACCATGTTTCATCAGGGCCTGAAGCAGGCTTTCTAATTAGCGCAACATTTGAAATTTATTTTTAATTATATAAAATTTTACTATATGATTTATTGTTTAATGAATTGATCATATTAACACTTTGCCGTCCGCAGGCCTCGTGCAAATTTATTCGCATGGCGCCGGCAGCGCTAATTCGGATTACTTGGCTTGTCGCCGGCCGCTTGTCAACTTTCCGTTGATGACAAGCTTCAAATATATTTTTTGCAGGCTTTAATTTTTCCAGAAATCTCTATTTTGCCATATCGTTCCACAGACTCGAATTTTCTTTTCAAGTAACTTCCCTGCAAGCTCTACACTGTTATAATAATTATCCATGTAGAGGTGATGCCACTTTCCATAAGAAGGTGTCAATAGTTCCATCACTGTTTTTGCTAAAGGTTGTCCAGTGCCGGAATATATCTTGAATGAGGAAATGCATCCCGTGGTCGAATCATACAGCATCCGAATGAGTACGCCATATTTCGTTATTTTCGACGGATTGTAAACTTTAAAATGTAACTGTCCACGCCACGGTATGATTCTTTCATCAGTTGGTTTTGACGTAGATTAAACGTTTCTTTAAACTTTTTGCCGGCCGCGGTGGTCTCGCGGTTCTAGGCGCGCAGTCCGGAACCGTGCGACTGCTACGGTCGCAGGTTCGAATCCTGCCTAGGGCATGGATGTGTGTGATGTCCTTAGGTTAGTTAGTTCGGTTTAAGTGGTTCTAAGTTCTAGGGGACTAATGACCACAGCAGTTGAGTCCCATAGTGCTCAGAGCCATTTGAACCATTTTTTTAAACTTTTTGGAAAAATAATCACTTACGAATTGCACTTTGAAAAGCCGGTCGGCATTATCCGATTTATTGTTGTTGTCGAAAAAGTGTAAAAATGATAATATTTGTCTGAATCGGTTGCGAGACACTGTTTTGCGAAATATCTGTGTGTCTATCAACGGATTCGTTGAGCACTAATCATCGATCCATGCCTTTTTTACAATTTCCATAAGCATAGCAATCCCAGACCATTTTCTAAGTTCGGGTCCCGTAACGTCGAAAAATTTGGCATATTTTGTGCAGTTTCCTTCTATTGCAATTTTGACTGTAATACTTGTCGGTTTCGTTGCTTATATATTCAAAGAGATCTTTCCCAATATATAATTCTACGATATCCACAACGTTCTGTGTATCTTTGGGAAATATGTGTGGACCCGGAGATCCTACAATATTTTTTTTTATTTTCTTATTTTTTTAAAAATCCAACGTCTTCTTCCCAATCGGCCAAGTCGTTCGGAACGTCAGACAAGACGTCCGCGCATTCATCGTAAATAATCATATCATCTCTTTCGTCTGCCATGATGAAAGTGCACAGTACTTATAGAAACAAAAAAACTTGTTGAGTGTGTAACTTATTGTTACCTAAACAAAATACCAACAGAATGAAAAAGATATAAAGTGCTGTCACCGGCCACTGCGCGTTACTAAGCAGACGACACAATGCTGAGAGGCTTCACTTTTATGAATGTCATATTAAGCAGCCGTTATGCAGAAACTTATTAAAAATGCCTGTGTCTTTTTTCAGGTGAGATTTTGTACAAACAGTATAACCATCGAAGGAGAATGTGATGTTTATCAAGTATAGAGTAATTATCTTATCAGCGTACTTTCGCTTTATACCTGGTAATGTTAGCGATGCCTGTGATGTAATCTGCTTTTGCAAGATATCTCATTGTCAGACGAGAAATACGGAAGTAAAAGTTCCTCGACCTTTCTGCTGCCTCTGCTATCGCTTTCCACCATTGCCGAAGCGACATGGTTATACGCAGGTGAACACAGTATCATTAAATTTACACCCAGTGATCTCTCTCTCTCTCTCGCTCTCTGTCATTGATTGTTCTGTGTTTCAGTTTCAACCATTAGAATGGTAGCTTGCACGAGCTAATTATATTTTAGTGCGTAGATTAAATTCAGCCTCCAGATTTTTCACGAAAAAATTTGTTAGTTAGTTTTTTCGTTCCGAATTTTCATTTCTGTTCATTTTCGGTGTGGTGTTCAGTGTTCGTCCGGTCCACCCGTGGCAGCGTCCGCTTGTGATTGTCAACCACCTATCCATGATTTGGTGATTATGGTTGATTAATTATGTGGCAGAACGAGAACATGCGTGCTCTGTATTATGAGTTTATTCGTATTCTAGCTGTTCGTGTTTCTGAACCAGAGACAGCTGTGGACAACTCTGAAAAAAAGAGAAACCGCATCCCTGTTGAGCCCTGTTACAGACCGTCGGTCGTTTATGCAGAGCACGGTGTCGAACCGATACGCCTCACAACCGTAAGCACACAACGCGTAAAACTACACGAATAAGTCGGTATTATAGTTTCGAATTCCTTTAATAGACCCAAGGTTTAGTACACTTTAAACATGCGTAGCAGTGATTAAGTAGACCCGTTAGCTCAATTTTGTGTGGTGCATTCCGAGTTAAACATAATTAAGTCTGTAACTGGGGCTCCAAATTGTTCTACAGTGTCAACGTTACAGAGACGAGATATACCTTCTTTGCGTCAACATTTATCGTTCATCTAAGAGCATAAAGCTGCCTGTCTGCAATCGCAGCCAGCGTTTGAGTCGTATCAGCACTGGCGTTTGAGTCGTATCAGCACTGGCGCGAATGAAAATCGACATGTCTGTTTTTCCATTTACTTTGGGAACACGTGGAAGATGAAATATTGCTTTGAAAAATATGCGAAACTGGTCCTCTCAGTAGTTTAAACCTATTCCAGAAAAATACTAATCCTTGTCTGCAAATGGTGTACACTGTTATTATCTACAGGGTGTCCCAGGAGGAATGGTCAATATTCACGTACATGGCAGGGACGCTCATTGAAAGCAAAAAAAATGTAATAAACATAGGTTCTAAAATGCATCCCATATGAACTATGAGCACTTCTTCATCTTCGCTACTGTAAAACACATCTCATTCGCTGAGCAAGTGCTCAAAGCTCTAATAAGAGCCCATATTTACTATACAAATTCTTCTTGTTTCGGCCTATACTACCATCTCTCAAAATAGGGAAGGCAAAGATCCTGCAGTAGAAGAGATTTGTTTCACAGTATCGAGGGGAACCGCTCGTATCTCGTGTGGTCGTCGTCGTCATCGTTATCGTCTTTAGTCCGAAGACTGGTTTGATGTAACTCTCCATGCTACTTCCCCCCATGAACCATGGACCTTGCCGTTGGTGGGGAGGCTTGCGTGCCTCAGCGATACAGATGGCCGTACCGTAGGTGCAACCACAACGGAGGGGTATCTGTTGAGAGGCCAGACAAACGTGTGGTTCCTGAAGAGGGGCAGCAGCCTCTTCAGTAGTTGCAGGGGCAACAGTCTGCATGATTGACTGATCTGGCCTTGCAACATTAACCAAAACGGCCTTGCTGTGCTGGTACTGCGAACGGCTGAAAGCAAGGGGAAACTACAGCCGTAATTTTTCCCGAGGACATGCAGCTTTACTGTATGATTAAATGATGATGGCATCCTCTTGGGTAAAATATTCCGGAGGTAAAATGGTCCCCCATTCGGATCTCCGGGCGGGGACTACTCAGGAGGATGTCGTTATCAGGAGAAAGAAAACTGGCGTTCTACGGATCGGAGCGTGGAATGTCAGATCCCTTAATCGGGCAGGTAGGTTAGAAAATTTAAAAAGGGAAATGGATAGGTTAAAGTTAGATATAGTGGGAATAAGTGAAGTTCGGTGGCAGGAGGAACAAGAATTCTGGTCAGGTGACTACAGGGTTATAAACACAAAATCAAATAGGGGTAATGCGGGAGTAGGTTTAATAATGAATAGGAAAATAGGAATGCGGGTAAGCTACTACAAACAGCATAGTGAACGCATTATTGTGGCCAAGATAGATACGAAGCCCACACCTACTACAGTAGTACAAGTTTATATGCCAACTAGCTCTGCAGATGATGAAGAAATTGAAGAAATGTACGATGAAATAAAAGAAATTATTCAGATAGTGAAGGGAGACGAAAATTTAATAGTAATGGGTGACTGGAATTCGAGTGTAGGAAAAGGGAGAGAAGGAAACATAGTAGGTGAATATGGATTGGGGCTAAGAAATGAAAGAGGAAGCCGCCTAGTAGAATTTTGCACAGAGCACAACTTAATCATAGCTAACACTTGGTTTAAGAATCATGAAAGAAGGTTGTATACGTGGAAGAACCCTGGAGATACTAAAAGGTATCAGATAGATTATATAATGGTAAGACAGAGATTTAGGAACCAGGTTTTAAGTTGTAAGACATTTCCAGGGGCAGATGTGGACTCTGACCACAATCTATTGGTTATGACCTGTAGATTAAAACTGAAGAAACTGCAAAAATGTGGAAAATTAAGGAGATGGGACCTGGATAAACTGAAAGAACCAGGGGTTGTACAGAGTTTCAGAGAGAGCATAAGGGAACAATTGACTGGAATAGGGGAAAGAAATACAGTAGAAGAAGAATGGGTAGCTCTGAGGGATGTAGTAGTGAAGGCAGCAGAGGATAAAGTAGGTACAAAGACGAGGGCTGCTAGAAATCCTTGGGTAACAGAAGAAATATTGAATTTAATTGATGAAAGGAGAAAATATAAAAATGCAATAAATGAAGCAGGCAAAAAGGAATACGAACGTCTCAAAAATGAGATCGACAGGAAGTGCAAAATGGCTAAACAGGGATGGCTAGAGGACAAATGTAAGGATGTAGAAGCTTATCTCACTAGGGGTAAGATAGATACTGCCTACAGGAAAATTAAAGAGACCTTTGGAGAGAAGAGAACCACTTGTATCAATATCAAGAGCTCAGATGGCAGCCCAGTTCTAAGCAAAGAAGGGAAGGCAGAAAGGTGGAAGGAGTATAAGAAGGTTTATACAAAGGCGATGTACTTGAGGACAATATTATGGAAATAGAAGAGGATGTAGATGAAGACGAAATGGGAGATACGATACTGCGTGAAGAGTTTGACAGAGCACTGAAAGACCTGAGTCGAAACAAGGCCCCCGGAGTAGACAACATTCCATTGGAACTACTGACGGCCTTGGGAGAGCCAGTCATGACAAAACTCTACCAGCTGGTGAGCAAGATGTATGAGACAGGGGAAATACCCTCAGACTTCAAGAAGAATATAATAATTCCAATCCCAAAGAAAGCAGGTGCTGACAGATGTGAAAATTACCGAACTATCAGTTTAATAAGCCACGGCTGCAAAATACTAACGCGAATTCTTTACAGACGAATGGAAAAACTGGTAGATGCAGACCTCGGGTAAGATCAGTTTGGATTCCGTCGAAATGTTGGAACACGTGAGGCAATACTGACCTTACGACTTATCTTAGAAGAAAGATTAAGGAAGGGCAAGCCTACGTTTCTAGCATTTGTAGACTTAGAGAAAGCTTTTGACAATGTTGACTGGAATACTCTTTTTCAAATTCTAAAGGTGGCAGGGGTAAAATACAGGGAGCGAAAGGCTATTTATAATTTGTACAGAAACCAGATGGCAGTAATAAGAGTCGAGGGGCATGAAAGGGAAGCAGTGGTTGGGAAAGGAGTGAGACAGGGTTGTAGCCTCTCCCCGATGTTATTCAATCTGTATATTGAGCAAGCAGTAAAGGAAACAAAAGAAAAATTTGGAGTAGGTATTAAAATTCATGGAGACGAAGTAAAAACTTTGAGGTTCGCCGATGACATTGTAATTCTGTCAGAGACGGCAAAGGACTTGGAAGAGCAGTTGAACGGAATGGACAGTGTCTTGAAAGGAGGATATAAGATGAACATTAACAAAAGCAAAACGAGGATAATGGAATGTAGTCAAATTAAATCGGGTGATGCTGAGGGAATTAGATTAGGAAATGAGACACTTAAAGTAGTAAAGGAGTTTTGCTATTTGGGGAGCAGAATAACTTATGATGGTCGAAGTAGAGAGGATATAAAATGTAGACTGGCAATGGCAAGGAAAGCGTTTCTGAAGAAGAGAAATTTGTTAACATCTAATATTGATTTATGTATCAGGAAGTCGTTTCTGAAAGTATTTGTTTGGAGTGTAGGCATGTATGGAAGTGAAACATGGACGATAACTAGTTTGGACAAGAAGAGAATAAAAGCTTTCGAAATGTGGTGCTACAGAAGAATACTGAAGATAAGGTGGATAGATCACGTAACTAATGAGGAGGTATTGAATAGGATTGGGGAGAAGAGAAGTTTGTGGCACAACTTGACTAGAAGAAGCGATCGGTTGGTAGGACATGTTTTGAGGCATCAAGGGATCACAAATTTAGCGTTGGTGGGCAGCGTGGAGGGTAAAAATCGTAGAGGGAGACCGAGAGATGAGTACACTAAGCAGATTCAGAAGGATGTAGGTTGCAGTAGGTACTGGGAGATGAAGCAGCTTGCACAGGATAGAGTAGCAT
Source organism: Schistocerca gregaria (assembly GCF_023897955.1). Taxonomy (NCBI): domain Eukaryota; kingdom Metazoa; phylum Arthropoda; class Insecta; order Orthoptera; family Acrididae; genus Schistocerca; species Schistocerca gregaria. Next base: position 237,748,556 of record NC_064926.1, read on the forward strand.
GGAGAGCTGCATCAAACCAGTCTCAGGACTGAAGACAACAACAACAACAACAACAACTCCATGCTAGTCAGTCTTATCATGTTCAAGCGTCTGCCGGCCGTTGTGACCGAGCGGTTCTAGGCGCTTCGGGCCGGAACCGCGCTGCTGCTACGGTCGCAGGTTCGAATCCTGCCTCGTGCATGGGTGTGTGTGATGTCCTTAGCTTAGTTAGGTTTAAGTAGTTCTAAGTCTATGGGACTGGTGACCTCAGATGTTAAATCACATCTTGCTTGCCCGCATCTCGTGGTCGTGCGGTAGCGTTCTCGCTTCTCACGCCCATAAGATTTCACACACATTTGAACATTTTTTTGAACTATTTGCTAGTGGCTTCATCTCTCTCTGACTACCACAACTTAGTTTGAACCTGGGTACTGTATTCAAGCCTTGGTCTCCCTCTCCTGTTTTCCCCCCTCAAACTTTCTTCCATTACCAAACTGACAATTCCTTGATGTCTCATGATGCCGTCTGTCTACCGACCCCCCCCTTTTTTTTAAGGGAAATTGTGGCATATATTTCCTTTCTTCCCAGCTGGATTGTTATTCGATCGACGCATCTAATTTATATCACTCTTCTGTTGCGCAACGTTTCAAAAGCTTCTATTCTCTTCTTGTCAAAACAGTTTTTCACTTCCATACGACGCTACCTTCCAGACAGATGCCCTCAGAAAAGACTTCCCAAAATTTAAAATTCGTATTATATTTTAACAAATTCGTCTTTTTCTGAAATGCTGTTGTTGCTATTGTTAGTCTGCATTTTGTATACTCTTTATTTGTGCCATCATCATCCAATACTTTTGTATGTCATTTGCTAATGTAATTCCTTCAATATCGCCTGATTTAATTCAACTACATTCCATTACCCTTGTTTTACTTAATTTCATGATCATATTATAATCTCTTTTCAAGGCTCTACCCGTTCCGTTCAACTGCTCTTCCATGTCCTTTGTCATTTTTGACAGAATTACAACGTAATCGATAAAACTCAAAGTTTTTTTTTTATTTCTTTTCTTGAACTGTGCTTCCGTCTCCAAATGTCGCCTTAGTTTCCTTCTGTAGACAACAACTCCGTCTTACACCTTCTCAGTTACTGTTTCCCTGTACTTTCCTTTGACCCTTTATTACTTAGACTTGTTTCTGTACAAATCACGTATCTTCTAGTATAAGTCCTAGGGTTAGTATTGCCTGGCGTGTTCTAGGGTTCTGCGGAACCCAAAATGAAATTCTCCGAGCTCATTTCTTTCCAGTTTTTTTTTTTTTTATTACATTCTTCTGTAAATAATTCATGTTAGTATTTTGAGCACTATGATTTACTAAGCTGATACGATATTGTGTCTGCTTTATTCCGGATTAAGATGCAAAGTTCATGCATGTCCAAAGGAACTTTGCATTGTAATTCGGATTAACACAGGCACTGCAGTATCGTATTTATCCGCCGATACCGGACAAGTGACGTTCAAATAAAATGGCTCACCTGTACGGGAATATGCATATGTACGATTACAGACTGTAGACACATGGCTGAGCATTTGGCTACCTTAGGTGAGTCGTACTTGGGGAACCAAATGGTAAAGTAACCGCTCGCGATAAGTGGGGAATTCGGGTTCGAGTCTCGGCCCAGCACAAATTTTTGCAGTCGTCACTCAATTCTACAGGTGATAAATGTCCATATTCGCAATTGCGAATAAATTTAATGCAGTAAGTTGATGGTTTGATGTAATCACACCTGTCAGCAACTGCCTTCTTTAGAATTGGAACTATCACGTTCTTCTGAACGGGCATTCATATAATTCTTCTAGCAGTCTGAGGGTATTTCGCCTGCCTAATATATCTTGCACACAATGTGGAATAGTTCTGTCACGTTTGGCTCCCCAAAGGATAAGCAGTTGTTATGACGGAGTGTCCACTGCTCGAAGGGACTTAGGTCGTACATTGTTCAGTCTAATTCTTCTCGCACTATCATACCTCCCATTTCATCTTCATCTACGTCCTGTTCCCTTTCAATAACATTGCCTTCAAGTCCATTTCCCTTGTTTAGCCCATCTGTATACGTCTTTCACCTTCCAGCTTTTCCTTGTTTGCTCAGTACTGGCTTGTCATGTGAGCTTTTGGTACTGATACAGCTGCTTCTCCTTCCTCCAAAGGTCCCTTTAATTTTCCCCTATGCCCTATCTATCTTTGCCGTAGTGAAGCATGCTTCTAAATCCTTACATTTGTCCTCTAGCCATTCTTGCTTAGCCATTTTGCACTTCTTGTCACTCATTTTTTAGACGTTGGTATTCCCTTTCGCTTGCTTCATTTGCTGAATATTTATATTTTCTCCTTTCGTCGGTTAACATCTCCGATGTTATCCAGTGAGTTCTACTGAGCCTTGTCTTTTTACCTATGTGAACCCTTGCCGCCTTCCCAGTTTCATGCCTCAAAGCTACCCATTCGGCTACTATTGTATTCCTTCCCCATTTGTAGTAGAACGTTGCGGAATGCCGCCTCAGCTTCCTCTGGTTCCTTCAATTTATTCTGGACCCAACCTTCTCATTTGCTACCTTTTTGCAGCAACTTTAATTTTAACATGCAGTTTATAACAAAGAAATTGTGTCTCCGTAAACGTCTTAGTTTTATATTATGTAAGTAGTCTGAAACCACCTAGTATCCCCAGGTATCCTCTTTCATTATACAACCTTCTTTCATGATTCTTAAACCAAATATTAGCGAGGATGGCTTCTTCTTTCATTCCTTTCCCCAGTCCATATTCTCCTACGATTTTCCCTTCTCTTCCTCATACTACGATGGAATTCCAGTCACCCATCACACTTGAATTTTTGAGTCCCTTAACTATGTCAGTAATTTCTTTTATCTCACCATACATTTCTTCAGTCTCTACTTCAGTTGCGGAGCTAGTTTGCATTTAAAGTTGTACTGTTGTGATGGGTGTTGGCTTCGTGTGTGTATTGACCACGATAGTCTGTTAACTGTTCTGTTCATAGTAGCTTACCCGCATTCCTGTTTTCTTATTCATTATTAGGCCTACTTCTTCATTACATCTGTTTGATTTTGTATTGATAATTCTTTGATCGCCTGACCAGAAATCCTCTTGTTCGTGCGATCGCACTTCACGAATTCCCACATCTCGAACTTCAACTTATCTGTTTCCTTTTTTAAATTTTCTAGCCTACATATCCGATTAAGGGATCTAACATTTCACACTCCGACCCGTAGAATGCTAGTGTTGTTTCCTGATGACGACATCCTTCTCAGTAGTCGTCGCCCAGAGATCTATATGGCGGCTATTTTACCACCGGAATAGATGCTGTCATCATTAAGCAGTCCAGTAGAGCTGTACGCCCCCGAAAAAAAACAGCAGGTGTCGTTCGCAGTATCAGCACAGCAAGGCCGTGGTGGTTAACGTTAGAAGTGCAAAACAGTCAATCATGCGATATTAGTGGCGATTGCATAGTTTTAGGGAGTCACTAGGCTAATTGATGACAGTGCTTACGACGTTTCACCCCAGGGGTAGGAGAGGGGGTGCAAAACCAGTGACATACCACCATATCTGCATAAAACGTGAAGCAATTTACGTAACATTTGTCACATGTAACACTTGCTATCTGGAGAGGAAGGGGGGGGATAGTCCTAGCAGACCCTGTAGCTGAAGGAGGCGGTGTAAACAGGTGACGTGAAAACGTAGCTTAGGAATATCTAGAGCCGTTTCAACCAAATTTAATATAAATAACTTAAGGGTCTGGATGGGGATAAGGAGGGATGAAATGTACAAACGTTCGAAAGCGCCCTGATAGTGTTCATCTCTTGCATTTAGTTGACTTGGAATATTTTAATGTTATGAAACGCAATCTTCGCATTATCTGTTTTCAATGCAACGACCACATGAAGAAAATGCCTACTGCATCGAGCCAGGAATTTTTCAGCTTGTTTTGGGGCCATAGGCTGAATACTACAAATACAGTTAATGTATTCTGTGGAGTCGCGTGGAGGGAAGCAGCGGATAATCACAGTTGCCAGCGACAGATATATTTCTCGAAATAACAATCAGTTACTATTGTCAGTGTGCATCAAACGAAACGGACGTCAGTCTGTCATATTCAACATAGTGGAAAACAGCGAAACGATAGCGAAGAAATGAAACCGATGATCAACGGCACCATCGACTTTTTCTTGCTGTGCGGGAACGTGTCACCTCAGTGCGAGTTAGAGATACGAATGAGATATATGTAAAGATATATGTGAAACATATATACATATGAAATATTTATCACGTGTGCGTACGCTGGAAAAGTCTCGAAGAAGCAGCTCGTTTAGACCACGATTAAACTGGAATGGAGGTGGTCTGGCCACATAGCCAGGCGAATGGATGGTATATGGACCAAGGAAGCTCTTTGACGGATTCCAAGAGACGACGAAAGCGGGAAGACAACTTAACGGAATGTGGAAGATGATATTACAAAACATGATGGAGCAGCAGCATGGATGCTGCTGCTGAAGGCCGTTTAGGTAAAACTCCATAGCGGCCTCTGCTCAACAGTGGTTGTCCAATAGCTGGCGACGATGTTTATCTCGCTTAACAGTGCTTCGATCCAACATCATTAATGTATAATGACACATTTAAAAACACGTGTACCCCACATCTCGTCTTCATTTCTTTCCTTTTCTTTCTTTCTTTCTCTTTCTGTCCCTTTTTTCCTTTGTTCTCTTTCAAGCAGATTTTCCGTTTGCGTCTCCCAATTTTTTTTCAGATTCTTACTGAATCCTACTTGAATAGTTTGTTTTTGACTTCTTTGGCCCCCAGCGGCAATTGCGCATGTAGCTGGATGTTTTTCTCGAATCCTCGTAACTTAATGTATAATGTTAAAAACACGTGTACCTCATATCTCGTCTTCATTTCTTTCCTTTTTTTCTTTCTTTCTCTTTCTGTCCCTTTTTTACCTTTGTTCTCTTTCAAGCAGATTTTCCGTTTGCGTCTCCCAAATTTTTTCAGATTCTTACTGAATCCTACTTGAATAGTCTGTTTTCGACTTCTTTGGTCCCCAGCGGCAATTGCGCATGTACCTGGATGTTTTTCTCGAATCCTCGTAACACAGATTTACCATTGTCAATTCCAGAGTGGCTTCTGGGACATTGTTAGTATCTGTTACCAAGAGAACTAGTTGTATTTCTCTCTAAATTTGTTCCATCTGATACGTCCACTTATTAATTAAACAAATACCGGCAGTTAAAATATTTTGGTTGTGTTAGCAGAAGTAAGAACAGTTATACGTGCATTTCTATCTGAGAATACTGGGACGGATGCCTGTCACCAATGTGACTTGACATAAGTGTTTGTTCAGTTCGAGGTCGCAGTCGTAAATCAGAATGTTCTTGAGATAGCACTGTTGTGACTCATGCATCGAGTCTGTGTTCCCAGCAGATAAGATGAATCCGTTTGTGCTTCATTCAGTGCGAAGATTTCCGCGTAGGTAAACACCGGAATAAACTGTGATGGTACAGGTGTTCACCAGTTTAAACGATAACGTGTAGCGTTTGAGACGGTACAAGCTGACATTCTAACATTGAGGAAGGAGGGGGCCGTGACGCCGCAGTGGAATGCTAATGAACATAACTCGTATTTACCTCCAGCCATCTTGATATCGGGGGCGTAGACCTAGGTTAGGATAATAACTTCAGTATGGATCATTTCCCGGCATTGAGAGTAATGTACGAGAGATTGTGTAGCGTGGTGCCTTGAATATCGATTGATGAAGGGGATATTAATTAATATGAATTAGTCTCTTAACATGATACCACTACCCTATATCAGCAAATAAAAGAATTCTTACCTGCAGATCATCTGTTCCATGATCGTGGCAGCTTCGGTTGACGACCGTAAGACAGGTGTTTCGTCCGAATGAGAAATGTGAAAAGGGATAACGAGAAGACAACAAACCAGAATAATTCAATATTCAACTTTTATAAACACTTGTCAGTGGGAGGTAGCCTTGTCAGCCTACAGTTCTGGATTTCTGGTCGTTTAGGTTGTCCTGCTTAGGAATCAAGTAACAAGAGAAAAACAAGTCAACAAGAAATGAAAGATTGTCCAGCCCCTACGGCATGCTAATAGGTGGAACGTGAGTAACCGTCAGAAGTAAAGTACGTGCGGTATAATCGTCGACCACGAAAGAGGGGAATACGAATACACAAGGCGATAAAAGTAATGGGGAAGTTGCGCGTTACGGCCCTGGATGGGCGAATTGGGGCCTACCAACCGCCATGTCATCCCCTCATAATGGCATCATCGGACGCGGTGTGGAGGGAATTGTGGTCAGCGCGTCGCTCTTTTGGTTGTCGTCGGGTTTCTTGATCTTGGAACTTGTACAAATCGGTCGAGTAGCTCATCAGTTGCTCTCACGAGGCTGAGTGCACCCCGATCTAGTCCTCCCACCTAGGAAGAATCCCTGACAATTCTGAGAATCGAAACGGTGTCCTGCACATTTCAGTCAGCCGCACCGACCTCTCACAGGAAACCTCTTGAGCGCGAAGTCGCAAGTTCTGTCTTTAATAAGGCTTATTTGAAAGCGTTGTGTTAAGAATTATGAAATATTAGCTGTTATTGACTCACCTTCTGCATTAGGAGGGCGTCAGAAAATGCGTGTCCGGCAGGTCCACAGACCAACTTTCTGTGGAATGTTTGTATTACACTCCACAAAATGGACATTGTCGATATTCAAGACATTTTCAAAACAAACTTTAACTTGCTCCATCAACACTGTATGAAAAACGTTACGCCACAGTGATCACCAAGGTTCGCACTATCAGGATCTAAGATGAACTCCTTGGAAGTCACCAGTAGTGCTGTACGTTCAGTTAGGTATCCACTCTGAAATCCATATAGAATCATATTGGTGTAACTGTTATGGTATGCGGTCGAATGCGAAACAGTCTGTCGTGAAGCTTATCGTGAACTGGCTATCCTTTAAGGCGTAGCTGCAATAGTGCGATAATATGTTTTATAGCCACGGAAAAAACAAACACCCAGAGACCGAATTTGTCAAGTGGTTCCAGATGGTATGAACTGCAATGTCACACACTTTTCAGGAGGGATAGTTTGCTCTAAAGGAGTACGAGTTGTATACGCAGACCAGGAATGAAGCAAAAGAAGTTTTCTTGACCAGCTGTTGGCCGAAAGCAGTCCTCGTGCCATAATTGTAGTTCTTGTACGTCCATTTTCCCATTCTTGCTCACATTCTGGAGGACGACGGTTCAATCCCGCGTCCGGCCATCCTGATTTAGGTTTTCCGTGATTTCCCTAAATCACTCCAGGCAAATGCCGGGATGGTTCCTCTGAAAGGGCACGGCCGACTTCCTTCCCCATTCTTCCCTAATCCGATGAGACCGATTACCACGCTGTCTGGTCTCCTTCCCCAAACCAACCAACCAACTCATTCTTGCTTGCTGTGACGGAAATATTCCTTACTGACCTTGCAAGGTCACGTATATGATAGGGGGCAGAACCCCTCCAACTTCTCACAGCACAATAAATAACTTCCCAGCCAATTTATCCATCTATAGTAACAGTCGGCATTATTTCATACGAATGCGTTTAAGCACTGACGTTAGTTGATCTTCATACAACTCTCTCGGTTCCTCTGATTTCCAGGGTTCCTTTCATGTGCATTTGCTCTTCAAATCCCAATTGATCGAACTTGAAAACGTATTTCTTAGCGAACGACGGTACAAGTTTGTTTATCTCATCTACAGATTTCCGCAGTGTGCTGTGCATCGCCTCGCAGACGCTTTGAAATTGTTATCATACTTCTTCCAGTTCTGTAGTATTGTTGGAAGTTATGCAACCACTCACTGCTTCCAATGAAATCTATATCACGGCAGTTTGATGTGCATAAGGTAGTAAGTCACTAGCACGCACATCCTGTAAATTGTATTAGGCAGTCTGAAACAAGGAAAGTCGCCTTTTCCTCCCTTGAATATCCGCAGTTTTTAGTATGCTCTGCATGGTGATATTGTTGCGGACTTATTCCAAATATGTCCACTAACGTTTTTTAACCACGCTGCGTATGATCTTCCATGTACGTAATTATCTTTAGTACCCGCTCCTTGGACAACGACTGACCTTTAATACGATTCACTGGATGCGGGATTTGTGGAAGCACATACCGTCATCATTGTACTACTCATGTACATTGTTCGCATAGTCGAGCGTATTGACATCACACTTTCCACTGACTCATCTTGCAGAGACGCTGATACAGGACCTTTGAAAATGACCATACCGGTTTTTAGGCGTTGTGGCATTTATTGCGGTCAACTTACAATTGTAAATAATACACCAAATGAAAGAGCAACTCAAACAGCATTGGTTGTATACCTGTGCACAATGGGAGGAGTGTGGAATGACAAAGAGTGACTGAAAAACGTGCCGAACGAGTGCAGCCTTTCACGCTTAGCCCCAAGAAATATCCCCGCCGAAAGTTTTTGGACTTTCTTTTTCGGTGAATCAACTGTAATTGGTGTTACTTATCTTGATGTGCTACAGCTATGGCCCGTGCCTGGAAGGGAAGAAGATGAACAACACATCTTTATTTGGGAGCAAGATGGTGAGCCGCCTCACTGGCGTAACTCAGTACTCGACTGGTTAAAAGAAGTTGTTTCCGACCAATGGACTCGGCGCAACGGGTCAGTTGACACAGCATTTTATGCATGACGTCCACGTACACACATGATCTGACGCGATCATGTGTATGTGCCTCCGATACCAGCTGATGTATCCGACTTTAGAAACAGTGTTAATGCAACAGTTACTCGTGACATATTGATCAAGGTTTCGGATATGATATCCCTTGGTCCGTGCTAGCGGATTCAAATGTTTAACAATCTTTATATTGTTATTAGTTTAAATTGAACATCGCGAGGTGGTGCGTTTCGCCTGCGCGAGCGAAATGTTTATTCATTGACTTAGAGATACTCCATGGCGAGCGAAGAAAAGTAAGAAAATCGGAATGTGACGGGACTTTGTTATGAGACAGGATAACGAGAGAACGTGTAGGAAGAGAGTGTAATGAAACAGTCATTGTTAACCGCCATATTGTATAATTTGTGTTTTTTGAAATTCACAAGCGATACGTATGTTAATGCGGAGTTTAGTAACGACCATAATACAGTCTGTTGCTTTTCATAGGTAATTGCGCGTATTTAATTTTGATCAAAGAATTCTGTGATCAACTATTATGTACTACAAGCTTATATAGGACATCGAACATTTGGTGGTCGATGTTTGTTGTAGAACGTGCTTCAGTAACACGGTCAAAAGCTTAGAGAAAGTTTTCTCTGCTAAAGTGAACTCATTTCACTCGCAGACAATCATCGAATGACCAAATGCGAATGGCAGCGTTTCAGTGCGAGAAGATCCTGTAGAAATTTTCTTTCTCTCACATTTCAAGAATTTTACTGACCAACATCGGAGTCGGCAGCTGCTTCTCCGCCAAGAGAGAAACTTGTTCACGTGTACGAAATTACGTGCGTTGTGGGGGGTCTTCCACACCGCACGGAATATTTTACTTCACAGACACACTAGTTCAGTAACAACGAGTTTAATATTACCAACTGGGAAAAAATTAAATTCATCTTATGAGCAGTAATATTATACGGAACAACTCGCCTATCGACTCGATGTGTGATCGGTGATCACATTGAATAATTGTAAGAAAAACTGTTTGTGTTTCTGCCGGCCGGAATGGCCGAGTGCCGGCACGGTAACTCAGCGTGTTCGGTCAGAGGGTTATCTGCTGAGTTAATGAATCAACGACGAGCTGAAACGGGTGTCTTGCAACGTCCGCGACGAGCAGATGCAACGAACGAAAACGAAAAAAAATTAGATTAAAAAGAAAGCTGTTCTAGGCACTACAGTCTGGAACCGCACGACCGCTACGGTCGCAGGTTCGAATCCTGCCTCGGGCATGGATGTGTGTGATGTCCTTAGGTTAGTTACGTTTAAGTAGTTCTAAGTTCTAGGGGACTGATAACCTCAGAAGTTAAGTCTCATAGTGCTCAGAGCCATTTGAACCATTTGTTTGTGTTTCTCTTTCATTTGGTGTATTATTTATAAAGGTGAATGTAATATGTGCTACAAAGCCTTAAAACCCGTATATTTATTTTGAAACGCCCTGTATATCGTTTGCCGCTTCTTTCTTACTCTGTGAAATTCCTTGGGTTCCTTTCTGATGAAAGCTTTGGTAACTGTTGTAGATATAATACAATCTTTGCTTTGTTTATAGTTGACATTTTTCTACTTTGTATCAACATCATTAGCACTGTAGCACTGTTGTGAGTTACTCGTCGACAAAGCAGTTCCACTACGCTCCACCTGCAGTCCCGTCCCCTTTTGCCATTAGCGGCCAATATTGTGGTTGCATGGTAAACAATACGTGAGGCGTCTAATGGCGTAAACATCATTGGCCTTTAGCTACCTCGCACTCAAGAGGTTCGCTGTCAGCTACGGAGGCGGACAAAAAGGGCGATAAGGTGCGACAATTCGTGCGCTTTCAGTGTCGGCGTGAGCGTTGTGTGTACAGCTTGCTGCGAACCTGCGTGTTCGCATAATTACGGCTAGCGAGGCAGATCCGTGCGTACTCCCACGTTGTTACGAAATTCTGCCGATGTGGTTTTGGACACAACTGAACCCGTGGTAATGGAAGCAAGTTCATGTTAATTAAAGATTGTGACAAGTTTCACACTAATGGTCAATAAGGTTCTACGTAGGAGTGCCCCGTCCAAAAGCTACGTCCCATTGTGTGCCCGGAGAGCATTGGCGGGTTGAGAGGGTATGTAATGTTTCAGCGATTACAATATCGAATCACATTAACAAACAGCTTTGGAGTATGAGCCCAACTATCAGTATGAAATTGCATCCCGTCTGGCCTGGATACATGCACTGATTCTGTTGGGGAGGGTTCCATAAAGCTGTTATACCCCCCCCCCCCCCCCCCATGAACCATGGACCTTGCCGTTGGTGGGGAGGCTTGCGTGCCTCAGCGATACAGATAGCCGTACCGTAGGTACAACCACAACGGAAGGGTATCTCTTGAGAGGCCAGACAAACGTGTGGTTCCTGAAGACGGGCAGCAGCCTTTTCAGTAGTTGCAGGGGCAACAGTCTGGATGATTGACTGATCTGGCCTTGTAACAATAACCAAAACGGCCTTGCTGTGCTGGTACTGCGAACAGCTGAAAGCAAGGGGAAACTACGGCCGTAATTTTTCCCGAGGGCATGCAGCTTTACTGTATGGTTAAATGTTGATGGCGTCCTCTTGGGTAAATGATGATGGCGTACTCTTGGGTAAAATATTCCGGAGGTAAAATAGTCCCCCATTCGGATCTCCGGGCGGGGACTACTCAAGAGGATGTCGTTATCAGGAGAAAGAAAACTGGCGTTCTACGGATCGGAGCGTGGAATGTCAGATCCCTTAATCGGGCAGGTAGGTTAGAAAATTTAAAATGGGAATTGGATAAGTTAAAGTTAAATATAGTGGGAATAAGTGAAGTTCGGTGGCAGAAGGAACAAGACTTGTGGTCAGGTGACTACAGGGTTATAAACACAAAATCAAATAGGGGTAATGCAGGAGTAGGTTTAGTAATGAATCGGAAAATAGGAATGCGCGTAAGCTACTACAAACAGCATAGTGAACGCATTATTGTGGCCAAGATAGATACGAAACCCACACCTACTACAGTAGTACAAGCTTATATGCCAACTAGCTCTGCAGATGACGAAGAAATTGAAGAAATGTATGATGAAATAAAAGAAATTATTCAGATAGTGAAGGGAGATGAAAATTTAATAGTCATTGGTGACTGGAATTCGAGTGTAGGAAAAGGGAGAGAAGGAAACATAGTAGGTGAATATGGATTGGGGCTAAGAAATGAAAGAGGAAGCCACCTGGTAGAATTTTGCACAGAGCACAACTTAATCATAGCTAACACTTGGTTTAAGAATCATGAAAGAAGTTTGTATACATGGAAGAACCCTGGATATACTAAAAGGTATCAGATAGATTATATAATGGTGAGACAGAGATTTAGGAACCAGATTTTAAATTGTAACACATTTCCAGGGGCAGATGTGGACTCTGACCACAATCTATTGGTTATGACCTGTAGATTAAAACTGAAGAAACTGCAAAACGGTGGGAATTTAAGGAGATGGGACCTGGATAAACTGAAAGAACCAGGGGTTGTACAGAGTTTCAGGGAGAGCATAAGGGAACAATTGACAGGAATGGGGGAAAGAAATACGGTAGAAGAAGAATGGATAACTTTGATGGATGAAGTAGTGAAGGCAGCAGAGGATCAAGTAGGTAAAAAGACGAGGGCTAGTAGAAATCCTTGGGTAACAGAAGAAATATTGAATTTAATTGATGAAAGGAGAAAATATAAAAATGCAATAAATGAAGCAGGCAAAAAGGAATACAAACGTCTCAAACATGAGATCGACAGAAAGTGCAAAATGGCTAAGCAGGGATGGCTAGAGGACAAATCTAAGGATATAGAGGCTTATCTCACTAGGGGTAAGATAGATACTGCCTACAGGAAAATTAAAGAGACCTTTGGAGATAAGAGACCCACTTGCATGAACATCAAGACCTCAGACGGAAACCCAGTTCTAAGCAAAGAAGGGAAAGCAGAAAGGTGGAAGGAGTATATAGAGGGTCTATACAAGGGCGATGTACTTGAGGACAATATTATGGAAATGGAAGAGGATGTATATGAAGACGAAATGGGAGATACTATACTGCGTGAAGAGATTGACAGAGCACTGAAAGACCTGAGTCGAAACAAGGCCTCGGGAGTAGCCAACATTCCATTGGAACTACTGACGGCCTTGGGAGAGCCAGTCATGACAAAACTCTACCATCTGGTGAGCAAGATGTATGAGACAGGCGAAATACCCTCAGATTTCAAGAAGAATATAATAATTCCAATCCCAAAGAAAGCAGGTGTTGACAGATGTGAAAATTACCGAATAATCAGTTTAATAAGCCACGGCTGCAAAATACTAACGCGAATTCTTTACAGACGAATGGAAAAACTAGTAGAAGCCGACCTCGGGGAAGATCCGTTTGGATTCCGTAGAAATACAGGAACACGTGAGGCAATACTGACCTTACGACTTATCTTAGAAGCTAGATTAAGGAAGGGCAAGCCTACGTTTCTAGCATTTGTAGACTTAGAGAAAGCTTTTGACAATGTTGACTGGAATACTCTCTTTCAAATTCTGAAGGTGGCAGGGGTAAAATACGGGGAGCGAAAGGCTATTTACAATTTGTACAGAAACCAGATGGCAGTTCTAAGAGTCGAGGGACATGAAAGGGAAGCAGTGGTTGGGAAGGGAGTGAGACAGGGTTGCAGCCTCTCCTCGATGATATTCAATCTGTATATTGAGCAAGCAATAAAGGAAACAAAAGAAAAATTCGGAGTAGGTATTAAAATCCATGGAGAAGAAATAAAAACTTCGAGGTTCGCCGATGACGTTGTAATTCTGTCAGGGACAGCAAAGGACTTGGAAGAACAGTTGAATGGAATGGACAGTGTCTTGAGCAGAGTATATAAGATGAACATCAACAAAAGCAAAACGAGGATAATGGAATGTAGACGAATTAAGTCGGGTGATGTTGAGGGAATTAGATTAGGAAATGAGACACTTAAAGTCGTAAAGGAGTTTTGCTATTTGGGGAGCAAAATAACTGATGATGGTCGAAGTAGAGAGGATATAAAATGTAGACTGGCAATGGCAAGGAAATCGTCTCCGAAGAAGAGAAATTTGTTAACATCGAGTATAGATTTAAGTGTCAGGAAGTCATATCTGAAAGTATTTGTATGGATTGTAGCCACGTATGGAAGTGAAACATGGACGATAACTAGTTTGGACAAGAAGAGAATAGAAGCTTTCGAAATGTGGTGCTACAGAAGAATTCTTAAGATTAGATGGGTAGATCACATAACTAATGAGAAGGTATTGAATAGAATTGGGGAGAAGAGAAGTTTGTGGCACAACTTGACCAGAAGAAGGGATCGGTTGGTAGGACATGTTCTGAGGCATCAAGGGATCACCAATTTGGTACTGGAGGGCAGCTTGGAGGGTAAAAATCGTAGAGGGAGACCAAGAGATGAATACACTAAGCAGATTCAGAAAGATGTAGGTTGCAGTAGGTACTGGGAGATGAAGAAGCTTTCACAGGATAGAGTAGCATGGAGAGCTGCATCAAACCAGTCTCAGGACTGAATACCACAACAACAACAACAACAACAACAACCCCTCTTGAGGCAAGCTGCCCCACGACTGTTGTAACTGTACCTTGATATCCTAGATACTGGCATTGGGATGGAGTCAAATTCTGCGCTGGTCCCATAGATGAGTGTCATATGTGAATGGACGTTGCCCCATTGGAAATGGCGCCACGTTGTCACGTGACAGATAACACATGTGGTTGCGGGATGTCCTTGAAGTACCGTTGCGCCGCCAGAGTTCCCTCAGACACTACCATCAGAGACCTGATGTCATACCCAATGGCCCCCTGCAACGTGGAGCTTCGTAGTACCTCTCCAAAACATTGGAAGAGTCGGAGCTCCTCCCATGTCGTCAGTAGAGTCGCTGACGATGGTGATCCACCCGTAGTGCAGAATCTTCGATACATCGCTGAACACCTTTTGACACCTTCATTAGGTGCAATGGTTTTTGGTGCGGGGTCACACCAAACGCTGCCTTTTGTGTTGTGGAGTTAACGGCAACCTAGACACAGAACAGTAATTCCTGCAGCTGCTAATATTCTACCACTGTAGCAAGATAATGCAGAATGTTTCATGGACCCCATTGCTTGATCTCTGATGGAAGGTGCAGATGTGAAAGTGTTTAGATGTGCTTGGTGCACAATATTCCTGGCAGCTGACGCATGTCTTCATATTCCCATGCAGTCCAATATAGGGTCACTGTCACATCTGAACGCCCCAGTGATCTGGCCGTTGCACGATTCTACCAGGCCGCCAAATGGAGACCCAAAAAAAGGTCCCTTTCGAACTTTGTCAAGCGCTGATAACGCTCTTTCACACGAGTACGCGGTTTCTGTGTGTCATTCAGTCACCAGACAACATCTGACGCATTAAACACGAACAGAACTGATGCAGTCTGGTGGACGATTTTCCTGTCACAGAGAATCGTAACTCTAATCATTTCCATAAATGCCGTTGTGTACGCGTGCGAAGTTACTTTGACTGACATCCGACCCTGTTTTTTGGCTGATGCTCTACATTTTGGTCACCCAGTGTATAATGGGACTGTCGATAAAACGTCTTAGTTTAGGTGGTGGAAAACGAGCGAGACAGCACAGCGGTGGAGAGAGCGCGCTCACATTCTAAAGGACTGGGTTTGAATTTCTTGTGCAGCTTATCAGTTCCAGATATATATTCAGAGTTTCCGTGGTTTCTCTAAATGGATTAGGTGAATGACGGGATGGTTCCTTTAGAAGACACGGCTGATTTGCTTCTCCATTCCGAGCTTGTGGCAGGCAGACTTTAGTCTTTCTTTTATTCTTCCGTCCTACGTTCCTTATAAGGAGTAAGAAAGTTGTGGAAGGGGGAGGAGAGGTTGTCTTTGCTTACTATCTTTTCACCGGCACCGACAAACGCCGCGTATTCCGAAAAAAAAAGAACGGTTGACGTGAGCATTTAAAAACAAAAGATCATTCTTGCTTGTATACTGCGCAAGTACCTATTAGTACGGAAGAGAAAGAATAGCTCACCTTTGTAGCTTAATGTTTATGTAACCACTGATCACGAAAGAATGAAACCACAAGGAGCACTCCCGCCGGAGGTTCGTGTCCTCCTTAGGGCATGAGTGTATGTGTATTGTTCAGGGAAATGTCCAGGCGTCTCGGAGTGAACCAAAGCGATGTTGTTCGGACATGGAGGAGATACAGAGAGACAGGAACTGTCGATGACATACCTCGCTCAGGCCACTGCAGTGGATGACCGCTACCTACAGATTATGGCTCGGAGGAACCCTGACAGCAACGCCACGAAGTCGGATAATGCTTTTCGTGCAGCCACAGGACGTGTGCAGTAGGCTGCATGATACGCACTTTCACGCCCGACGTCTAAGGCGAGATCCATCTTTGCAACCACGACACCTTGCAGCGCTGTACAGATGGGCCCAACGACATGCCGAATGGACCGCTCAGGATTGGCATTACGTTCTGTTTACCGATGAGTGTCGCATATGACTTCAACCTGCCAATCGTCGGAGACGTATTTCGGAACAACCCGGTTCGGCTGAACGCCTTAGACACACTATCCAGCGAGTGCAGCAAGGTGGAGATTCCCTGATGTTTTGGAGTGGCATTATATGTGGCCGACGTACGCTGCTTGTTGTTATGGAAGGCGCCGTAATGGCTGTACGATACGTGAATGCTATCCTCCGACCGATAGTGCAGCCATATCGGCAGCATATTGGCTAGACATTTGTCGTCATGTACGACAATTCGCGCCCCCCACCGTGCACATCTTGTGGATGACTTCCTTCAGGATAACGACACCGCTCGACTAGAGTGGCCAGCATGTTCTCCAGACATGAACCCTGTCGAACATGCCTGGGATAGATTGAAAAGGGCTGTTTATGGACGACGTGACGCACCAACCACTCTGAGGGATCTATGCCGAATCGCCGTTGAGCAGTGGGACAGTCTGGAACAACAGTGCCTTGATGAACTTGTGGATAGTATGCCACGACGAGTACAGGCATGCATCAATTGAAGAGGACGTGCTACTGGGTATTAGAGGTAACGGTGTGTACAGCAATATGGACCACCACCTCTGAAGGACTCGCTGTATGGTGGTACAACATGCAATGTGTGGTTTTCATGATCAATAAAAAGGGCAGAAATGACATTTATGTTGGTCGCTATTCCAATGTATTGTACATGTTTCAGAATTCTCGGAACCGAGGTGATGCAAAACTTCTTTTGATGTGTTTATATAGAAGTTGTCTAAGGCTTCCCAGCGAAACTTTTGTAGCGTAGTCTAAACAATCTTGGCAACAAGTAGGTCGGCCAGGTCGGCCTAGAGCCCCGATGACTCCCCACGCGATTCCCATGTCTCTGGAGCCCTGAATAAAATCATTCGTGACCGCGGGACAAATGAAATAAGATGACGCCAAAACGCCATACAGATACCGTAAATAGCTTTCAAAGCACAAGGAAATAGAACCGTAGCTACTTCTTCACAGTAATTTGTTGAACCAACGTCCTGGTTTTAGCGTTTTGTGACTCGTCGCCATTAGCGCTACTGTAACAAAGCCCTAAGGGCACGACACAGTGGCACACAGTTTTACTGATTCATGAGAGTATGCGAGTAAGTGTGCTAATTGTGTGGGCGCGCGTTTGAAGTGGAAACAGCGAACAATTTCTGCCTTCACAGGAGGGTATGAGCTAGCCAGCACGTCATATCCTGGATGCGTGGACGTTGGTCAACCCAGGTGCATCACCGATAGGAGGTACAAAAAAGAAAGGGTGAGGGGAGATGTGCATATGGATGTGAATCCACTGAAAAGGAACTCTGGTGTTAGGCGATTCACAACCGAGAGGGGCATGTAAGTAGCTATCACACGTGTCTACAAGGGCTCGAGGCAGATTTTTTTTCATAGCGAGTATCGAAACTTTCGTGTTTGGTAGAGTGCACTACCTAGAGGATAGTGTACCTACGAACACACGACCTGTTTTGGTTGGTACTTCAATCTAATGAGTGATTTTGGAATCACGCATGAAGGAATGCGCACTAGGGACCACCGTAAGCCATTTCCGCCATTTTGTACAGTTTTTGTTCTTACTACACCTGAGGTTGGGTCTTGTGCAACATTCGTAGAGTTTTCACATCTACACATTTAAGTGCTGTATAATGTATTAAAGCTGTTTGGAATGAACTTTAACTTTTTAGGTACAGAATTTTATGGCAAGTAAAAGCTATACGATTATATAGAGACAAGTCCTTCTTTAACGTTGTTCTCCAAAAACCTCGAAAAGTACTTGACCGATTTACGTCTTTTTTACACGATATTCAAATAAACATTTGGATGAACACATGCTATATATTTTAATATATATAAAATATATAAAAATATTTGTAATATATTGTAGGGAAAAGTTCTGGATTGATTTACTTCATATCCTTACACATCTACATGTACATCATACTACTCAATGGTATATGGCGGAGGGTATTGTATTGTATTGTATTGTATTGTATGGAACTGGGGACCTAGAAACGATGGAGAGGCGTCGTCCCCGCCTTAGCCCTCAGTGGTTCACAACCCCACAACAGGTGACAGCAGTCCACTCACCCCACGGCCGCCCCACACGAAACCCAGGGTAGATTATATAATAAAGAAGTTATAAGTTCTTATTTGTGTGTGTGTTTACCTTAGTTAGACATCACCAATAAGTAGTGACCCCGACGTGATCGGCGAGGCAAAAAATATATATATATAATTATCGGCGAATTGTCTAACGCGGAATCTGCTGGAATTCGTTGCAGATGGTGTTTCATAAAAATACTCAAAACGCCGACAGGAAGTGGACTTGATTGGGGGCAATCCTGTGAGTACTCCGGAAATCAATAAGATAAGCGTAAAGCTTCATCCCTTTTGAGTAGAAAAGCCCGATATTTGGTTTTGCCAAGCCGAAGCTCAGTTTACAATCGCTGCTATAGTAACGGAAGCAACTAAGTTCAATTACCTGCTGGCCCAGTTTGAACCGAAATATGTCGAAAACATCTTGGGATCTGGTAAACAGTGATGAAAATAATAAATATTCGCTAGCAAAAGGACGACTCTTATTACTTTTCAAGGTAAGTGAGGAGCGCAAAATAAAAAATAAAAAACTGTTGAGTGGGTTGGATCTGGGTGATATGAAACCTAGCCAGGTATTACGAAAAATAAGAGACTAAGCTGGGACCAACTCGTCGGAAAAAGCTTTAAAAACAGTGTGGCTCGATAAACTTCCTAGTAACAGTCGAAGAATATTAGTGATATCGGAAGAAACGACGGACAAAATCGCGCAAATGGGCGATCGTATAGTAGAGATGGAAATTACCTGAGCCCAATCAGTTCCTTCCACATCCTTATCAGTCAAAGATCTTCTTGTAAAAATTAAAGACTTATAAAATTAAGTTAAGGCGCTCCGAGACTCAAATAGATCCAGATCGCGCAGCGGAAGTAGAAACATAACACAGTTCAAAACAAATGGTAAATATTATCATCACTTCAAATTTGGCTCACGGTGTAAACCTGAAAAGTGTGTACCGCCTTGCCAATGGAAAAATAAGGAAAAGAAGGGAGGGTAGAGTCAGAAGCGACCGAGTGTTCTATTATAGTTCCTACAGTAAGCCGGCAATATCGATTATTTGTTAAAGACAGAACATGTGGACGATGTTATCTGGTAGATAGCGGTGCAGATGTGTCTGTTATACCAGTGTCAAAAATTAAGAAACTTGAACCCTCTGACTTTAGTCTCTAGGCTGCAAATGGTTCTGAAATAAAAACTTACGGGTCAAAATGTTAACCATTGATTTAGGTCTTAAACGTAAGTTCGAATGGCCATTTGTAGTAGCAGATGTATCAAAAGGAATATTGGGAGCCGATTTTCTTCATCATTTTGGTTTACTCGTAGATCTGAAAAATAAAAAGCTGATAGATAGCATTACTAAGCTAAAATTTCCTGAGAGGTAACCACTGTGAATGCTAACGATTATTTAAGCTCACTCTATAACAAAATGTCAGTATTCAAAGCTGTTAGAGAAATTTCCTGAGCTAACAAAACCATTTATAGTACCAAAGGTGTTAAAGCATAAAGTACAGCATTATATAACTACTTCTAGTGGGCTACCGGTGTATAGTAAAGCTCGTAGGTTGGATCCACGTAAATTGCAGATAGCTAAGGAAGAATTACAGTTTCTGTTGAATAATGGTGTTATATGTCCATCACAATCACAATGGGCCAGTCCACTGTACCTTGTTATGAAGTCAAATGGTCAGTGGCGAGTTTGTGGGGATTATCGTCGTCTTAATGACAGGGCTCTCCCAGACCGGTATCCATTCCCTCGAGTAGATAGCGTAAATTTTATGCTGCAG
Source organism: Schistocerca gregaria (assembly GCF_023897955.1). Lineage (NCBI taxonomy): Eukaryota > Metazoa > Arthropoda > Insecta > Orthoptera > Acrididae > Schistocerca > Schistocerca gregaria. Next base: position 237,768,763 of record NC_064926.1, read on the forward strand.
AATAAGAAGATATTCTCCAAGATTGACCTACTAAAAGCGTATTATGAAATTCCATTAGGCGAAGTAAACAAACCAAAGTCAGCGGTTATGACTCCATTTGGTCTGTATGAATGTAATTATATGCCCTTCGGACTTCGATATGCACCGAGCACTTTTCAGAGGTTTATACACGAAGTTGTGGGAGACCTGGATTTCTGCTTTCCATATCCGGATGATATTTTAGTAGCATCAGAATCTCCCGAATAACATACTGAGCATCTAAATTTACTCTTTAAACAATTAAACCAGTATGGTCTGGTAATAAATGTTGTAAAATCCGTATTTGGATGGTTGTCAAGTATTTCGAATATTTGTTAAAAGGTAGAGACTTTGTTATTTATACTGACCATGCCCCTCTAACATATGCATTCAAGCAGCAGGACGAGAAAGCAACGTCAATCCAATTATGTTATCTCTAATATATTTCACAGTTTACTACAGGTTTGCGACATATTTATGGTAAAGCAAATGTTGTGGCTGACAGCTTTTCAAGGCTTGAAGAATTGGTTCCAATTAACTATGAAGTGATAGCCCAAGCACAAGAAAAGGACGAAGAGCTTCATTAACGGCAATCTGTCAATAATAATTCGCTTGAATTAAAATACTATTTGACTCACACAGGAAAGCAATTATGGTGTGATGTCTCGACACAGTGTTCGACCTTATGTTCCTGAACAATTCCGATATGCTTTTTTTGAACACGCGTATAATTTGGCTCGTCCAGGTATCAAGACAACTGTAAAAGTGATTATATCAAGACGTGTCTTCATGAATAGGAAAATGGAGTTTGCAAATTGGTCACGAGCATGTAACGTAATGCTTGTCAAGAAAACAAGATATCACGACATGTGCGTTCACCAATAGGACACTTTCCCGGCACTGATGAACGTTTTAAAGTAATTCATCTGGCTTTGATAGGATCAAAGCCTCCTTCTAATAAATATACGTATTGCTTAACCTGCATCGATAGAAGTTACGAATTGGACAGAGGTAATGCCACTTCGGGATATACAAGCAGAAGCTGTAGCTCAAGCTTTCTTCAATTGTTGGTTTACTAGATTTGGCACACCTTATCAGATAGTAACCGATCGCGGAAGACAATTTAATTCGGAGTTATTTCAAGCACTATCGAAAATATGTGGTTGTAATCAAACTCAAAATACTACATGTCATCCTCATTCCAATGGAAAAATAGAAAGATTTCATCGCACACTTATAGCAACAATCCGTTCACATTCAACTACGAAATGGACTCAAACAGTACGTGTAATCCTTATTGGCTTTCGTTGCTCAGTCAGAGAAAACACGAATGCTACGGTAGCAGAAATGGTTTATGGTTCACCCATCAGGGTACCTGGTGATCTTTTTCAAGAAGACGGAACAAAAAGAGATTCAGCCTTACCCCAATTTGTTTCACAACTAAAACAATATATGAACCGGCTGAAACCTGTGCAAATACCTCACAAAGTAAAACAGACACCACTTGTATACAAGGACCTCAGCAAATCAACACACGTATTTGTAAGGGTTGACAGAGTTAACAAGTCGTTAGAACCCCCATATGAAGAACCAATACGAAGTCATGGAAAGAACACCAAAATGTTTTAGTCTCAAAATGAAAGACCAAGTAAAAAAAATTTCCACTGACCGAATGAAACCTGCATATTTGCTCAACGAAGACGTTAAATTGCGTGAAGATGCTCCAGTTTCACCACCACCTGAGAACAAACAACCTAAAGATAAAAAAAGCCACGACAATCAAGATCGGGTTGCTTAATTCGATTTCCCGCAAGACTAGTAGAAGTGGTACAGTGAATTGTGGCCGTCTTGCTGAGAAGGGGGTGATGTGGGAGTAGGTTGCTCTGCCATATAGTATTTTGGTGTGTGTTAGTGAATGTTTTGACATCGATAAAGTTGGCTTCAGAGATGTGTGTTCTGTGACGTCGAAAAGACAAAAGAAGATTTTCTTGTTTTAGAGAATTGTAAATGTATCGTTGCCCATTGCATCATTGCATATGGGAAAGATTACCCAAGAATGTTTTTGTAGGACAAATACATTAACAGTTGGTGTACTAGATGCAGTGATATGTTTCAATGATGGAGTGATAGGAAGGTTGGCAGTCCTGAGAAATTTATGCATAAAATGTGGCTTTAATATGGAAGATCAATTGCTTGATGTGGCTGACAACAAGTGAATGAAGCTGAAAGATTCGCTCTTCAAGTTACCAAAGAACAAGAAGTGCTAAGAGGAATGCCAAGAGGAAGCTTGAAGATGAAGAAATGCTGAAGAATGAAAACTATGCTTCAGGAATGTTCTGAGGCACAGTTTAATTGGACTCGTATCTTCATTCGCAATTTCCCGTAAGTTGTATTTTTCAGAATTCAGGCAAAAAATTTCCTAACATTTATAAAGCATTGTTCTAATTTTTTCTGTAACTTGCAATAGTTCATACTTATGTAGTAGACCTAAGCTTTATTGCAGAATCAACTAAATTACAGAAAAATAACATTTTAGGAAAAAAATTATAAATATTAAGATGCGATATTTTTATCCTTGCAATGTAAATCATAGATGGAATAAAATAGTGCCTCAGCCATCATGTCATGCATATCTGGTAAAAATTTGGTCTCCTTCATATGTATAACATTGGGTTAAATGGTACCTCAATTTGAGGACGCATTTTGGAAAAAAAATGCATCAGTTTCTTTGCAGGTTTTTAATAACCCTAAGTAGGTTCAAAAATATTCAAAACACTTCTAATTTGTTTAGAGAGTGTGCTGCATTACCTGATATCAACAAAAATCTGTAAAACATATACATTCTAAACGGTGCCTGAAAGAAGTAGGTGTTGGTTTTTACGTAATATTGAGCCGGAAAAATACCCTGTATCCTTAACAATTTTACCTGTCAGTTTGCGTTATTTGACAATAACTTATGTTTCAAAACTTATTTAACTAGTTTTGATAATATTTCTACGTAATTTGATTTCGTTTACTGATTGTTGAAATCTGATAAAGTGACAATTTAACAGATAGACTATTAAATAGGATACTGACAAGATTTTCTCGGTTGCAACGCTTTTAAATTTCAATGAAATATTTGTTCCTGGGTTACATCACCATGGAACTTACGAACGTGTTTTGACATTTGGAAATACCTTAATTTTTGTACAGAAAATGACTACAGCACGTCAAAAGTTAATGCCATCATTTAAAATGGAATAAGAAAATATATTAAACATTTATAACGGAACTGGCTAGAGATGAAAGTCTGAAACTATACCAAGGTACAAAACTCTCTCCCACTAAAGGAACACATGCTTGGAGAAGCATTGATGTGTAGTATTACGGAACCAATTTTATGCTTGCGTGTTGTGACCTGTTTCGAGAAAGAAATCCACAGTTCAACAAATAGCGGTCTTTCGAATCTCAATAAGCTCTGTTAGTTCACGCTGTAGAATGAAATGTGCCTTGACATTCAGAAGCCATTTACACACTTCCTCAATGGCACCCAGTGAACAATACATGAACTTACGGAATGTCGGATCAGCATTATGAATGGATTCAAATCTTTCTAGGAGACATGTAAACTCTAGTTTTTCAAGACTGCAAATACACTGAAGCGTCAAAGAAAGTTAATGTAAACAGGCAGAATATGGCGCTGCGGTCGGCAATACCTATGTAAGACAAGTGTCTGGCGCAGTTGTTTGGAAGGCAGAACAGTATGTTTCACTGTCTTCGGTAGTACAGAAATGTTCGCATAAATTTAACGGCCATGAAACTAAACTTCAGTTTATGGCAGGAATGTGAGTAAATCGTAAAAAAAAGCGAGTGAGCAGTAAGTTTTATATTTTTTCTTACTATCTTTGTAAGCCGCTAGTTCACACTGGTGAATGGAGACGTAATATCAAGCGCGCGATATAACTCTTTGTAGAGTGAGTCCCTGAAGCTATTACAGTTGGCCGTATTACCATTCCTCTTTTATCCCTACATTTCAACGAAATGTCAAACGTAAGAACGCTCTAACTGAGCCTTGCACGGGTTCTCCGAGTACCATTTCCGTTGCTACTAAACCAGCAGTTGCCGCCACGTATATTGCGGCTTCCATTTGAATTTCTCTGTCGCCAAAGTGCTTTGAAAATTGCGCGTTCCCGTCGCTTAACGGAAATTTCTTTCTGTTCCTTTTTTCCCAGCTCCTCTCCAGCTTTCGTTCCCTCTTTATAGCGGTGGCTAACAACGTTAAAACAGAAACCCGCCATTGTGTCTCCGCGCACACAGAGAATTCAGCACTTGGTCTGACCATCAAGAAACTGGACTAATATTAAACAGACTTAGAACACGGATTATAGCAGATATTATTGAGCTTATAGAAAACAGGAGATTAATACAAAAATGCAACTGATGAACAAGGAAAAGCTGAATACAGAAGACTAAGGAATTTAGTTAATAGAGAATCTAGGAAAGCAAAAGAAAATTTTCTTGAAGAAATGTGCAGAGAAGTGGAAGTAAATATGCAAAACAGAAGAACTGATTTAGTCTAAAGAACAGCAAATCAGTTTTTTGAACAAACGTAAAACAACAATCTCAGGCACAATAGAAAATAAAGAGGGAAAAATGCTGTATGGTGAAGACATGGTGAAGAGATGGAAAGAATAAATAGAGGAATTGTATGCCGGAACACCAGTTTCGGAGGAAGTAGTAGGAAGAGAAGAGCAAGTAGACGAAGATGACAAGGGAGATGACATTCTGCTAGAAGAATTTGACAGAGCTCTAAGAGAACTACGGGAAACAAACCAACGGGTATTGATGACGTCCCTGCAGAACTAATAAAGAATGCTGGTGACAGCATGAAAATGATGCTGCTTAAACTTATTAGGTCCATCTGTAATAAAAGAGAGATACCGACAGACTTCCAGAAATGAATCATTGTTCCTATACCAAAGAAGGCAGCAGCTACAAAATGCGAACAGTACCGAACTCTAAGCTTAATATCACAGGCATCAAAGATTCTCATAAAAATAGTTCTGAAGAGAATTGAAGAGGAGATGGAGGATATGCTGAATGAGATCAGTTTCAGAAGGGGATTTGGAACAAGAGAGGCGATTCTGGCACTGAGACCCGTTATCGAAAAACAATTACAGAAAAATAAACCAGCTTATATTGCCTTTGTAGACATGGAAAAGGCATTTGATAACGTTATCTGGCAAGAGATGTTCAGAGTGCTGAGGAAAAGTGGAATAAAGTACAAAGACATCCGTGTGACACTCAGTTTCTATAAGAATGAGGTGACAATGATTAGGAACTGTCACCAGGAACAAGAAGCAAATATTAGGGAAGGGGTAAGGCAAGGATGAGCGCTCTCCCCTCTTATATTCAATGCTTACATCCAGGAAGCTATGAACCAAGTTCGAGAAACTACTGAGGTGGGGATCAAAATTAATGGGCAGAAGATAGACATGCTGCGTTATACAGATGATATTGCTATAGTCACGCAGACAGAGAAGATCTAGAGGAAGTCCTCAGAACAATGGAAAAAATTCTATGCAATCAGTATGGAATGAGAATAAGAAAAAGACTAAAGTGATGGTATGCAGAACAGGAGCAGAATATGAACCTCTGAGGATGAGAATTGGAAGAGGAGCTGGGGGTGATAGAGGAATTTACTTACCTGGGAAGCAAAATCACAAGAGATTGTAGAAGCCGGAAAGAAATTGCGACCAGAATACAAAAGACCAAACATTTAATCGGAGAAGGAACAACATCAGTCTGAAAATAAGGATCGTATCATGAAAGGTTTCGTTTAGTCTGTGGCCCTATACGGATGTGAAACTGGGACAATTGGAAAAGAAGAGAGAAGACGGCTAGAGGCCCTGGAGATATGCTTATAGAAGGATGATGACTATCAGCTGGAGAGACAAAGTAACAAACGAGGAGGAGCTTAGAAGACTACAGGAAACCAGATCTCTGTGGAGGCACATCCAAACAAGAAGAGACTAATCTGTAGGGCGCATCCTACGACACAACATCAATGGAACAATAGCAGAAGGAGCTATTGAGGGAAGGAATCGGCGGGGGCTATCATACATGCAACAGATCATGAATGACGTTGGATGTAACACATACGTGGAAATGAAGAGGAAGGCAGACAGAAGAGAGGAATGGCGTCCTGCTGCAAACCAACCTCAAGGTTGAACACTAAAAGAAGAAGAACATGCCAAAGTACTTCAAAAACACAATTCCGAACTAATGCTGTCACGTAGTAATCCAAGCGAGTCAGAATTCGATAGCAGGATCGTCACTGAAGTACAACACTTGGCACTGAAAGCGCGTTTATTTCGAACACTAAGTTACAGCTAGAACAAAACTGAACTCCTAGATGATGAATGCTGCCATATATACAAACATCAAATATTCTAGAGTATACGAATGTGTACACGAATATGGGGAACTGGGAAGTGGTCATAAGGCTGATCGAAGTCTCTCTTCATCCCCCTACAGAAGAAGGGGTCAATCAGGAATTTCTCTCATATCCCACGCAAGCAAAATTTTTATCATCTTCAAACAGCGTTTGACGCCATACATTCAGCTGACATATCCTCAGAACAAGCACGTTTTGTTGAAGGAAAAGGAACTCATTAATAAATTCTCAGCATAGGACAAATAATCGAGAAATAGCGAGAGTTCTGTGTTCATGTCTTCATCTGCGTCCTTGACTGTAGGAAAAAAGCGTTTGACTAAATTGTCTGGGAGAAGTTGTGGCAGGTGCTCGCAGAGTTCAGTGTCCCGTCACACTGTACAGCACTGATCAGAAGATTATGCAGCTGTGAAGACAAGTGCTCGCACGTCTCATTTCTTCTGTGTATCAAAATATGTCAGAGAGGGTTGTGTTCTATCGCCCACGCAGGATATGTCATTAGGAATGCTGTTGACGGTTGGACTATAGGCATCTCGGCTGGCTTCATGTGTTGCTGACATGTTTTTTTTTTTTAACTTTCGAAGTACTGTACAGAAACTTTGCGCAATGTCTCTTTATTTGGCTTCCATAATAAAAACGACACTAGTGAGATTTACCCAACTGTCTTGCGATTTCGGTGGAGTCAATTTCATGCGAGTTCGTGATTGTTGCACGGAGTTGTAGCGTGTTGACGTTTCTGCCGAACCCAAGAACACTTCAGGTAGGTTCTTTCGTTTGTCTTCTTTGGTTTCAACAGCCCACAGCCAAACTGCCACTTTCTAATCCAGCTTAGACCTCGAGCTAAGCTACAGATCAGCCTGTCTCCACAATCAGAGCTTTTTATTTTCACATTTGTTAGTTTTCCCTACATTCACTCTACCTGCTAAAAGCCATTTATCACAGGAAGAGCCTCAGGCTCTGCAGAAATTTCTCTTTGCAGAATTATCACTCCACACGAGTGTTCCAACCCCCTTTTCGTTATTCGAAAACAGTAAGGTACCATCTTGAGAACACATGTACGTCTGTAGCTGCCAAAGCGTCTACCTGCTGTACCTATCGGTAGCTAGCTGAGTCTGTGACCACAACAGCCACTACTGTTGAAGTGTCCACCTTTAGCTGAGGATTTTGCTTCAATTCTAGTGACTTGTGATGTTACCGCCATGGCTTCAGACAAGCCCTACATCAGAATTGCAAGATGTCTCGTGATATTTTGTTTCAGCTAATTTTAAGTTACTATCCAAATGGCATTCAGTGTCTCTCGCTAATTGCCAGCCCTTACCGCCCGCAAGTCATGTTCATAAAATATTGATTGATCCGGATTGAAAGGTAGAGGGTAGATTAAAAGCATACAAAAACAAAAATTCATTCATGTCCCAAATGCTAATGACTTGCAGAAGCAAACACTCTCTTCCGTTATTGAGTATTTGTTTTAGTTCCATGTAACTGCCACATGCTTTTCTCATGTCGAGGCCTATTAAATATTGGGTGGTTTGTAAGGGCATGAGGAAGAAAAATGACGAACAATTAAAAAACACATTTTAATTTCCTCAGTGTGACAATCATCTTTATCAGCGACCATCTGGAACCGCTGTAGAGATACAATTTCGCAGTTGGTAACAGCTCTTTTCGACCGGTGGACAATGGAATGTTGAGCTGTCGTGGCACAGATTGTGCACGGCTTGAAAATGGCACATATGTTCAGCATTCTCAGCCATGGCAACAGTAACTTCGTCAAAGATTTGTGGCGCAACTGGCCGTCGGCCTCTCACAGGAGCAATTCCCAAATCGATGGTTAATTCGAACTTCCGAATCATGTTCTTCAATCCCGTGCGGAAAGAGAACCTCTTCGTATTCCTTTAATGCGTCGAAACTGTCGAAGAGCAGAGGTACTATTACCGTAGTTTCGATGAAAAAGCGTTACGAGTAAAGCCCTGCTCAGCTTGTGCAGACCAATGTTGACTATCTGGAACTGTAATTCACACTGATGCTTGTGTTTCAACCAACGTCACCGGACCAGTACCGGCGCATAACTACAGGTCGTGACACTAAACACTACTAACGACGCAAATCCTGCAGCAAGTACTTTGGACATCATTCCAATACAGCTCGGTACCCATACGGTAAATGGTTTGCACTGTACAATGGCTCGAATAGCTTAAGTTTAAATATAACCATTGTGTACTTCATCCTAGGCCGTCCTCTTCCTCTCTTTCCCAGCCGTTTCCCTTTAAGAATTTTAATGGTAAAAGGTTTTGTGTCCGATGACCTGTTTAGTAAATTTTCTTTTTTTTCTTTTCCATTTTCTTTAATAGTCTTCTATCTTTATTTACTTCCCTCAAGACTTCCAGGTTGGTTTTACTTTTCGTCCATATCTGTCATATCCACATTCCAGCAGCTTCAAGTCGATATTTTTTGCAGTTAACCGAGAGTCCAACTTTCTCTTCTACAGAACAGTGTACTCCATTCATATGATTTTTCACAGAATTTTCTGACATCCATATCCTTAAGGTTTCCGGCTAAAACGTTTTTCCGTAAATGCCTGTTTTGCCGATGCAATCCTTCTCTTCTGTTCCATTAAGCATCTATTGTCCTCCGTGACAATATTACCGAGATAACATAATTCGTTCATCTGCCCAATTCTGACGTTATCAATTTTTATATTTCTCCCATATTTATCTATACTATCGTTACTTTTATTTCCCGTTTGTTCACTTTTAATTTCCGTAGAGTGTCCGATAGCACTTGCAACATTATGTATATTCATTCCTTTTCCGGAGTCTACAACTTTATGATGTCATCAACAAATCTAATACAGTCGCCGGAAAAATGCCGGAATAAACATTAAACAAAGTGCTGTCGTGATCAAAATCAAAAGTCTCCATTTAATCAGAGGATTACGAAACTGAAATTGGATTTTGTCTTGGCAGTGTATTACAAGATTTATCCATGTATCTTTATAAATGTTTTAATGAATTAATAGTAACTAAAACGTTGTCTTTTAAGTGAAATTAGCTGTCACAATCGTGGTATTTTGATCTCGTGCTTGACTGAAATACACTAATTGCTTCAAAAGGCTTATCATTAAAAAAAATTAAAATTTGGATGAGCGGTGCTCTCATGTCATAATGTGGACTATTAGTCGCTAGAAAATCTTCCCCACAAAAAATGTTATGTCATTGCGAATAATAGACGTTTCGGACTTCCAATACATATTCATAAAACTGGGGTAATTTCTAACAGATAAACAAAACACGAAAACATGGACCACACGAAGGAAGCTCAAGAAATACAACTAAAAAGATTGATGTGGAAAGGGTTGGGTAATTTCATCCAGTTTTATAAAGGGTATTTCCAAAATACTTCTACAAATTTTGGGAACAGGTTCCTTTCACCAGAACAAGAAAGTAAGTTCATATAAACATATGTCCGAAAATCATCCCTGTTCGTGTTGTTTATGAAGGTTGATGTTCAACGGCTTCTCAGGTACAACTCAACAACTTCACTTACCTATGCACTCGTCTGAATAATTGTATACTAAATAGCGTTGTGTCGCGGTCGCGAGGGAGACTTGTTTACGTTGGCCATTCGTGACGTTATCAATGCATACATGTACTAAGGTAGCCAGTTAACTGATAGTGCTCCTTTCAAACATGACAGGATATTCATTTTGTGAGCAGGTAGACTTTTATGTACGGCCGCGCGAGTGGTAATGGACATGTGGCTATACGGCTGTATCACATATTTTCCAAATCCAAGACAGTCGAGTTACTCAACGTTGGCGCTGTGTATCGTCGGGTTGCCGAGAAAGGATCTTTAGCACCACATGCTGTTGACCAAGGAAGTTCACGTGTTGCTCGTATGCCTAGCCAGGAAGAGTGTTTTCTACAGAGAGTCGAAGAAGAGCCAGTTATCAACGCAAGACAAGTGGCCCTGGTGGCGTATGGTACACCTACAGGTTCAGCATGGAGGATACTTCACGAACATCTGATGTATTCCCGTCATCTTCAACGTCTGCAAGAGTTTACACTTGCCGATCACCGGGAGAACTTTTGCCGATGGTTTGTTGTACAAACTACCAAATGATTGTTTGTCTCGTCAGTTTTGTTTACAGACGAGGCAACGTTTGGAACAGATGGAGTGACAGGTTTCACTGCCAACATATATGGGTCGATCGGAAACCTCAAGCTGCAACAGTAGCTAGACATCAGCATCCATTCTGGAATTCTAGGTTACTGTCTGGTAGGGCCACACGTTCTTCCGGCAGGTCTTACAGGTGTTGTTTACAGGGACCCTATTCAGAACGCTCCGTAAGACCTACTAGAAGATAACCCCCTGCAGATTAGAAGAAACGTGTGGTTTATGCATAATTGAGCTCCACCACATTTCAGTCTCAAGTGTTCGAGATGCACTGGCTGGTGTCGGCCATGAGGTATTGATAGATGGAGGAGGATCAGTGTCTGCCCGTTCGTCCGACGTCAGTCCATTGGATTATTATCTGTGGGGGAAACTTATACATGTGGTCTGTGCAGCAGACCACCTGGATGCGGGAACTGTTCATCGACTTGTCATGGTAGCCTGCGAAACCATTCGAATTCGTCGTGGAGTCTTTGAAAGAGTGCGGAAGTCCATGATTTGACGACTGCATACCGCATTTAGAAGCAAGAGAAGAACATTTCTAGGATGTATTATCAGTTTGTGTTGATGAGTTCCAATCACCTAAATCGTAGCCTTTAATTAATCACTCGAAAACGAAGTTTTTTCGGACATATATTTATATGAACTTTTTCCTTGTTTTGTTGTAAGGAACCTGTCCCCAAAGTTTGTAGAAGTATTTTTGAAACAGAATCAATTTCCATTTCGTGAAATTTTGGGTTATTGTTTACAAAGTAGTTTTAATTTGAAGCAACCGATTTGGAATAGATCGAGTGGCTACAGTAAATATCGAATTTAAAAAGAGGGGCGAGTTTAATAGAGTTATATGGCAAGCACCGTCGTCATCATCATCATCATCATCATCATCATCATCATCGGTGGTAACATGATAAGAGGTAACTGCGTTCAGTTCATAACAATCACCCGATGCTCCAACACAGCAGGTGAAGTTCCTGACCACTGTGTAAAATCACATGACGTGAACATAACAGTCACAATTGTAGTTGGCTGCTCTGGTGGAGAGAAGGTAGTGGTATCATCAGCTATGCATTCATACGTCTATCAGTTGTGTACTTATCAGGAATATTCACCCTCTCTTTCTTCCACATCATTTACGTCAAACACAGTTCCACGCTCTCATATGGTCGTCATTCCGGAAGGTGACAGTTAAAACACAACAGCGCAAAGTCAACATACCGATAGTGAAGAATAGAGAAAAACTTTACGATTATCCGGCTGACTCATCTGTCGGCGTCCCTGTAAACATCAGCACATGGCTTCGCTTGAAGGCCAACAGTGCCCGCGCGTTATTTGTGGAATAGCCGCTTTACAGATATCTGAATGAAATTAGTTGTTTGCATGGGTGTTCAGAGCGATATTTTGTGTTTCTGACTTCGCCTGTAGCCTCAGTGCTGTTCTTACCAACGTCCTGTGTTGGCTCATTCCCATTTCTTGTTTGAATAGCCTCGTTCTCGTAAGTGATGGAAAGAAGATTTAGCTTGGACTGTTGAGAAATGGTCAATGCTTGTGGAAAGATAGAGGTAGGAGGGTGAGGGAGGCTTTGTGCTATAATATCCCTGAGCTAGTCTCGTTAAGCTGTCGGCTAAGTTCACTTAAAACTTTCGGGCCAATAGGCCATGGTCGATACATAAAACTTTCTCCTAGCGTTTCCTCTCCGACTGCGGCAGACATCTTCAGAGGTAAAATGGCGAACTGCAACTAGAACTCAAGGGAATATATGGGCAGTGTAACGAGCACCATCGTCCATAACGTGACGTCGGCTGTGAAATTATCTCTGGTAGTGCCAACATTCTCGACTGAAGTAATCGATCGTCATTCTTACGTTGCGATGTTGGCATCCAAATTTTATCTAATTTAATGTCTTCCCCTTTTCTGCTAAACTTTCTCAATTGTGTCAATAGTCTCTCTGTACATAAGGGCATGATAACGCGATGTTTTCGATACAACACTGGTCTCAGTGAATTTTACTTCATGATCGTGTGATGGGACGCCTTTACCACGAGAGTGATCGTGAAATAAAATTCACTGAGACGATCATTACATCGAAAACATCGCATTAAAATGCCCTTATATATAGAGAGGCTATTGAGATTTATAAACGCCGTAATAATTTTAACAGAAAAGAGGAAGGTGTCAAATTAAATAAAATTTAGATGTCAACTTTGCAACGTAAGAATGACTATCGATTACTTTCAGTCGAGACTGTTGACACTACCAGAGAGAATCTCATAGCCGACGTCACGTGATAGACTGTGGTGCCCTCTACATTTCCCATAAATTCGGCGCTCCCTCGAGTTCTGGGTGCAGTTCGCTATTTTACCTCTGAAGATATGTGCCACAATCGGAGAGGAAATGTTTGGAGAAAGTTTTGTACATCGACTACGGCCTATTTGCACGGAAGCTTTGAGTGATGATGTGAAAGCTTACATTGTATGATTTCGGATGAGTACTCGTCGTTTATTCTCATTTTACCGACTACCAATGATCTGTTTGTACTGAAGTGCAGTCTTAATTTGTGTGTGCTTACTTCAGACATTCCATAGACCTGTTCTACCATTCTTTGATTGCAGTATAGGTGTAATACACAGGTAGTTGTATTTTCTTTTACGGTGGTCAGTATTACGACCAAACTATCAGGTGGCGGCAGTGAAAATTCTTAAGCTGTATCCACAACGCCCCCACATATGGACAGTTTTAAAGACATTTCCTTGGCTACAACGTAACTGACATGTACTTGTCTTCGCTGTGTCGATGACGCGTACATTGTTTGGCCATATGCATGAAAATCACTCCAGTAATAAATAGGACATTTTAATGTTATTAGAGCATGGATTTAACAGTGAAAATGGAGAAAGACAACACGTTAACTTTCCTTGACGTCCGTCCGTAATTTAATGTTTGGTCCAGCCTCGCCCATATAGGAAACTTCCACACATGGACATTTGTCTGTCTACACTCAGTCACCAGCGCTTCTCACAGAGGGAAATATTTCTGAGGCGCTCCGTACACTTGAGCTACAGTCGTAACGAAGATGCTTACCCGAGACACGGCATCATCCGTCTGAAGCAAGCACATCTAACGTCATCTTTGATGGGTCACACAGCACGATCTCCTTCAGAAGTGCAGTGTGAATACAGCATTCTTGCCATTCTGTGATGCCTTGACGTCGATGGTACGTTGCTTCCTGCGGAGAGTTTTAGTCACTCTATCGAAAATATGCCAATACTCGATACCTGTGAAAAATCACAATGTACTTAAAACTCTCATAGATACATTTATTTAAAAAAAATATTGTTTGTGTGTATGTACGTTGGACACCTCTGTAGACCAATCACTTACTACCTGGAAAGCTGTACTGTGCAGATGGTGGTGAAATACGGATGACACAGAGGTATAACTTAGAATCGTCTGGAGAAGTTTCAACTAAACTTTGTATTTGATTCATTATTTGTAGTGTTTGTTTAAAAATACTGTATGAAGTAATATACCCATTACACCGCTTTTGGATGGGTAGGAGTGAGAAGCCGTAATCTGTAAAAATATTCGATAACGACTGACGTTAGTGACGAGTCCTTAATTTTCGGAATCGCTATGCTCGTGGGTGACAGTCCCTATGACTTTTCACCCCCATGTGAAACGGGGCAGGAGGGGTGCAAAGACAGCTACATACCAATATAACATTGTGGCACCTGAGACACTGATTTCTGGAAAAAAATACTTTGGCATTAAGACACGCTTAGCACCCCTATGGCTGAGGGTTGGGTTATAAAGGGTGACATAAAAACGTAACTCAGTAACCACCGAAGCGATTTCAAAATTGTTTGTGTACATGACTTGTTATTTTTACAAAAATACTGTGTAGTAAGGTACCTCCACTTCACCCTGGGATGGAGCGACGAGGGGGAGATATGTTCGAAAATGAAATGCAGGTATTTATTTCCTGTAGTTAGTTGACTTAGAATACTTTAAAAGTGTGAAACACAATCTGTCTTTTTATTTGTGTTGTCAAAGCGACAACTGGTTCATAAGAATGAACACTGCAACAAGCCACTAACTTTGTCTGCGTGTTTCGGGACAGAGATCATATCACACGGCTGAATACTCCAGATACATTTAACGTCCTTCTTGATGGTGGTGGTAAGTTCCTATGGGACCAAACTGATGGGGTCATAGGTCCGAAGGCTTACAGACTACTTAATCTAGTAGTCCACTAACTACTAATTTCTGGAAAAAAATACTGTTGCAGTAAGACACTCTTAGCACCCCTAAGCGCTATGGGCAACACACACACACACACACACACACACACACACACACACACACACACACACACACACACACACATCCATGCCCGAGGGAGGACTCAAACCTCCGAAGGGGGGAGCCGCGCGGACCGTGGCAAGGTGCCTTAAACTGCGCGGCTCCTCTCTGGTGTCACATGAACAGCGGCGAATCGGACAGTTTCCAGCAAAGAGTTTAAATTTCTGAGCTTCTTCTATGTCCTGGATGTTCGAGGCGAACAGAACATACACAGGTAAAGTTTGTTAGCTGGTATGTCATACCGACGGCTCCTAACGCTCATTGATGTCCAATAGTCAATCGTTACTTAAATTGCGGAAATGTTTTCAAAAACCAAGTAGATAAGATTTTCGAGTGGATTTGGTTTAGCCGGCCGCTGTGGCCGAGCGGTTCTAGGCGCTTCAGTCTGGAACCGCGCTGCTGTTACGGTCGCCGGTTCGAATCCTGCCTCGGGCATGGTTGTGTGTGATGCCCTTAGGTTAGTTAGATTTAAGTAGTTCTTAGTCTAGGGGACTGATGACCTCAGATGGTAAGTCCCATAGTGCTTAGAGCCATTTTTTTGGATTTGGTTTACTAGCTGACGCCGTTTACCCCAGAAAAAATGGCTGTTCAATTTGCCTCAGACATGGAGGTCGTACAACCTTGCTATAAAATTTAATCTATTTGGCTGCCTGTGACAATCCTTTTTCTCGAAATGACAGTCGGTTATTATTGTCAGTATGCCTCCGATGAAACGGGAGTCTGTCGTTCATATTCAGCAGAAAGGAAAAAAAAAATAATAAGAGAGCGAAACTATTGCGAAGAAATGAAACAAATTATCAATGGCACCCTCGACTTCAAGACACGAGAGAACATTTCACCACAATGTGGAATTGAGAATCTGAAGATGAAAGTGAACGTTGTTTCCAAGGAACAAGTGAACGAGCCAGCACATAAAGGCCTGCTGCATCTGAGGTATGACCTGAACGTCGCTTACAGGAAATGATGGAAAAGGGTAGTACATCGTGGGCCGTGAATCTGTATCAAAATACAGGGTGAGCATAGTCTGTCTTTAATCACAAAATGTATTTCTAATGAATGATGCTATGCGGTTTGTTGCAGCTGGTGGTTTAACGCATAGTTTTTTTTTGTTTTTTTTTTTTTGTTTACCGGATTATTACAAATGATTGAAGCGATTTCACAGCTCTACAATAACTTTATTATTTGAGATATTTTCACAATGCTTTGCACACACATACAAAAGCTCAAAACGTCTTTTTAGGCATTCACAAGTGGTCGATATGTGCCTCTTTAGTGATTCGGCAGACATCAAGCTGCTGATAATCAAGTTCCTCCCACACTCGGCGCAGCATGTCCCCATCAGTGAGTTCGAAAGCATCGTTGATGCGAGCTCGCATTTCTGGCACGTTTCTTGGTAGAGGAGGTTTAAACACTTAATCTTTCACATAACCCCACAGAAAGAAATCGCATGGGGTTAAGTCGGGAGAGAGTGGAGGTCATGTCATGAATTGCTGATCATGATCTCCACCACGACCGATCCATCGGTTTTCCAATCTCCTGTTTAAGAAATGCCGAACATAATGATGGAAGTGTGGTGGAGCACCATCCTGTTGAAAGATGAAGTCGTCGCTGTCGGTCTCCAGTTGAGGCATGAGCCAATTTTCCAGCATGTCCAGATACACGTGTCCTGTAACGTTTTTTTCGCAGAAGAAAAAGGGGCCGTAAACTTTAAACCGTGAGATTGCACAAAACACGTTAACTTTTGGTGAATTGCGAATTTTCTGCATGAATGCGTGAGGATTCTGTACCACCCAGTTTCGCACATTGTGTCTGTTCACTTCACCATTAAGAAAAAATGGTGCTTCATCACAGAAAACAAGTTTCGCACTGAACGCATCCTCTTCCATGAGCTGTTGCAAGCGCGCCGAAAATTCAAAGCGTTTGACTTTGTGATCGGGTGTCAGGGCTTGTAGCAATTGTAAACGGTAAGGCTTCTGCTTTAGCCTATTCCGTAAGATTTTCCAAACCGTCGGCTGTGGTACGTTTAGCTCCCTGCTTGCTTTATTCGTCGACTTCCGCGGCCTACTCGTGCAACTTGCCCGCACGCGTTCAACCGTTATTTCGCTCACTGTAGGCCGACCCGTTGATTTCCCCTTACAGAGGCATCCAGAAGCTTTAAACTGCGCATACCATCGCCCAATGGAGTTAGCAGTTGGTGGATCTATGTTGAACTTCGTCCTGAAGTGTCGTTGCACTGTTATGACTGACTGATGTAAGTGCATTTCAAGCACGACATACGCTTTCTCGGCTCCTGACGCCATTTTGTCTCACTGCGCTCTCGAGCGCTCTGGCGGCAGAAACCTGAAGTGCGGCTTCAGCCGAACAAAACTTTATGAGTTTTTCTACCTATCTGTAGTGTGTCGTGACCATATGTCAATGAATGGAGCTGCAGTGAATTTATGAAATCGCTTCAATCATTTGTAATAGCCCTGTATTGTAACGCTTCCATATGGGCTCCATTTATTTCCTGTGAGACGTCTAAGTGATACTTAGTTACTCTGTAGGTCTGCCAACACATTTTTCGCTACCGCCTCAACAGTACCTCGTATTCGTGCCGTAAGACAGTGCACATCTGGAACTGGTGAACTGAACGCTTCTTCTTTAATGTTACCCCACAAAAAATCAAGAGAGATTTTCTGGTGAGTTTGATGGTCATGACGTTGGGCCTTCTCCACCTATGCATCTGCCCAGACAGGTTTCATCCAAGAACTGGCGAACAAATATATCATTCCCCCCCCCCCCCCCCCCCTCCCCACATCCCCGGTGTACCATCTTGTTGAAACAGTACTCTTGGTGTAATTCCCGTAAGTGAGATGCAACGCAGACTAGCAGCACGTCATGGTAAACTATTGGTAGTCCCAATGAGAAAGGATGGTCCCATAATTGTATTGTGCATACACTTGGATCTGTCCCACCACCTATCTGAGTGCTCCGACCCCAAGTCGTGACATGATGCCTCTTTATTTTCCTAGGAGTGTGAAAAGTCGACTCGTCAGCGAAACAAATTTTATTTAAGTCTGCGTCGGTTCTTTCCAGCAAGTTTCTAGCACGTCTGAGCCTATCATCTGGCTGCAGGAGTTGCTCTTTGCAAGCAAGAAGACGCAAGCGTTTCTGTAATCTTTGCACCACAGTTTGCTGCGGATACCTCTTTCTCTGGGAGCACGACCGTCTATTTCCAGGGACTGCGTTGGAATGCTGTGCGCACGGTATCGACCGTGTCGTCTCTCAGTCCAGGGATAAAGCCTCTTCTTGCCTTCTCACCAACACTGCCAGTCTCTTTAAACTTTTCATACCATCCTTTGACGCTCTACGTATCTCGCGGAACTCGACCAGTGGCACTAAAGAACTGTCACTGAACCGTAATAGGCGACTGCGCTTCATAAAACAGCGATTTCTCCTGCATGAATGCCACTCTGACAGCAGGACTCTTATACCTGTACCGCGAGAGAGATAGACAGACAGACAGAGAAATCAGATGCTGTCAGAGTAATTGTAGAAGTGCATCTATAAAATTTCGTGAGTTAAGCTATCATTAGCAGCGTCAAAATCTGTTGTAGCATTTCGTGTTAGAAATAAATTTTTGTGATCAGGGAAAAACATATACAGGGTGATTCAAAAAGAAAACAACTTTAGGAATTTAAAACTCTGCAACGACAAAAGGCAGAGCTAAGCACTATCTGTCGGCGAATTAAGGGAGCTATAAAGTTTCATTTAGTTGTACATTTGTTCGCTTGAGGCGCTGTTGACTAGGCGTCAGCGTCAGTTGATGCTAAGATGGCGACCGCTCAACAGAAAGCTTTTTGTGTTATTGAGTACGGCAGAAGTGAATCGACGACAGTTGTTCAGCGTGCATTTCGAACGAAGTATGGTGTTAAACCTCCTGATAGGCGGTGTATTAAACGTTGGTATAACAGAGAATGGGTGTTTGTGCAAAGAGAAAAGTTCTGGACGACCGAGAACGAGTGATGAAAATGTAGCACGCATCCAGCAAGCATTTGTTCGCAGCCCAGGAAAATCGACTCGCAGAGCTAGCAGAGAGCTGCAAATTCCACAATCAACTGTATGGAGAACCTCAACGTCAACTACCCGAGGCGATGGATCGGCCGCCAGGCAGCCCGTGACAGAGCACTTCATCACTGGCCTCCAAGAAGCCCTGATCTTACCCCCTGCGATTTACCTTATGGGGGTATGTTAAGGATATGGTGCTTCGGCCACCTCTCCCAGCCACCATTGATGATTTGAAACGAGAAATAACAGCAGCTATCCAAATTGTTACGCCTGATATGCTACAGAGAGTGTGGAACGAGTTGGAGTATCGGGTTGATATTGCTCGAGTCTCTGGAAGGGGCCATATTGAACATCTCTGAACTTGTTTTTGAGTAAAAAAAAAAAAAAAACCTTTTTAAATACTCTGTAATGATGTATAACAGAAGGTTATATTATGTTTCTTTCATTAAATACACATTTTTAAAGTTGTGGTATTCTTTTTGAATCACCCTTTATATGATACACAGTGTGAGCATAAAGTCTTTCAGTGATACCAAAAATTTATTTATGTTGGTATATGGTGCATTAAGCTCTTAGCGTTTTTCCACAAGTTTAATAAACACAACAGGTACACATAGCAGAGACTTTAGTCATCACTGTTATATTCTCCTTCACTATTTACAACAGTATGCCAAAACTGGGCTAACCTTTCGATTCCGCAACTGTGGAACTCGCGTGGTTTTGAGGCGAAGAACTCGTCGAGCCATGTTCGGAGCACATTTCCATCTGGGAAGAAACTTCCTTGAAAGTTGTACAATAGACATTGAAAAAGGTGAAAATCTGAGGGTGCAAGATCAGGCGGATAAGGTGGGTGCGAATGATTTCCCAACCCAATTCCTCCGTAGTGTTTTTTGCGGAGTAGTATCATTTCAACCAATCTTCCTGGTCGTTGTTCTTGGATTGCGTCTGCAAGACGTCTCGCTTGTTAACAGTAAGTGCCAGCAGTTATGGTTACATCTTGGGAAAGCAATTCGTAGTACTAGACCGTCGCTGTTCCATCAGATGCATAACATTACCTTTAGCGGACGCGCGTAGGTCTGTCTACGTGGAGTAGCTGTTTTGTTTTGTCTCAACCATACGGTTTTTTCCTCTATGTTAGCATAAAACACAATTTCTTGTCACCAGTAAATAGGAATGGTCGCTGTGGTTCACGAGCCAGTTGATGATGAGCAAGCAGAGATGCTCGTATGAGCAACTGCTGATTTTTGTCTTTGGGTTAAAGCATGCGTACCCGTACAGCTGATTTTTGAACCTTTCCCGTTGCATGCAAATCTCGTACGATGTGGAATGATCGCAGTTCATCACATTTGCCATTTATCGAGTACACTGATATGGATCATTGTGGATTAATGCGTTTAAACGATCGCCATCAAACCCCGATGGTCTTCATGCACGTGGAGAGTCACTAATGACAAAACGATCCTCCTTAAAGCAAGAAAGCCATTTTCTTGCCATGCTGTGTCCAGTGGCATTATCCCCATCCACGGTACAAATGTTTCTGGCTGCCTCCGCTGCTACCATCCCTCTTTTGAATTCAAACAAAAGAATATGTCGGAAATTTCACCTCTTGGCACTCCAATTTCTAGCGTCCACAGCTCCACTCACTATCTCCAAATGACAATGTGTTAACTGAAGTTGCGACACTGAACTACAAATAAAAAATGACACTCTATGAATAAACCCATAACAAGCGGAATACAGCATGCAAAACAATAACTCCACGAACTTATGCACCAACCAAGTAAATTCATGGTGTTCAGAAAGAGTCTGAAAAGCTTGTAAGAGTGCTGAGAAGCAATTGTGAAGGGAAAAATCGATACGTTGCGTCGTTTCGCAGTTAATTAGCATTGGAATAAGCCAATCAGACCGTTGCGCGCACAGATTCAGCTGTTAGGGTCAGTTGTTATAGCGTAGATGGTAGCGCACGAGACTGCTCAGTCTTTGGCTTGGGTTCGATTCTTACTACCGTCCTATGTCCAATTTTTGTACGACTTTCCTTTTCGGTTTTAGGAAAGCAAACGAAGAAAACGTTTGGTGTTGTGGCTGTGCCATCTTGTAATGCTTTGTTGTTCCTGGCTGGATGAGGAGAGGGTGGTATGATAGGTGAGTGGCCGCTTTCAATAATGTTCAAATGTGTGTGAAATCTTATGGGACTTAACTGCTAAGGTCATCAGTCCCTAATCTTACACACTACTTAACCTAAATTATCCTAAGAACAAACACACACACCCATGCCCGAGGGAGGACTCGAACCTCCGCTGGGACCAGCCGCACACTCCATGACTGCAGCGCCCTACACCGCTCGGCTGATCCGGCGCGGCTGGCCGGTTGCCTCTCACTACAACACAAAATGCACACGTGGTTAAAATACACTTTATTACAGGAACCGATTGAGTACTTAACTTCAATGATGTCCAATCTGAAGTTCTGTGGTTAACGGCAATCAAATAACACGTACTAATTCTTGAATCTTGTCCGTGTCCATATCACAATTATATACAATGACTAACGTTCCCTCTCAGCTAACTAAGGTGTGAGGTGACGACTATCACTGTGGAAGACTTAGAGCACAGTAAGACATATTGAGATGCAATGTGAACTGAGTCACGATGTGACGTACTGAGGTACTGAGATTCAGATAGCTAGGTCGGCGGAGGCGGCCTATATGCTTGCTGCCCTGGGGGGGGGGGGGGGGGGGGGTTATCGGCACGTAGCCTGGGAGCGTCTTGGTCTTCTCTTGCCATAGACGCCCTTAGTTCAGCTCCTGTTATACAATGTTTCCTAGTGCCGACCGATGTGCTGGCGAAGGCGTAAACAAGCACATTTGGCGACACCGTTTTTGGAGGGTCGCTTGAACTTAAGCTTGCAAAACAGTTACTTCTCAGCACAACCTACCCTGCAACACTCTTATAAGCTTTTCAGACTGTTTCTGACCACTATATATGTACTCGTACATAAAACGCTGCGCATGTGGGTATCGGTGCGTCCTACAGACTGCACACTATACAGGAGCGCCGAAGAAGCGGGATACATGGAGTAATATGTATTTGATACTACTTCTGTATTCAAATTGTCAAATGATTTCCACCACCACAAAAGCAGTTACAGAAACTAAAACAGCAGATAATACGCTCTGTACTATGCAATCATTGTTGTGTTACGCGATATACATTTCATCGCTAGACCCACCTCATCGGTATCTCCATGCGCATCTCATCCCAAGTCATCGCCATTTTCATCTCACCGCATTTCATTGGCATCATCATCGCTTCTCATTCTTAAAACTTTTAATTTCTGTCTATATTCTTTAAAGCATTGGATGGTCAGTACTCGATTGTTTCCACCGCAGCTGATGCTATCAGGTTATTGAAGGCAGCTGTTTGTTAGCTGCGTGCGGCGTTACTAATTTCTGTACGAACCATTCAGGCTGATAAGTGTTAAGGTAAGATAATCCGCTCTCAACTTAACATCGCAGAGCTGTACGAGGTATGGTCCTTTCGGAGGTAATATGGCCCTGGCCTTCCTTGTATCTTTGAACTGACGTATCCTGCCAATTACAGAGAGGCCAACGGTTTGCCGGCCGGTGTGGCCGAGCGGTTCTAGGCGCTTCAGGTTGGAACCACGCGACCGCTACGGTCGCAGGTTCGAATCCTGCCTCGGGCATGGATGTGTGTGATGTCTTTAGGTTAGTTAGGTTTAAGTAGTTCTAAGTTCTAGGAGACTGATGACCTCAGATGTTGAGTCCCATTGTGCTCAGAGCCATTTGAGCCCAGGCCAACGGTTTAACATGGACTCCGAAGTACGGCGCATTGTGATATTTTTTACAAAGTCGCGGGGGAAGTAAACATTAAGTAAGACAAAAACAGTGTAGAACCCACCGAGACTGATGTGTGTGTTTTTTTTTCTGTTTAATACTTGACTTTTGTCGTCGTCTTTAGTGCATAGATAGGTTCGAGGCAGCTATCCGCCCTAGTCTATACTGTGCAAGCCTTTTCACATGTGCATAATTACTGCAACCTACATCTACTTGAATCGGCTTATTGTATTCATACCTAGGCTTTCCTCTACAATTGCCCTCCAACCCCTTCCTTCCTTACTTCTCTCCGTTACCAAATTGTCGAAAGCGTGATTGTTCAGGATATGTCCTATCAAACGATCCCTTCTTTTAGTCATGTTGTGCCGTATATTTCTCTTTTTCCATAATTCGGTTCAGTACTTTCTCATGAGTTAATAGATCTACCCATCTGATCATCAGCATTCTTGTTTAGCACAGTATTTCTTGTAACGGCAGTTTATCCTCCACATTTCACTTACGTACAATGCTTCACTCCACACAAATACCGTGAATAACAAATTCCTTACATTTTAATGTATAATCGATTTTAACAAATTCCTCTTTTTCAAAAATGCCTTACATGCTGTAGCCAGTCTCTCTGTTCAGACTGCCGCGAGTTATTTTGATGCCCACCTGACAAAGATCATCTGTTACTTCTGCTATTTTTTTCTCGGTATCGTCTTATTTAATTCGACCGAATTCCATTACAGTTGCTTTACTTTTGTTGATGTTCATCTTGTAACATAGTTTCAAGCTTATGCATTCCGTTCAACTGCTCTTCAAAGTCCTTTGCTGTCTTTGGCAGAATCACAGTGTCATCGGCGAACGTTAATGTTTTTATTTATGCTTCTTCTACTTCAATTCCCTTTCCTAATTTGTACTTGGCTTCCTTTACGGCTTGCTTAGCGTAGAGATTGAACAATATTCAGAATATACCACAAATTCTGTGTCGCTCCCTTCTCAGCCACTGCCTCTTTCATGTCCTTCGATTCCTGTATCTACAGTCTGTTCTCTGTGCTTGCTTAATACAATTTTTTTTTGTCGGCCCTGATATCCAGAAATTTTTTCATTCAAAATTCCCATAACTCTGTCACAGCTTCAGTGTTTCTTTATGCTCGCAGACTTTTTTTCACAGAGGATGTGACCCCAGCAAATGGCTCTGAGCACTATGCGACTTAACTACTGAGGTCATCAGTCGCCTAGAACTTAGAACTAATTAAACCTAACTAACCTAAGGACACCACACACATCCATGCCCGAGGCAGGATTCGAACCTGCGACCGTAGCGGTCGCTCGGCTCCAGACTGTAGCGCCTAGAACCGCACGGCCACTCCGGCAGGCTGACCCCAGTATCTCCACGTAACAGCGCAGCATCTCCACTTAACAGCAATGCAATGTTAAGGTAATTATATTTACCTGAAGTTGGAGCAAGGCCTCCGAAACACGTCGTGGTGAGCCGGCCGCCGTGGTCTCGCGGTTCTAGGCGCTCAGTTCGGAACCGCGCGACTGCTACGGTCGCAGGTTCGAATCCTGCCTCGGGCATGGATGTGTGTGATGTCCTTAGGTTAGTTAGGTTTAAGTAGTTCTAAGTTCTAGAGGACTGATGACCACAGATGTTAAGTCCCATAGTGCTCAGAGCCAGCCACGTCGTGGTGAGAATTTTTTTCTGGTTAAAATGTCTTTGTAACTTGCAACAGATGAACTTACAGTCACAGACAGAAGGTACGCGTCCATTTATTTATGAAAGTCAGAGTGTGTGTAATGTGGATGACTCTTTGACTGTCGCTAACTCGTAGCGCGTGCATCCTAATTACGACTATTGCTTAAAGTAATTAGTCGAGTATTAGAGGCTAACGCTAGGTCATTATTTTATCAAGGTCCTTACACGGCGTAACTGTGCGATATACTCAGAAAGCGAGTATATGCAGCTGTATAAATGTTGCGTATTCACTTCACTGATTTTTTCAGATTAAGTGGAAGATTATTAATCAGTCCCATTCATTAGAGCTCATTTCGCTGTTTGACGTGCTTGTTGAGTCGTGTTTTAATAAGTATGCCTTGCTTCTTTGTAACGGGCTATTATTGAAGATATGAGTGTACTTTTAACGAGAAATATCGGAAGTTCTGTCACTGCTGTACCCCGCCCTGTCCTTTTGGGTAGAGGGTGTGAGATGAGGAGGAAAGAGTTAGAATGCTGCCAGCTGTGATGCATGGTCCTGCACAGAGATTTTCTTGCACGTAGAGGCTAGTCGAAACGGCAGTTTTGTTTTGTGCGTTGAGGGCACTTCGGGGCAGCGCTCACAGCCCGTTGTTGTTCAGCGTTGTTGTGTTCGATCTTACTGCCCTGATAACTGGAATCGTATTAATGCTTAAGAGATGGTGTTGATATCGGAAGAAAAGCAAGAAATATGAAGAGATAGTGAAGCAGTGGAGGCGTTAGTGTGTGCTGTCATTTGTATCAGTAGGATAATTTAACAGTGAAGATATAAACCATGATGAGTTTTCTTTGTATTTAGGGTGGCTGAAGACTTGACTGGAAGAACAAAAAAGAAACAAGAGTAAAGACGATCTGAATTGCCTTTTGTAAATTAATTAATATTTTCAAAATTCCGCCTGCAATGTGTCTGAAACGGTGAGTTTACTATCAGTTTGTATACCAATTTTGACTTGCGACACACATGTACTTGAAATGCGAAATCTCTTTTAGCAACGTTTTAATCGCCGGTAAACCCTCTGTAGTATCCAGAATGTTCTTTAGGTTTTTTATCCACCAGTTTTCGATAATCTGCAATAAATTGACACATCTATTTCACGCGTGCCATTATGGGAATCAAAACCTGTGTGATAAGAGTTGTTTTCTTGTTTTGAAACTTAAAACCTCATTGCCCGAAAGACAAGTTTCCTCGCTCGTGTCCTGGCCCGGCATATAGTTTCATTCTGCCAATAAGTTTCGAAACAGCACATACTGCCCCATCCACCATCCGCCCCCAATACCTCATGCCCTCCTCAATTGCCCTCTTCACTCCCACACAACCACGCGCCTCTGTGCCGCCCCCTCACCTTGCCACCTCCCCCTGTATTTCCTATAACCACCCAGTCCCTTGCCATCAGCTTCCCCCGTTTTCTTGTAACATCTTCCCTTATTCTTTCTCTACTGTAAAACAGTGTTTTACTGTCGATTTTTTTTTTTTGGGGGGGGGGGGTGTATGTTTCTATATATGTATGATTTCTTTTAGACAGGTCTCAAGGAATCAGTGAATTTATGATACTGCATCTAAGCGATTATTTCCGAGGCCAGTTTTTTTGTGCATCTAAAGTGGTCATGTTTACACTCTGTGTACAGAGTATTTCATAAATATGTTTTGAGCGTGTATTACAAGGATATGTTAAGCACTTAAAACGTAAATACGTGTCTTTCCATTCCTGATAAATTCTCCGGTAATCCAAAGATCTGGTTGCTCACCCGTTGATGCCGCTTTGTTACGATCTCTGCCGCTGTTTTTGCAAAGGTTAACGTCAATTGATGCAAGGGTGTGGAGAACGGAAGGTCACAGAAATATGTTGGCTATTAAACAGACCACAAGATGTCCTCATATTCTGTTATACGTCAGTAGCTTTTGTAAGACCACATACATGTTACGCAGACAGGTCAGTTACACTGCTCAGTCACATTAATGTGACCCCAGTCAAAAGCCCGAATAACAACCATTTATGAAGTGAACCACTGGGAGCCCGCATCTCGTGGTCGTGCGGTAGCGTTCTCGCTTCCCACGCTCGGGTTCCCGGGTTCGATTGCCGGCGGGGTCAGGGATTTTCTCTGCCTCGTGATGGCTGGGTGTTGTGTGATGTCCTTAGGTTAGTTAGGTTTAAGTAGTTCTAAGTTCTAGGGGACTGATGACCATAGATGTTAAGTCCCATAGTGCTCAGAGCCATTTCATTTTTTTTTTTTGAACCACTGGGAGGTGTACAGAAAGAGTGCCAGTGCGGTTCCGGATGGTTCTGTTATGTTATGTTACGTTATGTGAACCGGGGACCTAGAAACGACGGAGAGGCTCCGTCCCCGCCGCAGCCGCAGTGGTCCGCAATCTCACGACGACTACCGCAGTGCACTTCACCCCTCCGTCGCCCTACACCGAACCCAGGGTTACTGTGTGGTTCGGCCCTCGGTGGACCCCCCCCCCCCCTCCCAGGGAACGTCTCACACCAGACGACTGTAACCCCTATGTTTGCGTGGTAGAGTAATGGTGGTGTACGCGTACGTGGAGAAATTGTTTGCGCAGCAATCGGCGACTTAGTGTAGCTGAGGCGGGATAAGGGGAACCAGCCCGCATTTGCCGAGGCAGATGCAAAACCGCCTAAAAACCATCCACAGACTGGACGGGGATCGGCGCTCCTTCCCGCCCGGAACGTTCTTGATGGTGCCGACAGGGATGTGGAGCCATGACGACTCCAGAGACGTGGCCAGCAGCGCTAGGTTTCTCGGTTGGGGGGATCCATGGCGCGAACAAACCGATCGAGGTGCTCCTACTGATTCTCGAATGGGTTTTAATGCAGGAAGTTTAGTAAACTAAGCCTGATGCTGTTCGAAAAATGCATGTACTCCGGGAGCTGTGTATGAAGTAGCATTGTTCCTTTGGTACATGCCATCGAGCCGAGGAAGGAAAAACTGCATGTTGGGGTGAACATCGTCCTCCCTAAGGACAGACACATACTTGTGTTGAATTCCAGAATTAATAGGTCGCCGAGGGACGCTGCCTCCTCCGGCCTGGATCTCTCCCATGATAGTTGCAGAGTGTTGGCTTTCAGACGTTACACGTCGTTCACGCCAACGGCCATCTGCTCGATGGAGCATAAAACGTTTCATCTGAGAAGGCCACCAGTCGCCACTCAGTGGACATCCAGTTGCGATGCTGGTGTGCAAATGAGCCTTCTTCACTGGAGAACACCAGTCAGCATGGGTGCATGAAGCCAAGAACAAGGCGGGTGCTGCAGTGGCATATACGTAGGAAAGTTTGTTGAACGATCGTTGAGGAGGTACTAGTGGTAGTCCGTTGGATCACCTGGGCGGTCAGTTGCTCAACGGTTGCACGTATAAACATCTGCAGAGACGTCGTTTAACCGTGTCATCTATGGCTCGTGGTCCACCACAGTTGCCTCGGCGCTGGTTTTGGATAGCGCCATTTTGCCATGCGCGGTACACTCCAACCACTGAGGGACGTGAACAGTTCGCAAATTTAGCCGTTTCGCAAATGCTTCCATCCTTGTCCCGAAGGACAATTATGATTTTCTTTTGGCTGTCTAATAAACCGCACCGTTTTCGCACTGCGACAACGACTGCACTGTTTCCCGCATCCCCCCTCACACTGTACACATCCTCCACTGCTAGTACTACCACCGGCCATCTGCGACTGCACGTTGACGTCGAATATAGGCGGTGGTCACATTAATGTGACTGGACAGGGCATGTTGTAACATGTAAGTAATGTTTTGAAATATACAATGACTTCTCGTTCCTATGTCTTGCACTTTATGGGAAGTACACTTTATTAATTTTCAGTTCATCATGCACTTGAGAATGGCCGGCCGGTGTAGCTGAGCGGTTCTAGGCGCTTCAGTCTGGAAGCGCGTGACAGCCACGGTCACAGGTTCGAATCCTGCTTCGGGCATGGATGTGTGTGATGTGCTCAGGTTAGTTAGGTTTAAGTATTCTAAGTTCTAGGGGACTGATGACCTCAGATGTTAAGTCCCATAGAGCTCAGAGCCATCTGAGCCATTTGAACTTGAGAATGCCTATAGAGCCGAAATCACAATTGTATGAAATAAATAAATAGTGGGGAAATTTCTTTCAAAAAGCGCATACTCCGGGACAGGTTGAAATATTCAGTGTCAAAACAGTTATCTGCGTTGTAGCTAGGCCAGTTCTCAGCAGCACTCTTCCTTCGGGGAGTGCCATTGCAGTAGGATATGCAAGAGAACTCGTGGGAAGTTTGGGAAGGTCACAAACGAGTGGCTGTCCGGAATACAGTTTTAATTAGGACGGAAGTTTCAAAATCTTTCCCGTTTAGTGCGACAAATGTAATTTATAAACTGCTACTGGAGAGCGCTTCAGTTGCAGATTCCAATGGCGAGAGCACTGATTTCTGTGCGCTTAGCAACCGCCCTGTGAAACACATCCAAGTTCTTTATCAAGTCGTATGTGAGTACTGTGTAAGGCGTGCCGCTTAATATACATTAATGCAATCCAGAGTTCGACAGCTGCTCTGGAGACGCCCGCTGACGGTGGGTTCTAGGTTTGCGCTGTTCTGCATCAGGCGTGAACGCAGGTCGGCGTTTACACAGCTGGTGGTGGCCAGAGGCAAGCCAGTAGCATGGAGCTGTGGGCGTCTCTTTGTTGTGGCAGCCGACTCTGTTGCTCCGGTCGCTCCTAGAACAACCAATGCTCGACACCACTGTGTCCTTTCATTCTGTTATATCCCAAGTCGCAGCCAGTCCTGAATGTCTAATGATAATGAATTCGCTCTTGAACTTAGTATGACAGAGACGACTCTTTCCTAAATTCAAGAAAGATACCAAAAAACCTGATAATGTGCAATTGTAAATACGCTAGTGGCCGTTAAAACGGCAACAACACGAAGAACAGAAAACAAAAAAGTATTTTATGTGTGTATTATGGTAGTAAGATTACGCTATTAAATTTGTAGGTGATATAGAGGTATACTGAGAGCAAAATTGGGTACACAAAGGTGCCACCTCTTATTGCGACAACGTCTCTAAACCGGTTAGGCGTGTAGTCGAACCGAGCTTTGGTGACAGGTACTGGTGTGTCATTTCACGCTGCTTCAACGTAGTGCAAGAATTCAGTATTGTAGTGGTTGGCGTTTGGTGGCGCACCAGTCTCTCTGCTTGTCATGACCAAATATTTCCAACGGGTGAGAGAGATCTGAAGAACATGTTGGCCTCGGCAATGGTCGAACGTCGTATGTATTGAGATAAATCAGTACAGCCCGCTCCCTAGCCCAGCACAAAGTCCCAGGCGACTGGAAAAAAGCACAGGGGACTCCCGTATATAAGAACGATAAAAGAACGGATCCGCAAAATTACAGACCAATATTCGTAACACTGGTTTCCTGCAGAATTCTTGAACACTTTCTGATTTCGAATATAATAAATTTCCTTCAAACTGGTAAAACAACTGTCCACAAACCAGCAAGGTTAAAAAAAAAGCATCGGTCGTACTAAACTCAGCTTGCCCTTTTCACACATGATATCCTGCTAACCATAGAGAAAGAACAACAGGCAGATTCCATATTTCTAAATTTCCGAAAAACGTTTGAAAAAAAAAAATGGTTCAAATGGCTCTGAGCACTATGGGACTTAACATATATGGTCATCAGTCCCCTAGAACTTAGAACTACTTAAACCTAACTAACCTAAGGACATCACACAACACCCAGCCATCACGAGGAAGAGAAAATCCCTGACCCCGCCGGAGATCGCACCCGGGAACCCGGGCGTGGGAAGCGAGAACGCTACCGCACGACTACGAGATGCGGGCAAACGTTTGACACAGTGACTCTTTGTAGACTGTTAACAAAGGTACGAGCATACGGATTCGGTACCCAGATATAAGAGTGGCTTGAAGAATTCTTAAGCAATACAACCAAGTACGTGGTCGTCAATGACGAGTGTTCGTCAGAGACAAGGGTACAGTCAGGAGTGCCAGAGGGAAGCGTGATAGGACCGCTTTTATTTATGTGTATAACTGACCTGACGGACAGGATGAGTACCAATTTGCGGTTGTTTGCTAATGCTGTGGTGTACGGGAAGCTGTCGTCGGTGAGTGAATGTAGGAATATACGAGATGACGCAGAAAAAATTTCTAATTGCTGTGATAAATGGCAACTTGCTCTAAATGTAGAAAATAGTAAGTTAATGCGGAGGCGTAGGAAAAACAAACCTGTAATGTTCGAATGCAGAATTGACAGCGTACAGCTTTACACAGTCAGGTCAATTAAATATATAGGCGTAACGCTGCAAAGCGTTATGAAACGGGATGAGCACATCGGGGTGGGCCGAATGCTCGTATTCGTTTCATTGGGAGAATTACGGAAACATGTAGCTCACCCATAAAGGAGACGGCGTATAGATCGCTAGGGCGACCTATTCTAGAGTACTGATCCCTACAAGGTTGAATAAATGAAGAGATCGAGCAAGTCAGAGACGTTTTGCTAGATTTGTTACCAGTAGATTCGATCACTTTGCAAGTATCATGCAGATGCTTCGTGAACTCAAATGTGAACCTGTGGACAGAAGATAACTTTTTTTTAAGGAGTCATTATTGTGGGAATTTAGAGAACCGTCATTTGAGACCGACTGCAGAACAATTCAACTATCGCCAACGGTAATTTCGCATAAAAACCACGAAGACAAGATGCGAGAAATAAGGTCTCGCGCGGAGGCATATACACTCCTGGAAATTGAAATAAGAACACCGTGAATTCATTGTCCCAGGAAGGGGAAACTTTATTGACACATTCCTGGGGTCAGATACATCACATGATCAACCTGACATAACCACAGGCACATAGACACAGGCAACAGAGCATGCACAATGTCGGCACTAGTACAGTGTATATCCACCTTTCGCAGCAATGCAGGCTGCTATTCTCCCATGGAGACGATCGTAGAGATGCTGGATGTAGTCCTGTGGAACAGCTTGCCATGCCATTTCCATCTGGCGCCTCAGTTGGACCAGCGTTCGTGCTGGACGTGCAGACCGCGTGAGACGACGCTTCATCCAGTCCCAAACATGCTCAATGGGGGACAGATCCGGAGATCTTGCTGGCCAGGGTAGATGACTTACACCTTCTAGAGCACGTTGGGTGGCACGGGATACATGCGGACGTGCATTGTCCTGTTGGAACAGCAAGTTCCCTTGCCGGTCTAGGAATGGTAGAACGATGGGTTCGATGACGGTTTGGATGTACCGTGCACTATTCAGTGTCCCCTCGACGATCACCAGAGGTGTACGGCCAGTGTAGGAGATCGCTCTCCACACCATGATGCCGGGTGTTGGCCCTGTGTGCCTCGGTCGTATGCAGTCCTGATTGTGGCGCTCACCTGCACGGCGCCAAACACGCATACGACCATCATTGGCACCAAGGCAGAAGCGACTCTCATCGCTGAAGACACGTCTCCATTCGTCCCTCCATTCACGCCTGTCGCGACACCATTGGAGGCGGGCTGCACGATGTTGGGGCGTGAGCGGAAGACGGCCTAACGGTGTGCGGGACCGTAGCACAGCTTCTTGGAGACGGTTGCGAACGGTCGTCGCCGATACCCCAGGAGCAACAGTGTCCCTAATTTGCTGGGAAGTGGCGGTGCGGTCCCCAACGGCACTGCGTAGGATCCTACGGTCTTGGCGTGCATCCGTGCGTCGCTGCGGTCCGGTCCCAGGTCGACGGGCACGTGCACCTTCCGCCGACCACTGGCGACAACATCGATGTACTGTGAAGACCTCACGCCCCACGTGTTGAGCAATTCGGCGGTACGTCCACCCGGCCTCGCTCAAAGTCCGTCAACTGCACATACGGTTCACGTCCACGCTGTCGCGGCATGCTACCAGTGTTAAAGACTGCGATGGAGCTCCGTATGCCACGGCAAACTGGCTGACACTGACGGCGGTGGTGCACAAATGCTGCGCAGCTAGCGCCATTCGACGGCCAACACCGCGGTTCCTGGTGTGTCCGCTGTGCCGTGCGTGTGATCATTGCTTGTACAGCCCTCTCGCAGAGTCCGGAGCAAGTATGGTGGGTCTGACACACCGGTGTCAATGTGTTCTTTTTTCATTTCCAGGAGTGTAGATAGTCTTTTTCCCTCGCTATTTTCGATTGGAACAGGAAAGGGAATGACTGGCAGTAGGAAGTGGTACCCTCCGCCATGCACTGAGCGGAGGCTTGCGGATAATGTATGTAGACATAGATATTCATGCGATCTTGTGTTACTTTGTTGAAAGACGTCGTTATGGAGGCCACGAAGACAGGGCCCAGCCTCCAACCTTAATACATCAAAAATTTGCTATGCAAAGCAGAAGTTATCGTGTTGTGTTCCCAATGGCACTACATGCCACCTCGCCAGGTGGTGGACCAATGTGGCGATAATGCATGCAGTTTGGCAGTCTTAGTTCTCCTCAGAGCCTCCACTGTACGCGGAAGCGGGACACGTCTAGAAAGCCGGCGTGGTGCCCTTGCTGTGTGATGTTGCCGTTGGATGCATCTCTCTCGGCTACAGCGTCAAGTTAGAGCGCGACAGTGGTTCCCGTGCTGGCAGCCCGTAAGGCTCCAAACGTCGTCGCTTTGTCCGTGTGGATACTTATAGCATACAAGCACAGTGACTGAAGGAACGTGACTTTGTAACATTCTGCGCGGCCGAACCAACAACATACCTGGAGCTATTGCGTGAGGCCACTGAGAACCTGCATGCCGTTGAGTGTGGCTCTTTTTGAATGCATAGATACCATGTTCTCCTGAAAGTCGTATTCTGACCAACGCGGGCAGCAGTATCGTGGAATGATAAAACGCGTTGTTAATAGCCCACGATCCTGCCGCTGTTGAATTTCTACAGTGCTGGTTGACATTCCTTCTCCTTACTCGACGCAAGACACGATGTGCTCACAAATAAACGACATTCAAATGAGATTTCAGAATGAGAAAAGTGTTACGTAGTCTTTCCTTACATACGGATTGTAAATTGCGTTACCAGTACCTACTTCCGCGGTGGCTCTGGATTGTTGATATATACTACTACATACGGATAAGAAGACGTTGTACGATGTCGCCAAAAATCTCAAAGCTCTTCACAGATTTACTTCAGATACTCACACAGTGCTCTAATAAACATTGTGGAGAGAAATAGCATACAGCAGAGTCTCGATGATCCGACCCTTTCACCGCGCCGGCCGTGCGTCAGCCGACGACAGGTCTGTGACTAACGTGTTGTTTGTTGATACTCGGTTCATTGTCGCCGTTTGCTACTCATCACTCGTCAGTACTAACTAAGGTTGCTAACGTAGATCTGTAGTGGAGTGGACGTGTTGCACTTTGTTTATTGTAAAAATTTGTGGTGATGTCTTCAAAACGGAAAAAGGTGGTCGTTTCAATGGAAGAAAAACTTAAAGCTTTAAAAAGACTAGACAATGGTGAAACTTCATTAAAAGTAGCGCAAGATTATAACGTCAGGAAAACAACAGTTGGAGACTGGAAAAGGAACCGCAATGAAATTGAGAAGTGGTTTTCTCAGCGAGCAACCTCGGCTGTTTTGGAAGATCGGAAAACCATGAAAAAGTGTGATTATGAAAAAGTAAGTGAAGCTTTGTTCCTATGGTTTACTCAACATAGAGATAAAGGTGTACCCATGTCGGGACCTATTTTGCAGGAAAAAGTTCGTAACGAACTAAACGGAGGTGAACCTGATTTCACAGTTAGTGTAGGCTGACTCTATAGATGGAAGAAAAGATACGGAATTCGGTAACTTAATCTCTGTGGTGAAAAGCTTTCAGCAAATTTTGAAGCTGTTCAATTGCTTAGGAATAAACTTCACAAGGTATTGGACAAGGAAAACTTAACAAGCGATCAAATTTTCAACTGCAATGAGACTGGTCTCAATTACAAAATGTTACCGGAAAAAACATTTGCGTCAAAGGCCGAAAAGGCATTGCCATACTACAAACGTAGCAAAAAAAGAGTGACAATTCTTGCATGCAGTAACGCCATAGCAAATTTGAAAATGAAACTCTTATGATAGGTAAGCCAAAAAAACCGAAAGCATTTAAAAATGTATCTAAAAATGCTTTACCGGTGAAATATTACAACAACAAAAAATGCTTGGATGAACTCAGACATTTTTAAAGAATGGTTTTTTAACGATTTCGTGCCACAAACTGAAAAGTTTTGAAAGCCAACAACTTGCACCGCAAAGCACTGTTGCTTCTAGCCAATGCCACTTGCCATCCTAATGAAGATGAACTTTAAGATCAAGATATAAAGGCCATGTTTTTGCCTCCTTATGTCAGCCTATGGACCAGGAGACCTTAGAGACATTGAAGAGAAACTACCGCAGAAACTTACTTTCCTCTTTAATTAATGCTATGGACAAGGGCGAAGACATACTAGAGCAGTTTCGCCGTATTAATTTGAAAGACGTAGCTCCCAATCTTGGGAGAGTGTTGGAGCAAAGACAATTGCAAAATTCTGGAAAATTTTGCTACAGGAAAATCAAGAAAATTCTCCAGATGATGAAAATCTACAGCAGCAGACCGAACCAGAAAATACTACCCTGCTTTCATTGTTACGAAAAGTTCCGGGATGTGATGACGCCCTAGAAGATGACATAAATGAATGGATTGTCCAAGATGAAGAATTTGAATTGACAGATGAAGAAATAATCAACATGGTAAACGAAAAAGAAGACGACGAAGAAGCGGATGTAGTGGAGGAAAGTGCGTCTAAGATTTTTCACAACGAAGGACGCAAGGCCTTAGAAACTGCTTTAAAATACACTCCTGGAAATGGAAAAAAGAACACATTGACACCGGTGTGTCACACCCACCATACTTGCTCCGGACTCTGCGAGAGGGCTGTACAAGCAATGATCACACGCACGGCACAGCGGACACACCAGAAACCGCGGTGTTGGCCGTCGAATGGCGCTAGCTGCGCAGCATGTGTGCCCCGCCGCCGTCAGTGTCAGCCAGTTTGCCGTGGCATACGGAGCTCCATCGCAGTCTTTAACACTGGTAGCATGCCGCGACAGCGTGGACGTGAACCGTATGTGCAGTTGACGGACTTTGAGCGAGGGCGTATAGTGGGCATGCGGGAGGCCGGGTGGACGTACCGCCGAATTGCTCAACACGTGGGGCGTGAGGTCTCCACAGTACATCGATGTTGTCGCCAGTGGTCGGCGGAAGGTACACGTGCCCGTCGACCTGGGACCGGACCGCAGCGACGCACGGATGCACGCCAAGACCGTAGGATCCTACGCAGTGCCGTAGGGGACCGCACCGCCACTTCCCAGCAAATTAGGGACACTGTTGCTCCTGGGGTATCGGCGACGACCGTTCGCAACCGTCTCCAAGAAGCTGTGCTACGGTCCCGCACACCGTTAGGCCGTCTTCCGCTCACGCCCCAACATCGTGCAGCCCGCCTCCAGTGGTGTCGCGACAGGCGTGAATGGAGGGACGAATGGAGACGTGTCTTCAGCGATGAGAGTCGCTTCTGCCTTGGTGCCAATGATGGTCGTATGCGTGTTTGGCGCCGTGCAGGTGAGCGCCACAATCAGGACTGCATACGACCGAGGCACACAGGGCCAACACCCGGCATCATGGTGTGGGGAGCGATCTCCTACACTGGCCGTACACCTCTGGTGATCGTCGAGGGGGCACTGAATAGTGCACGG